>NW_004955498.1:2751739-2753336 GCF_000276665.1 Chinchilla lanigera | reverse complement strand
CCACTTTGTAATGTTTTGCAGCCCCTTAGTTGACTGGCTTCCCTGGAGCCAACTTCTCTACATGCGTTCACTGTGCCTAAGCACTCCTCCAAGATGCATATCAGGACCTGGCCACAGGCATCAGTCACTTACAGAAGTGAACAGATCACTGCCTGCCAAGAGATTGTCCTACCAGTGAGCCTTCTCATAGTTTGTGAGAATTTTCCCATGTACTTATACCAGGAATCAGTTTGGGCCAGCTTTCAATTCTTTCCCATATGAAAGAAGTTTAAGCACTTCTTCTTAGGGTATGGAAGCTTTGCTTGACAGTTTATGGAAATTAATTTGTGTTGAGCTGCCCTTATCACTAGAAAAGCCATGTTTCTAAGCTCCATTGTCATAGAAGCCTCACGACAAGGCTATTCAGTGAAGGTGACAGAATTGAAAGTAGTTATTCCAGTGGAAGACAGTCTGGCAGGGAGGTGAATATGGTTCTTCACCCCAATTCCAACAGCTGTGAATTAGTTGATCCCAGCAAGGACAGAGTCCTCAGTATCGACTCCTGCATTGCATCATATTGGAGAGAACACTTTGGAGGGGAGTGTTTACTGAGTAGCATTTTTTGCATGATTTTCTATTCAGTTTCCCATGGGGCTGCAGCTTCCCTGGGTAACACACACACACACACAGAATTTCCACAAGAAAGAGATAGAGTCTGAGGTTACAGTAATACTAGAACCAACTGCTTATTACCAATTATTCAGTGCATGCTAGAAATTGTGCCAGGTGTTTTAATATATTTCTTGCCTTCCACCAGTCCTAGAACCAATAATGTGTGTGAAACCCATTTGATCCATGATGACACTGAGGTCTATGTAGCTTGGGAGAATCCTAGGATCCTTGTGTACTAAGTAGCAAGGCCAGGACTAAGCTTTCAGTGTGAGGGCATCTACAAGCCACGCTGTTCCTATTACTACCAAGCTCGGTGAAACCCTGATCATGAATTCAGTTCAGTTCTCTGATAAATAAAATAAACACCTCTCCAGGTGTAGAAAGGAAATGAAGAGAAATTTGCAACATAGAGGTGTGTTAGTTATCTCTTGTGTCAGGTTGAATAAGAAATGCCCATCAGAGTCATATTTCTGGGTGTGGCTGACGGGATTTACTAAAGATGGACGCCTCACCCTGGCTGTGAACAGCCCCAACCAGTAGGCTTGTAGTCTGAATGGAAAAAAAAAAGGAAAGGAACAAGGAAGGCTTGCTCCTGTTTCTTCGGAGGAGCTCCAGTCTTTTCCTTTGCCTTGAACACCTGTTTCCTGATTTCCAGCCCAGATTCTTCAACTTTATGGTGCAGACCCCTAAGCCTTCCATTGCAGACCCTTCATCTACCTGATATGGACTTGCCTTGGACTCTACAGAGAGCTCCAGGCCTTTGACTTGGCTGGATCCTTCGGATCTCCAGGACACAGACAACACTTTTGCACCCTTCCACACCTGACTCTGCATGTGGCCACTGTAAGCCTAACATTAATTAACGTAAATCTAATGTATATATATATATATATAAAATACACACACACACACACATACACACACACACAAACACACACACACATTA
>NW_004955498.1:2749773-2751319 GCF_000276665.1 Chinchilla lanigera | reverse complement strand
ACTCCCACTCACAAAACTGATCTTGCTACAGTCACTTTTTTCTTTTTGTTTTTTTGAGGTAGGGTCTTGTTATATAGTTCACACTGGCCTTGAACTCACTGTGTAGCCAAGGCTGGTCTGAAACTCCTGCTTCAGCCACCCAGGTGCTGGGATTACAGGCATATGCCACCATGCCTGGCTTACAGACATTTCTAAATGCCCAGTATACCAGGAGGAGAGGCCAAGGTGGACTCCATAACATAGCACCACAGTCCTCAGGGTGATCAGTCTGTGACCTTTTTGCAGGTTAATTATAATGGATTGCTTCCATCATGGAAAGGACAGCACTTTTTCTTTACTTACATAAACAGTTATTCTGGGTATGGATTTGCCTCCTCTGCACATGTTGCTTCTGCCAAACTGCCGTCTGTGGACTTATAGAATGCGTTATCCGTTGTCATGTAATTCCACACAGCATTGACTGTGAGCAAGGAGCACATTTTATGACCAAAGAACTGAGGCAATGAGATCATATTCATGGAATTCATTGGTCTTAACATGTTCGTCAATATCCAGCATCAGGTGGATTGGCAGAAAGATGGAATGGATTTTTGAAGATGCAGTTACAGCACTAGTTAGGTGGCAGTAGTTTGCAGGGCTGAAGCAGTGTTCTTCAAAAGGCTACATATTCTTTGAATCAGCATCACTCATATGGTACTCTGTCTCCCACAGGCAGGTTTCACAGATTCAGGAATCAAGGGGTAGAGTTGGGAATGATACCACTCACCATTAACCCTAGTGATCCACTAGCAAAATTATTCTCCTAGTTCTGCTCCAGTTCCAGTAGGGGGAAGGCTTGTATCAAGAAGCACAACAAAGATTCCATTGCACTGAAAGCTAAGACATCCCCCTGGTCATTTTGGTATTTTCAAGTCTTCGAGAAAACAAGCTGAAAAGGGAGTTGAAGTGTTGGCAGAATTCATTGACCCAGACTATGAAGAGAAGCTGGACTATTACTCCACAATGAATGACATGAAGAATATACTTGAAGCACAGGTGATCCCTTAGGATGCCTCCTACCATTACCACGCCCTGTTATTAAGGTCAGTGAGAAACTGGTACAATCGAGGGAGGGTAACACATAGCCCAGAACCTTCAGCAATGAAGATATGATTTACCCCACCAGGAAATGGACAAAGACCTGCTGAGGTGCTTGCTGAAGGCCGAGGGAATATAGAATGTGTAGTAGTGGAAGGTAGCTCTAAATACTGGCTATGACCACAGCATCAGTTATACAATGAGCACTGTAGTTGTAATTCTACTCTCTTAATATGCTTTCTTTGTAACATAATGCTCATAGATTTAATAATGGTTCTTAAGTATTGTTAAACCTATATTATAACGTTCAAGTTATAAAATGTTAGGAATAAGCATCCCCCAAATAAAAACTTTCCTTCTGTTCTAGAGAGGCAATTAGAGCATTTCCACTTGTATGTAGGATAGTTGTAGCATGTTAAGTGTAATTACGAAGTTGCCTTTAAGAGAGACCAACTATGGCTTAAGGAAC
>NW_004955498.1:2746526-2749183 GCF_000276665.1 Chinchilla lanigera | reverse complement strand
AGAGAGAGAGAGAGAGAGAGAGAGAGAGAGAGAGAGAGAGAGAGAGAGAGAGAGAGAGAATATATCTCCTAGAGAGAAAATCTCCTCTAGGGAGAACTGACTGCAAGGACAGAAGACATTGTGACCACAGAAACAAATATTGCAATGATGAGGTCACATTCCCAGGCATGCTCATAGTTTTAGATGTTGGAATGAAATAGTTCTGCTACTTTTTTCTTATTTCCGTTTTGTATTTTTGGTGCTGGCTGTGGAACACAGGGCTTCATGTGTGAGGGCTGTGCCACTAAGCTACATCCCCAGCTCTAGTCCTGCTCATTTTATTTATTTATTTTTATTTATTTATTTATTTATTTATTTTTATTTTAGAGATAGTAGTAAATGAGAAACAAAGAAATAGAACAGTAGCAGATACCAGTATCACAACATAAAAAAATCAAAGCAAGAACATTCAAAGTAATACAGAGTCTAAAAGCAAATACTACGAATCAACAGTGGTTGTGACAGTGTCCTGCCCATTTCAGCACTATAAGACTGATTGGAAAAAAAAAAGACTGATTGGACTTTTGGCCTGTAGAAGGTGAAGAGATTGAACTCGCACCATTTTCCTGTGCTGGCTAGGATGTAGAGGAAAAGAAATTCCCATACACTCTTGGTGGGGATGTACATCAATGCAGCTATTGTGCAAAGAGGTATGCAGCTTCCTAAAACAGTGAGATGCAGAGCTCCCACAGCATCCAGTAGTTTCTCCTCAGGGTGTACACAAAAGGAAATGGAAGCAGTATGCTGAAGAAGCATCTGCACTCCCATGCTCATTGCAGATCTGTTCGTAACAGGCAAGATGTGAGCGCATACTAAGTGTCCTTCCACTAAGGAAGGGAGAAGGAAAATGTGGCAGACATACTCTATGGAATATATTACCCATAAAAGTGAAATCCTGTCATTTGCAAGAGCATGGATGAAACCAGCCTGGTGGTAAGGGGAAAGATCCAGGCACAGGAAGACAAGTACACATGCTCTCACTCACATGTGGAAGTGAAAGTGGTTAATCTCACACAAGTTGAGAGTGTGGCCATGGATTCCAGAGGCTGCGGACCTTAGAGGGAGAGGGAGCTGGGGAGAAGTTGGTCAACTTCTGCTAAGCCAAACACGACAAGTAGACGACCATGGTGCTTCACGGCTGTAATCCCAGCACTCTGGAGGCTGAGGCAGGAGGATCGCTGCAAGTTCATGGCCAGCCTGGGCTACAAAGTGAGTTGAAGACCAGCCCATGCTGCATAGCAAAACTGTCTCAATAAATAAATAAACAAATAAATAAATAAGACAAATAAATTCTGACATTTTCTTACATAATAGGGTGATTACAGATAACAATTTATTATAAGATAAAAGCTTCCAGAAAGGATTTTGTATATTTTTACCAAAGATAAATAATAAATATTTGAGGAAATAGGCATGACTATTCTGATTTAAAATTTAAAATGTATAGACTTATTGAAACAATACGTGGTAATCCATAAATAGGCACCATTTTATATACATGAGTCAAAATTTTTGAAAAACTTCTGCTCTTTGAAATGAGCATGGTATTGGTACTTTGTTACATTGACAAGAGCGAACTGATACAATTACTAAAGATGCGTTCTTAGTTCTGTTTAAAAACATAAGATAAAGAGATTCCTGTGTGAATTCCTTCAACAGAGCGCGGGGAATGGTTTTGGTCTGGATTCACAGTGTTCACTCAAGTTGTACTGCGTCCACACTTCTAATGACCACTGTTAGTTAAATGGCTGAAGCTGCATGTGGTGAACCAGGTACTCAGGAGACTGAGGCAGGAAAGTCACTTGAGTCTGGGGATTCAAGGCCAGCCTGGGAAACACATCGAGATTCCATGTCATAAAAAAGTGAAGATAAATGTGTGCCATGCATGAGCTCTACTAGTATCTGCGCTGGTGCCTCAGTTATAAAAAAGAAATAAAAACGTGGTCATATCAGTTGGAAGTTGAAATAGACAGATACAAGAAACCAAATGTTTGTCTCTACTTTCCTCTGTCAGCTTTTAGGCTATTGCCAGCACACATTTTACTCCTACATGCTATAGACATCACCCTGCATTGTTATGCTTTTTACCCTAAACAACATTCTTTTAAACACACTCACACATACACTCCCCCGCTCCCGAACACACACACACAGCCAGGGATATAGTGCGGCTGCACAAGCACCTGCCTGGCAAGCACAAGGTCCTGAGTTTGATTCCTGGTACCAAAAAAATAATAATAATAAACACACTGACACACTATGGATATCATCTTTATACTTACCCATACAGTTGTAATTTCCAGTGCTGTTTATTTCCATATGTAGATCCATATTTCTCTCTGGAATCATTTTCTCTCTGCCTAGAGGACTTTCGTTATCATTTGCTATCATATATATCGTTTGTTGTTCATTTCTAAAAAAGTACTTTATTTCATCTTGTTTTAAAGTGTACTTTCAGTGGACATAGAAGTTTAGGTTGATTCCTCTCCTCTCAGGTTGTCATTGTTGTCTACGAGAAATATGCTGTAACCTCTATTTTCTTTCCTATATACATATTTTTCCTGTAGTTAGTTTTAAGAGTCCCTTTATTACTGCTTTTAAGCAATTTCATTGAATGT
>NW_004955498.1:2742901-2745241 GCF_000276665.1 Chinchilla lanigera | reverse complement strand
ACCTGGGAAAGACCTGTCAGTTCCGGAGACCTCTTGAGCACAGGTTCAAGCCATGGTGCAGAGCATCTTCTGAGCCGTGCACCTCTTTCCAATCAGGAAATGCTCTCTTCATTCTCCTGCACAGGATCTTCACAACATTCGAGCCATGCAGCTGATACCACCCTTCTGATAGGCGATCAAGCGAGTTTCTGATGGCATGGCTCAGATCTGATGTCAGAAAGAAGATAGAAAAGACAGAGGTCACTAAGCTCAGGCAGCTGTGAGACTTCTCTCCAGCCAGCCCTCCCTCTGCAGGGCCTACTTCTTTCCCTGCTGTAACCAGCCCACACTCACTTGACGCAGCACTTCTTTTCCAGTACCTTTTTCTTCTGGAGCAGTCTTTTCGCACTTGATTTGCTTCTTATTTTGCCTTAAATAAATGTTAATCTTTCACTTTCATTGTTCCACCCAATGCTTTGAATAGGACAGTGAGAAACTAGATATCCCTGTCCTTGTAGTCATTTATAGAAGAAGTATGCCTCTTTTGTCCTCCTGTAAGCAGTATATACTTTGTCCATACCTTTATAAAAATGAAACTCTTAAATCACTGCGTTTTAGGTACCTAATTTGGTCTGAAAGTGTTTTCATAAATCATGGGATATAAAGTATGGGTATATACATTACTTGTTTTCAATTGAATAGTTGTAGAACACTTTTGTTTTTCTCCTTTTAAAATATGGATTAATACACTTTCTATTCACCCCTCATTTTACTCCTATAAAATGCAAAGCTTATTTATTTCTGTCATGTGCACACCTTGCTTCCTTTAGGTAAATTTCCTGTTTATCAAAAGGATGTGCTGGCTGCTTTACACTTTTAAACAATTTTACATTATTACTAAATCATGAGATATGCATTGATTTATGGCCATATTCTAGGTGGGATTTTTTCATTTTTTGCCCTTTCCCAAATTCCCATATCATGTACCATTTTGCTCTATATGCAGTCTCCTCTACTTTTATCTGCGTTCTAAAGTCATTGCTTCTAAACAGCTCTAAAATATTTCAGTCTAACATTGGCTATTTCACTTCTCTGATTTTTTCAAAGAACAAGTTTTGATTGTATTGCTGGGTTTTTTTGTCTTTTTTTTTTTTTTTTTTTTGGTACTGGGAATTGAACTCAGGACCTTGCACTTGTGGGGCAGGTGCTTATGCCACTGAGCTATCTCCCCGGCCCTTTTATTGCTGTTATTCACTGCTCTTTTCTAATTTTAATTTCACTAGTTTCTGCTCTTATCTCTAAGATCCTTCGCATCGCATTGGATATATTTTACTTTTGTATATATAGTATGTTGATCTGGAAGTTTAAATTACTGATTTGAATCTTTTTATTCTTTGTAATATGAACAGGGAAAGACATAAATTTCTCTTAAAATATGCCTTTGTTTGATCTCACATTCTGATATGTTGTACTTTTATTTATATTAAATTGAAACAGCTATTTTAATTCCCATGAATAATTAATTTGAACAACTTCTTTGAAATCTGAGCTGGTAGAAAGGTAACATAGAATTCCAAAACTTTGGAAAATTGGCAATCTCTTTTTGTTGCATTAGTTAGTTTAATTCCATTAAGGTCTGAAGACATGCTACCTTAGTTTATTTTTTGCTGCCTTAGAGTATCTAAATTATAATGGACAGAAATGGACTGACTCACAGATCTGGAGGCCAAGGAAATCGCCAATCAAGGCCCCAGCATCTGCCCACGGCCAACTTGCTGTCTCATTCATTCACAGAAAGCCAAAAGCAGAGCAAAAGAGCAAATGATCAAACATACAGCCTCCAGATAGATTATAAAAGGAACAGATCAGTTCTTGAGAATGAAGCACTCATGGCCTACACAGCTCCCCTTGGACTGCACCCAACAACACTCTTGTGCTAGAGATTAAGTGTACAGCACATGCTCTGATGATGCATTCAAACCATGGACATACTCATATGGTTGCAACTCCTTCAACAGTTTGAGGGCCATTTCATGGCTCAGTTTTGGAGAAAATTCCATACACATTTAAAAATGATGTGTATCCTTGTGTGGGCTAACCAGTATCCTTGAGGTCCTTTTCTAGCTGCAAATGTGATGATGATTACTGTCATTTACTCAGTGTGAGTGTTAAATTCTCAAAATGCAGGTATAGATTTGACGATTTCACTTATTGTCTACTAGATTTTGTTTTAACCATTGTTTGACTATAATTTTAGGTAAATATAGGTTTACTAGTGTTCTTAGTGCACTGCTTCTTCTGTCATTATGGTATATCCACATTGTTACATGTCTGTTGATAAATTTTGGCATATAAAAATTG
>NW_004955498.1:2739995-2741971 GCF_000276665.1 Chinchilla lanigera | reverse complement strand
TTAACTGTGTCTAACATGGGCTCTTGAAAAATTCAGTTCCTGGTTCTAAGAGTTGTTTCAAGTTTCCTTAAATATTTTAACATAAATACTTGTGTCTTATGAGAAAAACTGTATCTTAATTCATTCTAATCTCCATGCCTCTTATTTATATACCTTATTTATATAGTGATACAAATTTCACTACAATGTTGAAAAAATATTGGAAATGCACATCCTTTTCTTATTTTTGGTCTTAGAGTGAAAGGATTTTCTCTTTTACTGTAAAGTTTGTCATTAGATAGGTTCCTCTTTTTCTATGAGAGTCTTAATCATAAATGAATCTTGTATAGTATTGTCAAAAATATTTTGCTTAACTTGAGAAGAGTGTAAAACTCTTTAATTTGTTAGTATCATTTATTACTCTGATTTATTATGACATTGTAAACTAACCTTGAATTCCCCAGAAAAATGCTTTTGATAATATTATTTAATTATTTGTATATATTTTATTTATTTAATAACCAAATGCTGTAGTGTAGCAAGATAAAGTATAAATACTCAAACATCAATAGTGTTCCTATATACCAATAACAAACTCACTGAGAGAAAAATCAGGGAAACCACACTTTCACAAGAGCATTAAGAAAATTGAAATACTTAGGAATCCATCTCAGGTGGTGAGAAACCTCTACACTGAACTTGCAATACTCTGATAAAGGAGATAGAAGAATATATCAAAAAAAATGGGAAGATAGCTCCTGGTCTTGGATAGGGAGAACCAATATTGTGGAAATAGTCATAGTGCCACAACTTCCATACAGATTGAATGCAATCCCAATCAAAACACCAATACTATTCTTCACGGAACTAGAGAAAACAATCCTAAAATTCATATGGAACCAGAAGAGACCTAGAATAGCAAAAGCAGTTATGGGCAACAAGGGCTAGGTAGGGGGCATCACAATCCCTGATTTGAAGTAGTGCTATAAAAGTACAGTGATAACAAGAGCATACCATTAGAAAAAAAAGGAAAAAGACTTGTGGATCAGTGGAAGAGAATACAGGATGCAGAAACAACTCCACACAGACTCAGATACCTTATCTTTGTCAAAGGGCTCAAACACTGTCAGTGAAAGAAAGATAGCCTCCTTAATAAATGTACAAGGAAAACTGGCTTTACACCTGCCAAAGATTGAGCCTAGACCCATATCTCTCACCTGGCACTAAACTAGAATTGAAACCGATCAAGGATCTACACATTAAGATTGGTGTCCCCAGTGCCATATCTCTGGAGTCTGTCTGACCAGGCCTGGGAGGTCACCTGGCAGCATTTCCATTACATTCTATTGTCAACAGGTGCATCTCAAAACCAGACCAGAGTCAAGAGATAGGAATGGGAAAGGCATAGGGTCATGGAGTGGGGCACCTTTTTAAACAAGGCACCACAACCTCCATCCTGAGCATCATAAATGCACCCAAAGGAACTCAACCTAGTAATCCTTCAGCCAATTCTGGGTACTTCAGTGGAATGCCTGCTGCAACTGCTCAGTAGAGATGCCCTGTTCCAAGCATTGCTGAGCAGTCACCTTACTAATTACCTGCTGGAATTTTCAGACAGATCTTGGAGGCCTGCACATCCATCAAGATGAGTGGAGCCTTTTCGGTCAAATCCTGCCTCTTCTGTCTACAGAGTTGGAAGTAATGTAGTTGGGAAATGTCCCCCAAATGCGGTGTCATAGCAGGCTCCATTCCTCTGCAAAAATCCGGAGACCCCCCAGAAAGTTTTCTGTGAAGCGATGAATAGAAGTGTGACTTTTGCCTCATCAACCATCAACACATTCATCTTAGTCAGGGTGAAGCCAGGCTATGGGCTGTAAACTTCTGGAGACCCTGGTTAGGCCTCTGTCCTTGCATTCTTTCTGGAACTATCAGCAGGCTCGTTACAAGGTCAAGTTGATCTGTTTTCGAGCTGGCAATTACTCTAGTAGGTCTGCTTT
>NW_004955498.1:2715510-2739475 GCF_000276665.1 Chinchilla lanigera | reverse complement strand
GTGTAAATCACAGAACATGAGGAAGGCCTGGAGGAGACTGAAGACTGTGGAGCTGGTCCCTGAGTGTGGGTAGGGGCAGGGCAGCTGAGGGCTGCACAGGTATCCATGACAGCATCAGTCAGAAGAAAATTTTGAAACTCCTGCCTCTATCTCACTGCACGGGCTGAGGCAGCACCTCATACCACAGATGCCAATAACATACGGGTAACAGCAAGACAGCAAGAGAAAGGAGAGAGTGTGGTTGCAAGGAGTGAGCCCACAACCATCTGAAACCACCCGATGGGTGAAAACTGGCTTTCACAACCACCACTATTTTAATGGAATATAAAGAATTCACTAGAAATAGAATAGGAAGTAAAAACTGAATCATTCATAATTACAGTAGAGTTTTTAAATCAAATAAGCATATGTAGTATACCTACATCCACATGGGAATGTATTTGAACAAATAGGAATATAAGACACATCACTTTGACATGTAAAACATGTACACTAATACATGTGAACATGTATTATACATTAGTGTGGTCTACACTGACGCTTTGCACACGTTCTCTTTCTATTGATATATACTCCACAGACATTACGTAGAGATAAAGTAGCTTTTGAATTCTCAATGATGTGGAAAGGTTCAGATCATGCACCAGACTATGAAAAATGAGGTCACTTCATCAAAGCAGGGCTCAGCCCAATTCCTTGTTTACCATCTTCCCTGTAAACATCAGTCTTTAGAAAGAAAGCGTGGGCAGGTCTGCCTCTTGCTGGTGAAGAGACCTGATAGGAGGGCATGGCTGTCCTTGAAGAGGTCATCATAATCTTGGGCTCCTCAGTCTAAGACCAAAGGTCAGTGCTGGAGAGCCTGGACAACAGTGACAGCCTAAACGCGCCCTCCAGTCCCATGGCTGCAACCACAGAACACTCCTGGACATTGAGGGAAGCAGACAGGTGGGCACGACTGCAGTCCAATCTCTGCTAGGAACCCACAGAGTCCAGTGACCCCCAGGAGGACACAGGGAACACACAGAATCACATTCTTCTCCTACAGTCAGACCCTGGGCACATTGCTGGATGTGACCTCCACTGACTCCTTGGTCTATAGAGTCAGATCTAGCTGAGGGCCTTGTTCTGATCCCTTGCTTCAGGAGAGGGTAACAGGGAGACTCAAGCTCAGTTAAGGCATCACACTGATGCACTGTGGGTGTTGTAAGGAATGTCTAAGCCAAAGAAAGGTTCCACAAACAATCCAGGTCTCCCTCCCTTGTCAGCCCTGCACCCTCAGGAAGGATTGTCAAGCAAGACTTCTTTTGACCTAGGAGACCCTGGGAGTTAAAACCATGAGGGGTACAGACTCAGATCCCTAGAGCATGGCAATCCCAGCTCTGTTGGAACCTAGGTAACAACCAGGGAGGAAGGAGAGGACCCAAGAATCATTCTTCTTCACTCAGCCCTGGAAGAGTGCAGGCATGCTGCTAGTTGTGTTATCTGCTGTCGTGTCCTTGTGTGTTCAGCGAGGAGAGAGAGAGGTCTCTTCTGAGTGCCTGGCTTCAAGTGAGGGGAACACAGAGGGCTGGGCTAAGTTACAGGTCATGTTAGGGGGCTCTGGGGAGTAAGGAAGCCCCACCACAGGGAAATGGTTCACACACAAACCAGATTTACTCCTTTTGTCAGCCCTGTTCTGCTGGGAATAATTGTTATGTGATTTTCAATGAAAACCCCTCCCCCAGGTCTACCCAAGGGGACCCTGAGTGTGTCAGTCTGGTTGTGACAGTCACACTGAAAGTGTATGGAGCAGACAGGGGCTGCGATTATTTTTGGTATCAGGTTAAATAACCTCAGTTACTGCAGGCTGATCAAGCCTGCAGTCTCCCAAATGAGTGGACACAAAAGGCATAAATAAATGGAACAATTGAAATGATTTCAGGGCTCCAGGAGGGTCTAAATCTCTTACAGCATTCGATATAATCTGGATTTAGACCAAGGTTTCTCTGGGTAGCCCGTATTTATCAGGTTTTCAAAGAAAGGATGGGGATGCTCAAGAAAATGCAGAATCTGTGCGGGAGCTTGAGAAATATTTTCCAAAGTAGTACATTATGTCAATCAGGAGAACTACCATATCTTTAGGTTGGTATTTACTGTAGGAGTGTGGAGCCTGCAGCTGCAGGCTCCTTGTAGTTAAATAGGGGTTGGAGCTAGATATCCTCAGCTGTGACCTTATCTTGTCCTCTGAGGAGTCATAGCTTCACAGGCCAATACAGGCCTCAGTGGTGACCAGTGACTCTCAGAGGTTTACTTACCATGAGTCCACTGTCCATCCCCATATAGCATGCCTAAGCTTTGGAAAATATGGAAAGTTAGTTGGTTAATATTAAGTCCTGCTGAGAGCCAATTTGTAGTGGTCTCCAATATTTAGGGGTCACGGGCAGAAGCCGTAGGGGAATGAAGAAGCCACTGCCCAAACAGAAGGTTCCCAAACAACTCAGTCATGGCTCTGGGGCTGGCTCTATCCATTTTGGCACAGAATCCTCACGTGAGCACCCACATTTACCTCATAAGTTTTGGGAAAATTTGTGCTCAAGGACCTTGACTTTTTCAGAACCCCAGACTTCAGGTGGGTAAAATGGAGAGGACCTGGGATGAGTTGGGACAAGGAGAGGACTGAAGGAGGACTGAGGAAGCCCTGCGCCAGAGGGAGGGTCCTGGAACATACTAGAAAATCCTCTGGTGCCTGCTCTGCACCTTGACATGCAGAATTCTCAAGAGAGCAACCTCTTTCATCTCTCTGGGACCTGGGCTGAAATTAGAGTCTTGTTTGTGTGTTCCTGCTTCAGATTGGAGCAAGATCTAAGGCCAGGCTTAGTGAGGTCAAGGTGAGGGGCTGTGGGGACCAAGGAAACCCCTCTACAGGTAGAGGAGTCACAAATGATCCAGATCTGCCTCTGTTATCCCAGCTGCACCACACTCAGGGAGATTTGGGAGGAGGAGCCCCTCCCCCTCTTCAGCACAGGGGTCCAGGGAGTCACAGCCTTGTCTTCAGGTCTGTGCTTCTTTGGGGAGATGAGGCAGGACCTGGGCTGAAGACTCATGGTGAGAGGCTGCCCCGTGGGGACTGAGCAAGCACAACCCTGATGGGATCCAGAATAAGTCAGATGTCCCTCTGCTGTCCTCTGTTCCCTAGGGCATGACTCTCAGGTGAGTGCTCCCTTTGCCCCAGGGGGACCAACCTGGAGAGTTAGAGCCTTGTTCTGTGGTTCTGCTTCAAGTAGCAGAAAACACAATCTGGGCTCAGTTGTCAACCTCAGGATCTGTGGGTGGAGGAAGCCCCACAGCAGGTAGAGATGCCTAAATAATCATGCAGCTCTGTCTCCTTACACAGCCCTGCACCACACAGGCCAGAGGGCACTTCTCCCCCAGGTCCATCCACGAGACCTGAATGTGAGAGTCTAGTTCTGAGTGCTCTGCAGTGTGCGGAGCACAGAGGGTCTTCGCTTTTTTAGGGGCTTGGGGAGACTTTGGGGGATTGAAGAAGATGCTGCCCAAACAGGGTTTCCAAACAACTCACAAAGTTTCTACGGGACAAAATTTCTATGGCTCTGTGGTTGTCCCTACATATTTTGGCACAAAATTCACAGGTGATCACCCACTTCCACCTCAGGAAATCTTAGCATCAGACCTTTATCCTGAGCAGTGTGCCTCCTCCCTGCAGCTGAGAGGGCCCCAACTTTGTTAGGTCAAGGGGAGATGCTCAGGGCAGAGTGAGGAAGGCTCTCCCCAGGTAAAGGGTCCCAGGCTAATCCTGCCTTTCTGCTGTCCTCAGCTCTGTAACCCAGCACTAGTAGGTTGTTAGGTTATTCTTCCCTCATCTGCAGCTCTTTTCTGACCAGAGTTCCAGGGTGTCAGAGCCTTGGTCTGAGGGGAGCACACTGAGTCTGGCATGGGACCAGTGTCCAGGATGGAGACCATCCACCTGGGGCTCAGGACAAGGGCAGGTCAGAAACTTGGTGTGACAGGTGGCACTCATGTCAGCTTGGCTCATCCAGGAACTATGGTGAGGACAGAGAGAGAGGAAAGAAGGAACCCACTCACGCCTCTAGAGGAGTCCCTGGGAAGAAATCTAGGCCCAGGGTACCAATGCCAGGTATGGAGCCTAGTGTGTAATCCCTAACTTCCATGGGTGGGGTCTGGAAAGGTGAGAGTCTTGCTCACAGAAGAGAGTGTCTTTTCCCATAGAATAGAGAAATCCCCACAGAAGACCGCTCCTGCTGTGATCCTAGGGAAGCCCCATGCATGGTGAGAGGAGATTCCTGACCTGTGCATGCTGGTCTGAAGGAGCTTAGAGGGCTCAGGGAAAGAATTCAGCATCACCAAAGCAAGGGTACCTGGCTGTGTCCCAGGTCAAATGAAAAAATGAGCAGCATGAGCAGGCCCATGACAGATGGCAACAAATCTAGCAAAGATTCCACCCTGAATTGTGTCCTGTATTCAGACTCTGGAACCTGAGGAAGGAGGACTCATCCTCAGAGTGGTGCAACTCCTTAAGAATTCAAGGGAAGGACCTCCAGACAGGACAATGAAGAGACCTTCTCCTCTAGTCTCCAGCCAGTCATGCTGATAGTTTGGTGCACAGTGGGGATCCAAGCCACTGGAGGAACAGAAGACTCCAATTTATTTCATCCCTCCACAAGGAAACAATCACATTTACCCTCGAGGAATGGGTGAAGGAGCTTGTTATTGGTGGCAACCTCCAAACCTGGCCCAAGGGAGCTGGATGTCCAAAAGAATAACATCTTAATTCCTTGTTAGGAAAACATCTGGGGTCCTATGGAGCCTGACAGAAAGGCTGACCTGGCTTGTAGAACATTAAACCTGAGGTTACCAAAGCTAAATACCAAATGTCAGAGCAGCAGTGAGCACAGATATTTCTGGTTATGTGGCTCAAAGCTACTCACTGACTGCTGCAGACACAGACTGGGGTCTGAGAGAAGCAGACATGTCAGCCTGTGGTGATCCAGGGTGAGCTGGAACAGCACGAGGTCACCAAGAGTGAGGCAGGAAGCGGCATGAATTCGTCAGGTTGACTGCCATCAGTATTCAATGTGTGATCACTAGTGGGGTCATAGGGAAGGTGCTCCACCATCTTCTTTAAGAAATGAGCTGATTTTGACCGAAAGGACTGGACTAGATATTGAGCCAGAGGCCCAGGATCTAGGAATGAATCTTGTTGTTTTAAGTGTCCTTCAGACTCCGAGATATCATAGTTGGTGAAATTTAAAGAATTTAAGGGGTGAACCAATCAAAGGAAGGCTTGGAGAAGAGCCTGAGGAAATGGAATTACAGTCTGCCTTGAAAACACATTGCCTGGTGCCTCTCTTCTTTTATGGAACCTCAGTGCCACACACCCTGATGGATTCCCAAATCGTGACCACTACTTCCAGTTTTCCCTCCCAGCAGCAAATTAGCCACCCAGGTCATTACCAGCCATCTCCCCATGGACAGCCCATACACAGAGTTTGTTCCAGTGTCCCACGACAGACACACAGATTATCTTCCTTCCAGTCCTTGTTGCTCTTAGTCTCCCCTCTGTTCTAAGAAGTGGCAGTACCGGTTCATACTAGTACCCTAGAAGCCCAGGAATACTTCTTTCATTAATGCTTTTTTAAGTCATATTTTATTTACATTTGAAAAATTCGTTCTTCTGGTGTACAATATGGTGTATTTGATAATGAACAGTCACCACTATGACAGCCAAGACACATCACTTCACCAAATAGTGTTTTCATGCTACCTCTTGTAGCCAAACACTGTCCCCACCCGCAAAGTCACATCTGGCAACGCCTGGTTAGTTCTCCATCACTACAATTTTCCCATTTCACGTAGTTCATGGGAATGACAGCATAGAGTATTTTGACTTTCCAGAGGGGCTGCTTTCCCTGGGCATCATGCCTTTCTGATGTAGCCATACTGTTTGTATATCACTAGTGTGTACTTTATATTTTTGAGCAATATTCTTTCAAGAGATGGGTCATAGAATATTTAGTTCTTCCTCAGCTGAGAGATGTTTGGTTTTGCTCTAGATTTGTTTGATGCTTATGAATAATGGTGCTAGAAGTATTCACTTGCAGGTTTCTTTATAAACATGTGTTTTCTTTTCACTTGGGTGAATGTCTTGAATAGGATTTATGGGTTATATGACAAATATATTCATTTGTATTTTTAAAAACCTGCAAAAATATCTTCCAAGTGGCAGTGCCATTTGGCTTTCTCACCACCACTTCATGAGGCTTCCAGGAGGTCTACAAGCTTAGCAGCACCTGTTTTATTAGATTTATCTGTTTCCCTTGTTTATGAATTTTAGTCTTTGAAATATATATAACAGGTATCACACCATTTTGTTTTCCTTTTGATACTGGAGTTTGAATCCAGGGCAAACTCTGCACATACTGCAACGCTGACTATACCACAGTACTTGCAGTTTGGCTTTAAAGTTGCATCTGTAAAACAGCTAATAATATTGGGTATATTTCTGTGTGCTTGTCTCTCTTAGTCTGAAGGTCTTCTGTATCTTTTTTGGCCCACCATATATATTTGGGGAACATCTCTTCCAATGTTTTATCCATTTTTCTAAGCACATTACTTTATCCTATTGTTGAGTTTTGAGACTTTATATAATCTGGATAGAGGTTAGATATGTTATTAGTGAATCCATTCTCCAAGTCTATGGCATGCATTTTCCTTATTTTAAGTTTCTTTTATAATGAAGCTTCTATAATTACATAATACCTAATTCTTCAGAATTTTTTTAATGAACCATGCTTTTCTTGATATTTCTAAACTTTTGTCTATCTTGAAGTCATGCAGATTTTTCGTATGATTTCATCCAGGATTTCACAGTTTTATGTTTTTCATTTAGGTCTTTTACCACTGTGAGCTAATTAGTGCCTATGTTTTGAAATATCCCAGAGCTGAAAATGGAGCTCATTTGTAGAAACTGTGTCCAGCATATGTGTGTTCTTGGGTTCCATCTCCACCACCAAAATAGAAAAATAAAAATGAGAGCAAAAATAAAGAATTTTAATTTTTCTCTCTTGGATTTCTATTTTTGAATTTTGTATATGGATATCCAATTGTCTAAATATCATTTGCTGAAAAAGCTTTATTTCTTCATTAAATGCCATTGAAATTCTGTCAACAATAAATGCTCATATTTGTTTGGGTCTATTTCTAGGCATTTGCTGTTTTCTATTTACCTGTCTGTTTGTCCTTACACCAATAGTACACTCTTTTTTCTTTTGTCATACCTTTATGTGAAATATTATAATGGCAGTGTCAATCTTCCAATTTTGTTCTTCTTTTCCAAACTTTTCTTTGTATTTTATCTCAATTTCCCTTTAAATAGAAGGAAAGATAAGTGTATACTTTTTTTAAAAAAATTTATTTTAAGAATAAAAGATGGAGGGGCTGGGGATTTACCTCAGCTACACAGCGCCTGCCTGGCAAGCGCAATGTCATGAGTTCGATTCCTAGTACCAGAAAAAAACAGAAAAAAAAGAAAAAGAAGGGAAACATTAACAAACAGACATCAATTTCTTTGAATGTCTGTTTGTTAATATGTTTTCCTTCTTTTATTCTTAAAATAAATTTAAAAAATCAGACATCCATTTACAAAATAGCATAAGAACAATACACACAATACAGAGTTACAGACAAAGAGGTAGGAAATTAACAATGGTTGTTGTATTATACATTGATATTTTCAAAGTGGTTTCCTGGGGAAAAAATACAGACATGCAAGATTGATCAATAATTAATCATTAACTATTCCTTTCAGTAAAGAGATAGAAGTCAATAGTACAAATATGTTAGCTATCCTGTGTATACATAAATACATAATTTCCCCTTCTTTCTTTTCTCTGTTCCCTCACCGCACTTGCTCTTTAATTTTGAGAATTTTCTTTTCATTTCATAATGTCCGTCATACCTCCTAATTTTTATTAACTCTTTCAGGTTCTTACACTAGTGAGAAAATACATTGCTCACCCATGAAGGTCTGGTTTAATTAACTTATGAGTAGTGTCTCTAGTTGTGACCATTTACCTATAAAAGCCATGAGTTTTTCTTTCTTTATAGCTGAGTAATACTCCATTGTACAAAAATATCACAATTTTTTTATCGATTCCTCAGTGGATGGACATTTGAGTTGGTTCCACAATTTAGCAATTACAAATTGCGCTGCTATGAACATAGGTGCGCATATATCGCTGTGATATGATGTTTTCAGATCTTCTGGGAAAATACCCAGAAGGGAAATAGCTGCTTTGAATGGGACCTCTAGACCTAGTTTTCTGAGGAATCTCCAAACTGATTTCCACAGTGGTTTCACCACTCTGCATTCCCACCAGCAGTGGAGAAGGGTTCCTATTTTTCCACAACCTGGCCAGCATTTGTTATTGGTTGATTTCTTCACGCTAGCCATTCTCAGTTGGGTGAGATGAAATCTCAGTGTTGTTTTAATTTGCATTTCTCGAATGACTAATTATGTTGAACATTTTCCCATGTATTTATCTGTCATTTGTATTTCTTTATCTGAGAAGAGTGTGGTCATCTCAGAGACCCATTTTTGGATTGAGCCTTTGAATTTGGGGGATGCTAATGTTTTTTAATTCTTTATATGATCTAGATAAAAGACCTTTGTCTGAGGGACAGTCAACTAATATTTTTTCCCATTTTGTGGGTTTTCATTCTACTCTGCTGGCCATTTCTTTAGATTTGCAGAAACTTTTCAGTAGGATGAGATCCCAGTTGTTGATTCCTTGAAGTATTTCACATGCAATTTGGTTTTTGTTCATGAAATCTCTGTCTACCCCTATGTCTGCAAGATGTTTACCTACTTTCTCTTCCAGTAGATTTCGTGTTTCTGTTTTAATATTGAGATCTTTCATCCATTTTGACTTGTGTTTGGTGCATGGTGATAGACTTGGATAAACCTAGATCTAGCAACCTCTGAAAAGTCACACTTATAAGCACATTATGCTTTGGGGGACATCTAGATGCAAACCATAACATATGCCATGTGTGTTCTTTTGTTAGTGGTTTACTTCATTTAGCATAATATAAAAAGCAGTATCATTTACTCTATGGTATCCTTAGGTATAAGTCTATGAATTTACTTGCAGGTTCTTCATGCTGAAAGTTAATCAATGATGTTGATGAAAATGAAAGAAAACCTACATGAAAGCAAAGACAGAGTATAGTTTTGAATTGGAAGACTTAGTATCTTTAAGATATCAATTTGCTAGGTACTGATGTATGGATATAATTCCATCAAAGTCACAGAGGGCTTGCTTTACATATATGTTATGTTTTTTGTGGGTTTTTTCTTGGTCATGGGAATCGAACTCAGGACCTTGTACTTGCCAGGCAGTACTGCTGAGCTATATCCCTGGTATATATGAAAATATATGTAGTGATATCAGTAATTGAACCTTGGGACATTGTACTAAGCTATACGCATGTACTAAGTATACCCATATACTGTGCTGCTGAGCTATATCCCCGGTATATATGAAAATACATATAGTGATATCAGTAATTGAACCTTGGGATGTTGTACTAAGTTATACCCATAAGTTGTTTTTTTCAATTCTTAATTTTTGGACAGGCTCTGTTTAAATTGATTTGCTTTCCATCCTGGGCTGAAAATTGCAATCTTCCTGCCTCAGCATCCAAGATTTCTGGGTTTACCGGCATGTGCTCAAAAGCCAGGTACACAGCAACATATCTAGACAGTGATTCTTTGCTAATAGAAATTGTTTTATTTTTGTCTTTCCAGTATGTGTTTATTTCATTACTTTATTTTGCATTATTTTGCATTAATGCACTTGGTAACCTTTGGAGTGTAAAATTGAATAAGAATGGTGAAAGCAGCTATCGCTCCTTGTTGTCAAATTAGAATAAAAATGGTTCATCCTTCACTTTAAGTATTGTACTATTGTTAGGATTTTTATTAAGATTTTTGTTAGGACTTTTATGGTCTTTATGAGGTTGTTAGAGTTATTCCTTATTCTTGGTGTGCATAGATTTCTAAAAATCTTAAATAATTATTGGCCTTTAATGATTTTCTTAGAACAATTTATGATTGTGGATTTTTTTTTTTTTTTTTGGTTTTTTTCTCCGGTACCAGGAACTGAACTCACGACCTTGCGCTTGCCAGGCAGGCGCTTTTGCCTCTGAGCTAAATCCCCAGCCCCGATTTTTCTTATTTATCATATAATACTGCCTAATTTTTTCATTGCTGAGCCTGCTTTTCCATTTAATGATAAATACACTTGTTCATGATGAATTATCCTTTTTAATCTTGATATTTGTGTAAGAATTCCACAATGTATATTCACTACTGATAGTGGTTTGTAGCTTATTGTATTGCCTTTGTGCATTCTTGGTAATCAAATTAATTTTGACCTCTTGAAATGAATTTAGAAGTACTTTCACTTCTCTTTTCTAAATAGTTCATGTGATGGAATGAGTATGTCTTCACCTTAAAATACTTAAGCTAGGTGTTGTGGCACACACCTGTAATCCCTGTACTTGGGAGGTTAAGACGGAAGGATCAACACGAGTTCAAGGCCAGCCTGGGCTACATGGTGAGCTCAAGGCAGGGTTCAACTAAAAGTGAGACCCTGTCTAAAAAAAGTGGTTAAAATTTTCACTATGAAACTATGTATGCTTGGAGATTTCCATTATGGGGTATTATTAATTATGACTTGCATTTCTATAATAAAAATAAGATCTTTAAATTCTTTCTTTCTAAATTATTCTTTTCAGCCTTTTTCTTCCAGAGAATTGATCGACTTTGTCAAAGCTATCAGTGTAACAGGCAAGAAGGTGTCCATGTTAATCCCTAATAGCTTCTTTAATGTATAAAGTACCTGTAGTGATATCAATTGTTACTGAAATGGGAAATTGAATGTTCTTTCTGCACCTGGCTAATCTGGTGAGATGCTTACAGGTATCATTGACATTTATGAAGAAAGAGCTTTATTCTTTTACTGATATTCCCTAACAACTTTCTGTATTGAACCTCAGTGTTTTATGTTATTATCATCTGTATTTCTTTCCATTGACATTCTGCTTGCTTTATATATGCTTTGTCTGATTCTAGTTTCATAAAGTAGAAGCTGGTGTGACTAATGTGAGATATTCCTGAAGTAAACATTATATATTAGAAAATGTCCCCCAAACAATGAGGCCAAACTTTGCCCCTGCTTGCCCTTGGTTGCCAACTGTTGCAGAGTAAACTTAATCCTTATTGGGTAGGTAACCTCCACAGGTCATTGAGTCATTTGTGGCATTTTCACCTCTCAGTTGAGTGATAAATTTTAGTCCTTTTGAGGGCCTTGAGTTGATTTCAACATAAATCAGGATGCAGGAATCACCACTGTGAGGAAGCTGGCCTAGAAGTGATTAATTTCTCTGCATTGATTGTGGTGTGATCCAGTTATCCACATACCTCACCCCCTCTAAGTTCTGGCAATCTACACCCTGATGCTACTGCTCTGTTCCTGATCCCTACAAACACATGCAAAAACACAAGGCATTTTCCCTGCTGATTGATGAGACAATGTTGAGAAGGAAACTAATTTTCAGGACTCAGGGCTTACCCAGTCATTATACTTTGTGTTGAAGGAGACATGTTTTACTCTTAGTTTTTCTCAATATTTACTATTGCGTATTTGCCGGGAATGGTTATTAAAAATATTTAATAGCAACACTCCTCCTTTGGTTTAGTTAAATAAGAAATTAATACAATGATACGATAGCTCTTGGAGGAACCCAGTTATTAATACTTGATGGAGTCATTTTAGACTCCTATGAATAAAGAAACCAAAAGCCTCATCATACAGCTAAAGTGAAATTTGTCTGATGACAAGGCAGAAGTTTTACCATGAAGATACTTAGGGAGGTCTGGTTATGTTCTTTTTGAATCTGTGCTGAAAAGTGTCCCTCTATTTCCTCAATATCCCTACTAGGTGCTGGTTTTCTGTCCATCTTTGTAGTGTCTGCACCTCACAGTGGTCTACACCAGGCATCTTGGTCTCTCTTTCCAAACCCTTCTCCAGAGCACCAAAGGACCACAACTCATGCTTTGTTGGGTTAGTGAGCCCCACCACCCCATTTATATCTGGGGTTCAGGAACTTAGACATCACAGCATCATCTGGACAGATCCGTGGGGATAAGGTTCTGATGAGGTGGCCCAGATGGTCTGGTTGGAGAAACGGGGAATTTTCTAAAGACCCCAAAAAAGCCTTGCACACTGACTTGATATTCCCTTCACGTCTGTCAAGCTCGGCTATGGTTAATAACTCGAAAGGGGGAGGGTGTTTTCCCCATACTTTCCAGACAAACATCACATTCACCAGTACATTCTGTTCTCCCTTCCGCCATTACCTAGTTTTTGTTTTGGTATCTGATAACCCTCTACACTAAGCTGGCCTCAACTAATTGTATGTAGAATTTTAGATGGGCCCTCTCCTACAAATTCTTCTATGCACCTCAGAGTTAATTCTCTTAGTGGCTACTTCCGGGGAATGCTTCTGTCCCACTTCCTCTTTGCTGTGATCACTTAGAATCCACTAGTTTTGTGTGCTTCTGTTTGAAATCACTGGCTTAACCCTCTTAGGATTTCAGTGAAAAAACATGTTCTAATATGTATCCTAATCTTGTTTACTATCTAACGGACCTGCTTGTCATAGCAGGTGTAATACTTAGGCTTGGGTTTCACCAGTATAGGGGACATGAGTCAGGAAGTCATGTGCTAAAAATATGTAGGATGTTTGCACGTAAGAAACATTTTGATGACTCTCCACACCATTTTCCATAGTGGCGATTGCAATAGGGAATGCAAGATGATGAATTCACAGAGCCAGATTCAGTTCAGTACAGTTGTTTAATATCTGTTCAAAGGGAAACTTATTTGTACAGGCCCACACATTGGAAAGGAAAAAGTAAAGTTATCTACACAAAAGAAGAAAGTGTCTGCATAAAACTCTATTAATTATGAAAATGTTCCTAGAACTAATAATTGAGTTTAGATATGTTACTGGATACAAGATCAGAATATTGCATTTTGTACTTATAATGAATAAGTACAAATTGAAATTCAACTCTATGATTTACAATAAGACTAGAAAGTACAAATTGAGAGGGATAAATTTAACCAAAGTTGTAAAAGTCACTACATTTAGAAATATTTTGAAAAGATGAGATAATATAAATAAAAATAAATGGAGATAGAAACTTGCTCATTTACTAGACTTTTAATTATTTCAAGAAAGTAAATTCTTCCAAATACTTTAATCCGGGGCTGGGGATTTAGCTCACCTGCAAAAGCGCCTGCCTGGCAAGCGCAAGGTCGTGAGTTCGGTTCCTGGTACCAGAGAAAAACCAAAACAAACAAACAAAAAAAACAAATACTTTAATCCCTTCAATGAGATTCAAATAAAATTTTGAGTCCAGCATTCATTTAAATATTCAAATGGCTCAAAGAAAACTTCTAAACATAGAACAATGTTTGAACATTTACTCTACTTCCAGAATTCTGAACAACAAAAAATAAGACAGTGAAGTAGCTGTAGAAAACGGGAATGAAGTGCAGGAATAGATCCAAATGTATCTCCACATACAACTGATTTTGGTAAAGATGCCAATAAAGGTGAAAGGAAAGAAAGGAGAGGCTTTAAAATAAATAGTTCTGAAACAATCGGATGTTCTCATGGGAAGAGTAAACATCATTCTATATCACGCATCCATCTATTAATACATATGTGGATATTTCTTTGCTAGATTTCTCACCAGTGGAACAAAATACCTGACAACTGCAAGCGAAGGGAGGAAGGGTCTATTTTGGCTCAGTTTACCTACGAGAAGCAAAGAGTGAAGTGAGAAAATACACCTTCGCATGTCTCTCCAAGTGACCCCCTCCTTTTACCAGGTCTCTCCTCTAGAGACTTTGGGGAGATATTTTAGATGTGAATCGTAACAATTTATCTCTCCAGGGAGACAGAGAAACCGTAGCCACAACATTTTAAGAATTATATCATGTGATGTTGTCATCTCCCACATTTGAGCTCTGTGAGCAGCTCACAGAGTACACTTTATTTTCCTAAACTCTGTTACCTTACGTGTGATTAATGTGTATAAAATATGCACAGTAATGGTGGAGTTCAGTGTGATATTTCGGCACATGGATACAGTGCACACTCATCCAACTGAGACTTGCTGTATCCATTCTCCCCTACTCCCTACCCAACCTCTGGTAGTCACTGGTATACATTCAGATGGACTGTTTTAAAGCTTCCTCATGTGAGAAAGAACTTGCTGTACTTGGCCATTTTTGGTTGGCTTATTTCATTCAACATACTAAACACTAGTCCCAACAACTAAATTTTAATGAAAGTTAAAACATTTAAAATTTGTTTAACACAAGATGAAACCTAGAAGCATCAAAAAGAAACTTAAGAAGAAATTATTAACTTTCATAGACACAAGTATAAAACCACACACACAGATCCAGATAAAAGGGTTCTGATATAAGTACAGCATTGTGTCATATCCACTGACAGGAAAAAGAATGAACTAAAAATCTCAGTTTTCCTTAAATTCCTTAAAACTCAGGGCCTGACCAGAAGAGCACAAAACGACAAATAACTTAAGCTAATGCCTTTTGCTTTCTGAATTAACTTTAGAAAATTATGGAAAGTGAGGGAGTAAAATCGAGCAAATACACAAAGCTCACTAAATGTATACATCAAAACTTGAACAATCCATGGGGGAGACTGCAGATTGTTGACGTAGGACTTGTGTGTGGATGGGGCAGGGAAGTTGGGTGTCTGCAGTGAGGCCTGCATAGGTGGCCCATGACAGCATGAGTTTAAAGAAAGCCTTTAAACTCCTATATAGAGGAGTTTTTAAATTCCTGAGGCAAAACCTCATACCAGAGATGCCAGTGGCCCAGGGAAAACGTGAAGATATCAGGAAAATGGAGATAGTATGAACAACTATGGAAGTAGTCAAAACCCACCACAGTGGGTGAAAGATGGCTGTCAAAACAACTACCATTATCGCCACATTAAAAAAAAAAGTAGAATTTCAAAAGAAAATAGAGAAAAGAAGCATGCATGGTAACAATAGTTATTCTATGGTCAAATAAGAGTGTCCTTCCTTGTGCCCCAGGGAACCCCGGGAGTCAGAGTCCGCCTGTGAGGTGAACATTCTCAGGTCCATGGAGGACAGGGGTCTAGGCTGTGCCAAGAAGCAAAGTGAAGACCTCTAGAAAGGACAAGGGTGACTTGAGGACTGCAGTTACTCCCCTCCTGTCACACCTCAGGCACAGCAATGGATGCTATATCTATTGACTGCCACCTCTTGGAGTCAGGAGATGTCCTTGTTCTGAGGTGCTACTTCAGATGGGGGGAGTGGAGAGGAGCCCAGCTCGTGTACAGGTGCAGGCCAGAGCAGAATGGGGAGTGTGGAAACCTCATCCCAGAGAGAGCGTCACCAAACAATCCAGATGTGCTGTTCTGTCATTCCTGCCCTGCCGGGAAGGATTTCCACGTGAGACCATGGTGCCACTCTGGGGAGCTTGAGAGTCTGGTCCTGGGTCTGAGGGGAGCAGATTAAGGGCCATAGAGCATGGGGGTCCAGGCTTTGCCAGTACTCAAGGTGAGGATCCCTAGGGAGGGCAGGGGATGAGGAACCTTTCCTTCAACTCTGGTTGTGAGACCCCAGGCGTGTTGCTGGATGTGGGGTCCACTGACTGAACCATTCGTTTACTGCAACAGGAGGGCCTGTTGTGATTTTCAGGCTTCAGGTGAGAGGAGCACAGTGGCCTAGCCTCAGTTAGGTTTCCTTCTGATGGGCTTCGGTGGGAGGAGATGAACTCGCCCAGAGAAAAGGTATCCAAACTATCCAAATCTTCCTCCCTTGTTGACCCTGGACCACATAGGGGCAAGTTTGTTAGAATGAGCTTCAGCTTCAGGGTCTTTGTAAGATAGCCCCTTGGACAGGCGGGAACAGAATCAGGTCCATAGCGGAATGGGATACTGACTGGGCAAACAACCAATGTGTGGATCCCTAGGGAGGTGGGAGGGGCCTGGAGAATTCCTGTCTGCTCTTGTTGTGAGCCCTGGGAGACCCTCATATGTTCTCAGATTCTCTCACTGCTACTTCTGCGGTCAGGGAGACGTGAAGTCCTGCTCTGAGCTGTGCGAACTCAGGTGAGAGAGCAGACAGGGCCGGGTTCCATTAGGGGTCACGCTGAGGGGCTGTGGGGAAGTGAGGAAGCCCCACCCGAGACAGGGACCTGGAACTATCTAGATTTACCTGTGCTGTCAGCCCTGCACTTTGGGGGGGGGATTCTCACGAAGGGGTCTGATTTTGGCTCAGCACAGCAGGATTGCTAAGTCAGAGCCTTGTTCTGAGGTTTGGGCTTCAGGGAGGAGGAGTGGAAAAGGCCTGGGCTCAGTTAAGTCCAGGTAAAGGGAGTGGGAACACTGAGAGAGTTCGAGCCCAGACAGAGGGTCCGACAAACTTCTAGAAAGCCTCTGTTATCTGTCTGTGCTGCTTAGGACATAATTCTCAGGAGTGTGCCTCCTGTAACTCCCTTGAACCTGAGGGATCCTTTTGCGTAGCACTTTGCTTCATATGCGAGGAAAACAAAGTGGCTCGGGTGAGTTTGGTCAGGGCAGGACCTGACAGCTGAATGAGGAAGCCCCGTCTTAGAGAGATGGATCCCAGAGTAACCTGGACCTGCCCCTGTTGTTCCCCTGGCACCAGGGAAAATGTCTCCTGGGAGCATTCCATTCACCTCAAGGCACCAGGAAAAGAGATTGAGAGCTGACTTCTCTGGCCCTTGCCTAGCTGGGAGGAGCAGAGAGTTCCAAGGCACAATAAGGTCAAGAGGAGGCCCTGAGCACAGAGTGAGGAAGCCCCATGCCAGGCTGTGGGTCCCCAGACAACCCAAATCTGCCTCCGTTTCAACCCAGCACAATACAGAGGGGAGAATTTCCACATCACCCTCACCTTTTCCCTCCGGGCACCAGGAGAGGAGGGACACAGCCTTCCTTTGAAACCTGTGCTTCAAGTCTAGTGAGCATAGAGGCCTGGGCTCAGTTAGGTCACAGTGAGAGGCTGTGGGGCACTGCTGAAGTCTCAGCTCACACAGTGTTTCCCCCAAGTCCAGATCGACCTGTGCTCTACCCACACAGGGTACATGTGACCACACAGGAGCAGATATGATACCATCAGCCCTCACCCAGGTATGCTATGGGTGACCTGGGTGTCAGAGCCTTTTGCTGCGGTCTGCTCTTCAGGGTGGCTGAGAAGTTAGAACTTGAGATTTCTTAGGTTAAGTTCAGAGGCTGAGAATGAGAAAGGAAGCCCCAGCCGAGGCTGGTAGTCTGGAAATAACCCATACCTGCCACTATAGACAGCCCTGTACTGTGCAGGGGAGAATTCTCAGGGGAGCACCACCTTCGGCCTCAGGGTACTGAGCCTGGTTCTCTGGATCCTGCTTAATGTGGGAGTAGCAGAGAGGACCTGTGCTCAGCTAGGTCAATTTGAGTCTCAGTGGGGTAAGTGTGGAAGCTCTGAGCCAGGTAGCGGGTCCGCAAATAATACATACCTGCCTGTGTTATCAGCTCTGTACCTGGGATACACTTGCCTGAGAATAACCCTTCTAGTGGCCATGGATACGATGAACTTTCTGCCTTAGCCATCCCTGGGTCGGATTCTTTATCCAAAGGGGAGCACCCTGAAGGTGATCTAGGAAGTGGGTCTTGCCTGTGGTAGAAACTGAGGTAAGGCCAAAGAAAGTAGAGAGGGGCCCAAGACAATCTCCTTGAGCACCTCCCCTCAGCCCCATGAAGTCCCTGTAAGGTACTGTTTATGACTTCAAGTGACTTCTGCCTGTGGAGTCAGAGAGAGATGATAGGATTGTTCTGAGATGTACCGATTAGGTGAGGGGAGCAGAGCAAACATGTTCCCTGTCGAGATGAGGGCCTGAGGGACCTGAGGAAGTCTCACCCTGAAAGAGGGTCTCTGAACCACCCAACTCATCTCAAGTGTCAGACCTGGACCACACAGGAGCCCCCTGCCCATTTTGGGCTCAGAGTCTTGGTGTGTGGGGTACACTCAGGTACACAGAGATGGGGATTAAGGCTGTGCTGGCAACCAAGTTCCAAATCCATAGGAAAGAATGATGTCCCCCTCCCTACCCAACTAGAGGAGTTCCAACTAAGGTCGGGATGTGCGACCTCCCCGATCCAGTTATCAGGCCTGGCAATCCCTGGGCATGATGCGTGGATCTGAGTTTGCTCCACTTCCATGGGCGAGGCCCTGAGAGCGGTAACAGGCTTGGGCACAGTGGGTGCTTAGCACTCCAGCAAAGAGAGGAACCCACAGAAGTCTGCCCCTGCTGAATCCAGAGAAGTCCCACACAGTGTTGTCAGGCAAGGGATTCCTGATTTCTTCAACAGGGTCTGAGAGGTCCCAGGGTCTCTGAAGAGTAAGCAAGGCCTCAGGGAAATGGGGGAAACAGGCCCGGGCCAAGGCAAGATGAGAAAGGAGGCAGGAATGCAGGGCCCAGGACACATGACAGATGGGACCCAGCCTGCCCATTCTTTCAGTCTGAGTGCTGCCCTGCATTCCCACCTGGAATCTGGGGGAGAGGCTGCAGGTCACAGAAAGGTGAGCCTGTTTCTGGACTCTAGGGCAGGAATACAGGGAGGATTAATGAGGGGAAATTACACTCTAGACCAGAGGGTGACCTCCCAACAGACGTGAGCCCCTGGCATATGCAGTGCATCTTTGACCTTGGTCTTGGTGGCAGAGAGCAGAGGGCCTTGGTCTGAGCAGTGTGGCCTCTGGTCAACAGATCCAAGACATGGGAAGCCTGGCCCTGCTGGCAGGCTGAGGTGACCTCAGGCAGGACCTCGGAGAAGAGTCACCACACAGTATATCCGCCTCTGCTGTGTCTAGCGAGGTGGTGGCCTTGATTTGCCAGATGCAATTGGAGGTCGGCAGCAGGGAAATGTGAACACCTGGGCCTGCACCAGACAAGGGAGGGCCTCTGGATTCTACTCCTCTGTCAGTCTGGGGAAACCCATACAGAGCTGTGCAGGTGTGCTGTGCTTTTTTCTTCTTGAGATAAGGGAGGTGGCCCTTGATGTGAGGATCTTCATCAGGTATCAGGAGGAGCCACGTCCTGTTGGCAAAGGAAGCAGGCCTGGATCTGGGGGGAATCAAGGAGAGGAACCGGGGTGAGCACTGAAGTTTCTTTCCTCTTATTGGTACATGTGTGCAATACGTAATGATTATAATCATTGTGGGAACTGATACGTGTACATGGCACATGTTCTTTCTTTTTAAAATCTCCCTTCCCTCTCTTCCCTCCCCAGCCTTGCATCTCTTGGGATACAGACCATGACATACTGATCACGTTGCTCACAGGGACTTGGTGTAGGTGCAGACTTCCTGTTCCCCTTTTTTATCTGATGCTCCTTCTTCCACTCTTTGCCTCTCTCTTTCCATCCCTTGGTTCCCTCCCAGTATGCTAAAGAACTCACTCTTTTAAATTACTCAATTTTTATTTTGCTGTTTATTTATATTTTGGGTTTCTAATATAAGAAAAGCCATGTGATGTATAAATTTGTGTGGCTGATTAGTTCATTTAACATTGTGGTATCTTGGTGCATCTGTTTTCCTATGAATGACTCAAGTTTATCCTTCTCCGTGGCAGAGTAGTACCACATTGTGCGTAAATACCACATTGTTCTATCCACGCATCTCTCAGTGGACGTACAGTCCTCTTCCAAGATTTGGCCACTTCGAATTGTGCTGCTCTACACATGGGAATTCATGTAGCACAGTGATGTAATGTCCTCAATTTTCACAGGGAGATACCTAGAAGTTGAATATGTGAGTTGAATGTACATTTTAGCATTAGCTTACTAAGTAATTCCCATGTTGATTTCCATCATAATATTTCCAGTTTGTATTCCCACAAACAATGAAGAAGTGCCCATCTTTCCCCACAGGCTACTTAGCACTTACTATGAACTGATTCCTTTTAAGTAGCCATTTGATTGTGATTGTGTTAAATCTGCATAACAGTCTTGGAAGTATGGCCATTTTGGTTCTGTTGGTTCTGCCAACAGAGGAAAGCTGCCCATTTCCTAATATCTTCTTCAATCTACTGTAATTTTCACAGTCGAGGTGCTTCCCTTCCTTGGTTAGGCGAATTCCTGAGTATCTCATTTTTCTCAGTGTTACTGTGAGAAGTATTTCCTTCAGGTCTTTCTCTTTGTGTTTTTTACTGATGTAAAGGGACTCTACTGATATTTTTGTGTTGCCTTTGTAAACTTCTACACCACCAAATTTGACTATTTATTTATTTATTTTTGTCTTTTTGAGACCGGGTCTCTCTATGCAGTTCAGGTTGGCCTTGAGCTCACTTTGTAGCCCAGGCTGGTCTTGAACTTGCAACAATCCTCCTGCCTCAGCCTCCTGAGTACTGGGATTGCAGGTGTGTGCCACCACGCCTGGCCCAAATTTGATTATTAATTATAGGAGTTTTGGAGGTATTTTATGGAGAGGATCATGTTATCTGCAAATAACCATAATTTAAATCTTTCTTTCATACATATGCCCCCTTAATTTCTTGAAAGAATTCTCTATATTTTGCAAGATTTGAGTCAGTTTTTCTTCATGCTGGGTGATCTACTTCTCTCTTTTTTATTTTTTCCTCTCCCCCAGGTGTGATTTTCCAGAGTGTCAGTTTCAAATCTTGGAGCCACTGAATTGTTAGCGGTCATCACTCTGCTATTTTCCAGCACTGAAGGCTTGAAGGTAACCCACAGCCATGAACAAAAGGACCCCACAGAGCCTGGCTTCCCCTGTTATCAGTCAGGAGTCCCCGGTGAGGGTGGATGTATATAAACTGCTGAAAATTCTTCTAAGTGGTTACACGTGGAAGAACCTATGAAGTTGTGGCCTGGTTCCAAAGGGGACCACAGTCAGTAGAGGGAGCTACATATGGTTAGTAAATGGAGGACCCCAGGAGTTGAGAGGTCCAATTTATGGGTCCCTCCTGATGATGGAGGATGTCTTCAGCCCAGAAACAACAGATCCCTGAGAGTCTTCCTGTTCTCCAGGTCAGCCCTGGGAGGCACTAATGGCATGCTCACTTCTACCAGGGGGCAGAGAGGAGTTTTCCAGATGAGAACTGTGGGAGATCAGCTCCTCTCACATGCAGGCACAGACAGGAGGAAAGTTGAGAAGCTACAGAAGCACACAGGGGAAACCTTACTTATGTTCTTGTTGGTGAGACACAGAAGCTGACATCTGCAGTTCAGTGTAAGAAAAGTTGCTTTGGGCTCAGTTTCCAGAGGTTTCAGACTGTGGTTATCCAGATCTAAGGCAGAACAGCAGAGTGGAAGATATTGGTGGGAGGAAAGCTACTCACTATGTGTCCCTCAGGAAGCAGGGAATGAAGGGTGCAGTCGGAAGGAAGGTGGACCCTGCCCTGTCACCTGATAGTGACCCTCCTCTTCCTACCAGGCCCCCCAGCTAAGAGCAGGGCAGCTGTAAGCCCCCGCCATGCTGCAGTCACCTCCTGGAGGTCTTGCCTGTGATCCCATGGGCCTTGGAGGAAATCCGGACTTAAACCACAGCAGAGGCTGGCATCACAGGAGAGATGGGCACAGACCTTTCCATCAGCACTTTTGTTCCCATGTCAGGGCGACACAATGGGCACCTGCTCACTTCTTTTTAGAATCCTGGAGATGTCAGGGAGGTGAAGGGCCCTACCTGCAGTGTGTCTTCAGGCTGGCACAGGGAGCCCCACCTGGTCAGGAGACACACAGTTGCCCTATCCACTAAGAGTCAAGTTGAGGATCATAAGAGAGGAGTTAGTGTACGCCTGACCTGAACACAGACAGTTGTGCCATCTTCTGACAATGGACCTGTGCTTGCTGTCATCCCAGGCAGCCTGCACAGGGGGGTCAGACTGAATCTGCTCTCTTCAGTCTGTATGACTGGTCGCACTGAGGTGATATCCTGAGTACAAGTGGACTAGAATAGGGATCGCAGAAGTATGATCCCAGGGTCGATCAAGGGCCTAGATGAGGCATAGGGAACACAGTTACCTGAACACAGTGTCCTAGCCTCGGCCTGTCCCTTTGGTCCCTTGTAGTCACACCTGGGGAACACAGCTGTACTCCCATTCCCTCACTTCCTCTTTCAGTGTGTCCGAATTAAGGCTGATTTTTCAAGAAGGTGGCTCCAAGTCATTGCAGGGAGACTCGTACACCTAACCACTCACTGAGGTAAAGATGGAGCAGGTTCTGTTTCCCAGGACACATACACACCACTGAAGTTTTCCATGCCACCTGTTGCCCCAGGCAGCTATGGCCAGCTGTGTTCCCCGGGTGTCCTTTGTTACCTCTGAAGAGCAAGACACTTTTTCTGAGTTTGTCAGGGTCTTAAGTGAGCATAGAGTTGACCATTCACCTGGAGAAGTGTGGAGCTCTGAAGACAGCCCACCCGTCCTGTGAGGGCTGAGACAGCAGGACTGTGCTTGAGCTGTGCAGCCCTCGGGCCTCCACGCCTCTTACAGGAGCTCAGGCAACCAGGAGTGAAGGTCTTGTTGTGGAGCAGCATCCTCAGCTCAATCAGTAGAGCAGGCCCAGGCAGGCTCAGGAGTCAAGGTGAGGTGCATGCCCTGATGTGGACCTAAGGGTTTCCCTATTCCAGAGCAGGACACTTCATAATCCCAAGGGCTCATATGCGCCAACATCTTCCTTAGAGCCTTGTGTTATGAGTTCAACAGCACCCTGCCAAGGAGCCTCATTCCATATCCCAGAATCATGGGGACAAGAGGTTGTGATGTCTAGAGCACCCGCCAAAGAGAAGACCTCTAATGGTCCCTTGTGGGGGGCAAAGAGTGTGTGGTTCTCAGCTGAGGACACTAATAGTCTCCCTCTCTCCTCCAGGTGTCTGAGTCTTTGACAAAAAGCTCTTGCTCTCTGCGCAGAACATCATGATGCCCCATGGTCAATGGAGGGAACATAACACGCGAGGGGGAGGCCATCATACCCTAAGAAATACACAGGTCCTCACGGGTGCAGAAGGTCCCATGCATGGTGTACAGGAAGCAGCAGTCCCTGCTCCCTGTGCATCTTATTCCCCCTATAGTGCAGTTGGGGCCACACCGAGTGAAGGGTTGTGGCTTGCAACACCAAGTCCTCCTCAGAATCCTTGGGGCATGTTCTCTCCCCCAACCGCCATGGGGTCCAGTCAAGGGAGTCAACACAGGAAGGGCTCAAGACAAGACATGGAGGATCAAAACCCCTCAGAGGAAATGATCTGGCCTCAGACGCTGCGCCACATGTTTCTAAATGACAGGTTATATAAACTGGTGCCATTCCTGCTCCGCAAGTACCAAAAGAAGGAGCAGGTCACCATGGAAGAAATGCTGCACATCGTGGACCGTGATTACCGTGAGCATTTCCCTGTGATCTTCAGGGACTTCTGTGAGTGCATGTGTGCGGGCTTTGGCATTGATGTGAAGGAAGTGGATGCCCCTGGTCATGCATATGAGCTTGTGCCCTTATTGGGCCTCACTTATAAGGGATTACTGAATGATGATTCTGAGAGCTTTCTTCAAATCAGTGTCCTGATAGTCATCCTGACTGTCATCTTCATCAAAGGCAACACTGCCAGTGAGGAGGAGATAGCAGAAGTACTGAGAATGAGGAAGATCTTAGCTCAGAGGGATAATATTGCAATTGGGGAGCCCTGGAAATTCATCACTGTGGATTTGGTACGGGAACGGTACCTGGAATACCAGCAGATTCCTAATAGTTATCCTGATCGCTATGAGTTCCTGTGGGGTCCAAGGGCCCATGCTGAAAC
>NW_004955498.1:2703777-2715410 GCF_000276665.1 Chinchilla lanigera | reverse complement strand
ACCACCCAGGAGCAGATATGATACCATCAGCCCTCACCCAGGTATGCTATGGGTGACCTGGGTGTCAGAGCCTTTTGCTGCGGTCTGCTCTTCAGGGTGGCTGAGAAGTTAGAACTTGAGATTTCTTAGGTTAAGTTCAGAGGCTGAGAATGAGAAAGGAAGCCCCAGCCGAGGCTGGTAGTCTGGAAATAACCCATACCTGCCACTATAGACAGCCCTGTACTGTGCAGGGGAGAATTCTCAGGGGAGCACCACCTTCGGCCTCAGGGTACTGAGCCTGGTTCTCTGGATCCTGCTTAATGTGGGAGTAGCAGAGAGGACCTGTGCTCAGCTAGGTCAATTTGAGTCTCAGTGGGGTAAGTGTGGAAGCTCTGAGCCAGGTAGCGGGTCCGCAAATAATACATACCTGCCTGTGTTATCAGCTCTGTACCTGGGATACACTTGCCTGAGAATAACCCTTCTAGTGGCCATGGATACGATGAACTTTCTGCCTTAGCCATCCCTGGGTCGGATTCTTTATCCAAAGGGGAGCACCCTGAAGGTGATCTAGGAAGTGGGTCTTGCCTGTGGTAGAAACTGAGGTAAGGCCAAAGAAAGTAGAGAGGGGCCCAAGACAATCTCCTTGAGCACCTCCCCTCAGCCCCATGAAGTCCCTGTAAGGTACTGTTTATGACTTCAAGTGACTTCTGCCTGTGGAGTCAGAGAGAGATGATAGGATTGTTCTGAGATGTACCGATTAGGTGAGGGGAGCAGAGCAAACATGTTCCCTGTCGAGATGAGGGCCTGAGGGACCTGAGGAAGTCTCACCCTGAAAGAGGGTCTCTGAACCACCCAACTCATCTCAAGTGTCAGACCTGGACCACACAGGAGCCCCCTGCCCATTTTGGGCTCAGAGTCTTGGTGTGTGGGGTACACTCAGGTACACAGAGATGGGGATTAAGGCTGTGCTGGCAACCAAGTTCCAAATCCATAGGAAAGAATGATGTCCCCCTCCCTACCCAACTAGAGGAGTTCCAACTAAGGTCGGGATGTGCGACCTCCCCGATCCAGTTATCAGGCCTGGCAATCCCTGGGCATGATGCGTGGATCTGAGTTTGCTCCACTTCCATGGGCGAGGCCCTGAGAGCGGTAACAGGCTTGGGCACAGTGGGTGCTTAGCACTCCAGCAAAGAGAGGAACCCACAGAAGTCTGCCCCTGCTGAATCCAGAGAAGTCCCACACAGTGTTGTCAGGCAAGGGATTCCTGATTTCTTCAACAGGGTCTGAGAGGTCCCAGGGTCTCTGAAGAGTAAGCAAGGCCTCAGGGAAATGGGGGAAACAGGCCCGGGCCAAGGCAAGATGAGAAAGGAGGCAGGAATGCAGGGCCCAGGACACATGACAGATGGGACCCAGCCTGCCCATTCTTTCAGTCTGAGTGCTGCCCTGCATTCCCACCTGGAATCTGGGGGAGAGGCTGCAGGTCACAGAAAGGTGAGCCTGTTTCTGGACTCTAGGGCAGGAATACAGGGAGGATTAATGAGGGGAAATTACACTCTAGACCAGAGGGTGACCTCCCAACAGACGTGAGCCCCTGGCATATGCAGTGCATCTTTGACCTTGGTCTTGGTGGCAGAGAGCAGAGGGCCTTGGTCTGAGCAGTGTGGCCTCTGGTCAACAGATCCAAGACATGGGAAGCCTGGCCCTGCTGGCAGGCTGAGGTGACCTCAGGCAGGACCTCGGAGAAGAGTCACCACACAGTATATCCGCCTCTGCTGTGTCTAGCGAGGTGGTGGCCTTGATTTGCCAGATGCAATTGGAGGTCGGCAGCAGGGAAATGTGAACACCTGGGCCTGCACCAGACAAGGGAGGGCCTCTGGATTCTACTCCTCTGTCAGTCTGGGGAAACCCATACAGAGCTGTGCAGGTGTGCTGTGCTTTTTTCTTCTTGAGATAAGGGAGGTGGCCCTTGATGTGAGGATCTTCATCAGGTATCAGGAGGAGCCACGTCCTGTTGGCAAAGGAAGCAGGCCTGGATCTGGGGGGAATCAAGGAGAGGAACCGGGGTGAGCACTGAAGTTTCTTTCCTCTTATTGGTACATGTGTGCAATACGTAATGATTATAATCATTGTGGGAACTGATACGTGTACATGGCACATGTTCTTTCTTTTTAAAATCTCCCTTCCCTCTCTTCCCTCCCCAGCCTTGCATCTCTTGGGATACAGACCATGACATACTGATCACGTTGCTCACAGGGACTTGGTGTAGGTGCAGACTTCCTGTTCCCCTTTTTTATCTGATGCTCCTTCTTCCACTCTTTGCCTCTCTCTTTCCATCCCTTGGTTCCCTCCCAGTATGCTAAAGAACTCACTCTTTTAAATTACTCAATTTTTATTTTGCTGTTTATTTATATTTTGGGTTTCTAATATAAGAAAAGCCATGTGATGTATAAATTTGTGTGGCTGATTAGTTCATTTAACATTGTGGTATCTTGGTGCATCTGTTTTCCTATGAATGACTCAAGTTTATCCTTCTCCGTGGCAGAGTAGTACCACATTGTGCGTAAATACCACATTGTTCTATCCACGCATCTCTCAGTGGACGTACAGTCCTCTTCCAAGATTTGGCCACTTCGAATTGTGCTGCTCTACACATGGGAATTCATGTAGCACAGTGATGTAATGTCCTCAATTTTCACAGGGAGATACCTAGAAGTTGAATATGTGAGTTGAATGTACATTTTAGCATTAGCTTACTAAGTAATTCCCATGTTGATTTCCATCATAATATTTCCAGTTTGTATTCCCACAAACAATGAAGAAGTGCCCATCTTTCCCCACAGGCTACTTAGCACTTACTATGAACTGATTCCTTTTAAGTAGCCATTTGATTGTGATTGTGTTAAATCTGCATAACAGTCTTGGAAGTATGGCCATTTTGGTTCTGTTGGTTCTGCCAACAGAGGAAAGCTGCCCATTTCCTAATATCTTCTTCAATCTACTGTAATTTTCACAGTCGAGGTGCTTCCCTTCCTTGGTTAGGCGAATTCCTGAGTATCTCATTTTTCTCAGTGTTACTGTGAGAAGTATTTCCTTCAGGTCTTTCTCTTTGTGTTTTTTACTGATGTAAAGGGACTCTACTGATATTTTTGTGTTGCCTTTGTAAACTTCTACACCACCAAATTTGACTATTTATTTATTTATTTTTGTCTTTTTGAGACCGGGTCTCTCTATGCAGTTCAGGTTGGCCTTGAGCTCACTTTGTAGCCCAGGCTGGTCTTGAACTTGCAACAATCCTCCTGCCTCAGCCTCCTGAGTACTGGGATTGCAGGTGTGTGCCACCACGCCTGGCCCAAATTTGATTATTAATTATAGGAGTTTTGGAGGTATTTTATGGAGAGGATCATGTTATCTGCAAATAACCATAATTTAAATCTTTCTTTCATACATATGCCCCCTTAATTTCTTGAAAGAATTCTCTATATTTTGCAAGATTTGAGTCAGTTTTTCTTCATGCTGGGTGATCTACTTCTCTCTTTTTTATTTTTTCCTCTCCCCCAGGTGTGATTTTCCAGAGTGTCAGTTTCAAATCTTGGAGCCACTGAATTGTTAGCGGTCATCACTCTGCTATTTTCCAGCACTGAAGGCTTGAAGGTAACCCACAGCCATGAACAAAAGGACCCCACAGAGCCTGGCTTCCCCTGTTATCAGTCAGGAGTCCCCGGTGAGGGTGGATGTATATAAACTGCTGAAAATTCTTCTAAGTGGTTACACGTGGAAGAACCTATGAAGTTGTGGCCTGGTTCCAAAGGGGACCACAGTCAGTAGAGGGAGCTACATATGGTTAGTAAATGGAGGACCCCAGGAGTTGAGAGGTCCAATTTATGGGTCCCTCCTGATGATGGAGGATGTCTTCAGCCCAGAAACAACAGATCCCTGAGAGTCTTCCTGTTCTCCAGGTCAGCCCTGGGAGGCACTAATGGCATGCTCACTTCTACCAGGGGGCAGAGAGGAGTTTTCCAGATGAGAACTGTGGGAGATCAGCTCCTCTCACATGCAGGCACAGACAGGAGGAAAGTTGAGAAGCTACAGAAGCACACAGGGGAAACCTTACTTATGTTCTTGTTGGTGAGACACAGAAGCTGACATCTGCAGTTCAGTGTAAGAAAAGTTGCTTTGGGCTCAGTTTCCAGAGGTTTCAGACTGTGGTTATCCAGATCTAAGGCAGAACAGCAGAGTGGAAGATATTGGTGGGAGGAAAGCTACTCACTATGTGTCCCTCAGGAAGCAGGGAATGAAGGGTGCAGTCGGAAGGAAGGTGGACCCTGCCCTGTCACCTGATAGTGACCCTCCTCTTCCTACCAGGCCCCCCAGCTAAGAGCAGGGCAGCTGTAAGCCCCCGCCATGCTGCAGTCACCTCCTGGAGGTCTTGCCTGTGATCCCATGGGCCTTGGAGGAAATCCGGACTTAAACCACAGCAGAGGCTGGCATCACAGGAGAGATGGGCACAGACCTTTCCATCAGCACTTTTGTTCCCATGTCAGGGCGACACAATGGGCACCTGCTCACTTCTTTTTAGAATCCTGGAGATGTCAGGGAGGTGAAGGGCCCTACCTGCAGTGTGTCTTCAGGCTGGCACAGGGAGCCCCACCTGGTCAGGAGACACACAGTTGCCCTATCCACTAAGAGTCAAGTTGAGGATCATAAGAGAGGAGTTAGTGTACGCCTGACCTGAACACAGACAGTTGTGCCATCTTCTGACAATGGACCTGTGCTTGCTGTCATCCCAGGCAGCCTGCACAGGGGGGTCAGACTGAATCTGCTCTCTTCAGTCTGTATGACTGGTCGCACTGAGGTGATATCCTGAGTACAAGTGGACTAGAATAGGGATCGCAGAAGTATGATCCCAGGGTCGATCAAGGGCCTAGATGAGGCATAGGGAACACAGTTACCTGAACACAGTGTCCTAGCCTCGGCCTGTCCCTTTGGTCCCTTGTAGTCACACCTGGGGAACACAGCTGTACTCCCATTCCCTCACTTCCTCTTTCAGTGTGTCCGAATTAAGGCTGATTTTTCAAGAAGGTGGCTCCAAGTCATTGCAGGGAGACTCGTACACCTAACCACTCACTGAGGTAAAGATGGAGCAGGTTCTGTTTCCCAGGACACATACACACCACTGAAGTTTTCCATGCCACCTGTTGCCCCAGGCAGCTATGGCCAGCTGTGTTCCCCGGGTGTCCTTTGTTACCTCTGAAGAGCAAGACACTTTTTCTGAGTTTGTCAGGGTCTTAAGTGAGCATAGAGTTGACCATTCACCTGGAGAAGTGTGGAGCTCTGAAGACAGCCCACCCGTCCTGTGAGGGCTGAGACAGCAGGACTGTGCTTGAGCTGTGCAGCCCTCGGGCCTCCACGCCTCTTACAGGAGCTCAGGCAACCAGGAGTGAAGGTCTTGTTGTGGAGCAGCATCCTCAGCTCAATCAGTAGAGCAGGCCCAGGCAGGCTCAGGAGTCAAGGTGAGGTGCATGCCCTGATGTGGACCTAAGGGTTTCCCTATTCCAGAGCAGGACACTTCATAATCCCAAGGGCTCATATGCGCCAACATCTTCCTTAGAGCCTTGTGTTATGAGTTCAACAGCACCCTGCCAAGGAGCCTCATTCCATATCCCAGAATCATGGGGACAAGAGGTTGTGATGTCTAGAGCACCCGCCAAAGAGAAGACCTCTAATGGTCCCTTGTGGGGGGCAAAGAGTGTGTGGTTCTCAGCTGAGGACACTAATAGTCTCCCTCTCTCCTCCAGGTGTCTGAGTCTTTGACAAAAAGCTCTTGCTCTCTGCGCAGAACATCATGATGCCCCATGGTCAATGGAGGGAACATAACACGCGAGGGGGAGGCCATCATACCCTAAGAAATACACAGGTCCTCACGGGTGCAGAAGGTCCCATGCATGGTGTACAGGAAGCAGCAGTCCCTGCTCCCTGTGCATCTTATTCCCCCTATAGTGCAGTTGGGGCCACACCGAGTGAAGGGTTGTGGCTTGCAACACCAAGTCCTCCTCAGAATCCTTGGGGCATGTTCTCTCCCCCAACCGCCATGGGGTCCAGTCAAGGGAGTCAACACAGGAAGGGCTCAAGACAAGACATGGAGGATCAAAACCCCTCAGAGGAAATGATCTGGCCTCAGACGCTGCGCCACATGTTTCTAAATGACAGGTTATATAAACTGGTGCCATTCCTGCTCCGCAAGTACCAAAAGAAGGAGCAGGTCACCATGGAAGAAATGCTGCACATCGTGGACCGTGATTACCGTGAGCATTTCCCTGTGATCTTCAGGGACTTCTGTGAGTGCATGTGTGCGGGCTTTGGCATTGATGTGAAGGAAGTGGATGCCCCTGGTCATGCATATGAGCTTGTGCCCTTATTGGGCCTCACTTATAAGGGATTACTGAATGATGATTCTGAGAGCTTTCTTCAAATCAGTGTCCTGATAGTCATCCTGACGGTCATCTTCATCAAAGGCAACACTGCCAGTGAGGAGGAGATAGCAGAAGTACTGAGAATGAGGAAGATCTTAGCTCAGAGGGATAATATTGCAATTGGGGAGCCCTGGAAATTCATCACTGTGGATTTGGTACGGGAACGGTACCTGGAATACCAGCAGATTCCTAATAGTTATCCTGATCGCTATGAGTTCCTGTGGGGTCCAAGGGCCCATGCTGAAACCAGCAAGATGAAACTCCTAGAGCATTTGGCCAGGCTTCATAGGAGAGATCCCAAGTCTTACCCAATTCTGTATGATGAGGCTTGGAGAGAGGAACAAGATAGGGTCAGGGCCCCTGAACTGGGAAGCTGGTCTCCATGGTCCTGGAGTTTTCCAAAACTACATCAGTAGATTAGCTCGCACTCCATGTGAAATGAGGCGGATTCTTCGGTCTGTGCTTTAGGAGGCGAGGCAGTTTTCTAAGCTGTGAAGGGCTACAGGAGGACTATGCAAATACCGTGTGTGCCACCTTGGCGTCTGTTTTATTTGGGTTACTTGGAAACTAGCACTTGCTTTCTTTGGACTTCTTGAAAATTTGTTCCTTTTTTGCAAGATTGAAGTAGATTGCACATCTTATTTTTGGAACGGTGCTCATGTTAAATGTAATTTTAGTTTGGGGATGAAGATATCTGATTATGATTTCTAAAGTAAATGTGATTTTGTGTGACACTGATCACAAATGGATTTTGCTTTTCCATTCCAATATGAGAATCTTTCCTTTTTGTGAAGCAAACTGCGAACTTTTCATTCTAATTGTGATAAGAAAGGATTTGAATAGGAAATCCCTTGTAATGTGGAAAAAGTTTCAATCAACTGAGATGGAGTACAGAAATAAAGATAAGACTGAAAAACAACCCTTAGCTTCTTATTCCTTTCTGCTGCTGATCTATAATATCAAAATATATATATATATAGCTGCATATGATTGCTTCTTTATCCTATTAGGGGAAATTACTGCCATCTGCTCATGGGCACATGCACCTCTAAACTTTTGTTGCACACTTGCCTTTGGGAGGCTTTGTATCTGTGGTGGAGATATGAGAACACTACATGGAGCAGAATCAAGTCTACCCCATAAGAATGTGGAGACCAAGAATATCACAAATGTCTGCAAAACAGAGCGACGTCCTCAAGAAATTAAAGGCATGAAAAAGAGCTCTATGAGAGTGGCAGAGAGCAGCCGCAGGTGTGTGCTGAGCCACAGAAGTTTGGGGCTTGGGGTAACTGCAGTGTTTTTTGCGGGAGTTGATCTAATGCAGCTGCAAGGTGGCCGAGCCAGGCCCTCAGATGAGGAGTCTTGGGCCTGAGAGGACAGCCTGAGAGCATGGAGGACTGCTCTGGGCAGTGCTTTTAGATGTTGGGTGAAGCTGAGAGGAATCCCTTGATGAAAAGAGTGGTCCTACACACGGAAGGAACCAGCAGACTTATGCTCAACATCTTCAAAGGTTTCTTGCGACATAAGGATGACCTTCATGTCAAGTGAGGCCATTATGTCTTCGAACAGGTGCTCTCCTGTCCGCTGGGAGTGTCCATTTGCCACAGTCTTGCAGTGCCAGGCTGACTGGCTTTTCTTGGACAGCTTCCCCTCATGAGTCCAGTTTGCCTCATACACTCTTACAAGAAGGACAGGAGGATCCGGCCAGTTGCTTTAGCCAGTTACCCAAGTGATCAAATGACTGCTGGCCAAGTGCCCCTCCTTCCAGAGCCCTTTCTCATTGTTCACAAGCTTCTTCCCCTGTGTAACCCCAGGACGAGATCTGGGCCAGTTTTCCATTATTTCCTTTCTGAAGGAGGTAGATGTTATGAAGACAGGAGATTTAATCATGAGTGGATGTTAGATTTTGTCAAATGCTTGCCTGTGTCAATATATATGATCACTTATTGTTGTCCTTGATTTTCTTTCCGGGACCTATTTAATTTTTGATTTGTGCCTGGTGTACCATCCCTGCGTCCCTGGAGGGAATCCCACTTCATCACGTTGTATGATCTTTTTGATGATTTGTTGCATTGTGTTTGCCAATATCTTACTCATGACTGTGCACCCATTTTCATTAAAGTTATTGTAATTCTGGACTCTAATTCTCTTCTTTGACTACATTCTTTTCTGGTTTTGGGATCAGGGTAATGATTGCTTCCAAGAATGACTTTGGGAATCCTGATTCCCATTCAGTTTCGTTAAGGGGTTTGAGGAGTATTTGGCATTAGAGCTTCTTTGAAATTCTTGTAAAATTGGGCTGTGAATCCCATGGGCCATCGACCTTTCTTAGTTGGCGGTTTTTCATGTAAATTATTTAATTTCATGGACTGATATTGATATATTTGGAATTTTACATCTTCTTTTTTCAGCTTGAGTGTTTATATATATCTAGGAATATCTACAATTCTTGTGAGTTCTCCATTTTATTAAGTCCTTTTAAATATTTAAAAAATAGTACATATTTGCATTACATGACATTTCCAATCATCTTGGGGGTCACTAATGGACAGTACAGCTGGTTTCTTTTTTTAAATTCCTTTCTGCTCCTTCCCTCCTCCCTCCTACTATTCTAGGTTCTCTATCCATATTTTCATTCTGGATGATTTTATTAATCTCAGCTCATATTATGGCATATAGTGTTTATTTTCACTGATGCTTTTACATTCCTGTACATGGAATATCTTTATTCTAGTTATTTCCCTTCCTTGTCCCCCTCATGCCACACCTCTGTTCTCTTGGTCCACTTCTCTATTGCAGGAGATCCATCCCCTTTTCTTTCTTCTATCCGTCATTTAGTACTCTTTTAGTTTTTACTTTACCTCCCTTAAATGAGTGATACCACATGGTATTCAGACTTGTGTGCCTGCTTTATTTCACTCCACATTATATTTACAGGTACATTCATTTTTCTAAAAATGTCTCAGATTTTTCATCCTTCATAGCTGATAAGTATTCCATTATACATAGATAGCACATTTCCTTTATCCAGTCATCTGTTAATGGGTATGCAGGCTACTTCCAGTACTTAGCTATTACAAATTGTGCTGCTGTAAGCACTGGTGTGCGTGTATCACTGCAGTTTAATGTCTTAGGCTCTTTGGGGAAAATAACTACCAGTAGGATTAGCTGGGTTATATGGAATTTCTAATTTCATTTATTTGAGAAACCTCCATGATGATTTCCACAATGCTTGCACTAGTGTACATTACCAGCAGCAGTGAAGGACGATTCCTTTTTCCCCAGAGCTATGGAGGCATTTGCTATGGTTTAATTCCTTAGTGATCGCCATCACTTCTGAAGTCATATGAAATATCAGTACTGTTTTACTTGCACCCCTCTAATGACCAGTGATGTTAAACGTTCTTTCATATATTTGTATTTCCTCCTCTGTGAAGGGTCTGTTCATTCCTCTTGCCCATTTCTTGACTGGGATTTAAATTTTAGGTGCTTTACTTTTTTTGAACACCTGGCTTCGGCACTCCACTTCCACTCCCTCCTCCCATGATGATCTTTCTGCCTTAGACATCCCTGTGTCAGACACTGTATCCAAAGGGGTACACCCTGTGGGTGGTCTAGGAAGTGGGTTCTGCCTGTGGTAGAGACTGAGGTAGGGCCTGAGAGAGTAGAGAGAGGCCTGAGACAATCTGTTGCAGCACCTCCTCTCATCCCCATGAAGGCCTTGCAAGGTACTGTGTATGACATCCAGTGACTTCAGCCTGTGCAGTCAGACAGAGAGGACAGCCTTATTCTGAGATCCACCGACTAGGTGAGGAGAGCAGAGCGAACATGCTCTCTATCCAGATGAGGGCCTGAGGGACCTGAGGAAGCCCCAGCTCAGAGAGAGGTTCTCGGAACAACTCGGACCCCTCTCCAGTGTCAGACCTGGACCACACGAGAGCCCCTCCTCATTTTTGGCTCAGGGGACCTGGAAGACAGAGCTTTAGAGTGTGGGGTACACTCAGGTAAGCAAAGACATGGAATTCAGGCTCTGCTGGCAACTTACTGACAGAACCATAGAAAGAAAGTTGACTCCCTCCCTACTGCACTACAGGAGCCCCACAGGTGACATCTCATCTCCTGTTATCAGGCCAGGCAATTCCTGGGCCTGGTGCCTTGACGCATGGTTTCCCCACTTCCGTGGATCAGGCCGTGAGAATGGTAACAGGCTTGTTCACAGAGTGTGCCTGGCACTCCAGAAAGAGAGGAACCCACAGAAGTCTGTCCCTGCTCTGAGTCCAGGGAAGCCCCATGAAGGTTTCTCAGGCAGTGAATTCCTGACTTCTTCAACAGGGTCTGAGTAACCCTAAGGACTTGGAAGAAGAAGCAAGGCCTCAGGGAAGTGGGGTGGAAAGGTCCTGACCCAATGAAGATGCTAAATGAGGCAGGGCTGAGGGTTCAGGACACATGCCAGATGGGACCCAGCCTGGTCATTCTTTCAATCTGAGTGCGGTCCTGCATTCCCACCTGGAATCTGAGGAACAAGGGTTCACTTTCACAGACTCTTATATGTCTTGGCAGAACTCAAAGGGAGGAGTTACAGGAACACTGAGAGAACATTTGTCGCTAGGACAGAAGGGGACTTTCACCCAGATGTCAGCCTTTGGAGGACCCAATGCACCTTTACCCCTAGCTTTTGGTGTCAGGGAGGAGAGGGCCTTGGTATGAGGAGTGTGGCCTCAGGTCAGCAGATCTAAGATATGGGAAACCTGTCCCTGCTGGCAGGCTGGGGTGGCCTGAGGTAGGTCCTCAGAGAAGAGTCACCTGCCCAGTACTTCTCCTTCTGCTGTCCTAGGGAGATGGTGGGCTTGATTTCCCAGATGCAGCTTCATGTGAGCAGGGGGACAATGTGACCACCTGGGCCTGCCCCAGACAAGGGAGCGCCTCTGGATACTACGATCCTCAGTCTGAGGAAACCCATTCACAGTAGTGCAGGTGTGCTGTGCTTTTGCTTCTGTTGTCTCAAGAAAGTGACCCTTGCTGTGAAGATCTTTATTAGATATCGGGAGGAACCAGGCCCTGTTAGCAAAGCGAGCAGGCCAGGATCTGCCAGAAATCGCAGGCATGAATTTAGGGGAGAACTGAACTGTTTCTCTTCTTAGTTCATGTTCATAGTACATAATGATCACATTCATCATGAGGATT
>NW_004955498.1:2699232-2700878 GCF_000276665.1 Chinchilla lanigera | reverse complement strand
TTTTATAGTGGAAACAATTTCATGCTCTGTTTAGTCTCTTTTTAGTGATGTACTTTGGGCATCGGTAACTATGGTCCTTTGCTTCTGTCCTAAAATCTGATCACCTCTGTTCATTTGAGAGAAGATGTAGTATAAGTGAGCCAAAACCGAGTTCTCTGAGAATACACCGCAGTACTGTTAATGTCACAAAGGCAACTGGGCATTGCGATAGAGAGGAAACACTTTAATAACAACTATGTGACCATCGCAATGACAAGCAAATCATCTACAGGGGCGTCGTCCAAAGCAAATTGTATAGTAGTAATCAATTATAATCAGTTTGCTACCACGCTTAAACATAGAATACAAATCCGTACTTATAGGACACACATTAAGACATCCCAGATATTTACATACCACTAATATGTGCTAAATTAAACAGCTACACATCTGCTAATGGTAGCAAAAAATCAACAATAATCCTATAGAGTGAATTAACTATGTCAATATTAATATCAAAGCTTAATGGCTCACTATTAAAGATATAGGGTGGGCCCAAGCATATGACTCAGTGCATAAGCACCTGCCTGGCAAGCGCAAAGTCCTGGGTTTGATTCCCAATACCAAAAAACAAAAAAATAATGTGCTGGAAACTGCGATTGTAAAAAGAAAAACGAGAACCCTTGAATAATAGGATATGGGGAGGAGGAGACAGAAGTGGGACAAAGGATCCTATTGAGTTGTAGATGGATGTTTGTACAATTAGGCAAAGACAACAGAAAATACTGATGGGAAATTGAAGGTAACAGAATAAGGAGAGAAAAGAAAAGAAATTACATGGAGATTCAAAATAAGGAAAAGTTGAAAGGAAAAACAGGGCGAAAATAAGAGATAAGAAAATATGAGGAATAAAAAGAAACAAATTGTCTTTAATTTTGAATAAGTAATTTCTCCCCAGGATTAAGAATTCTGACATGTAGCAATTCTCCATTTTTCCTGGGGCCCCTTTGTTTCCTCCAGGGTGTGGCTGTGTCCAAGTCAAGCTGTATCCCTGCTCACAAAGCTAGATCAAGAAGGCAGCCAAACCCAGACCACTGGTGGATGCAGGAAAAGGGTAAGGGCTCCAATACCCGATATCCAATATCAAGACTTGCAAATCCACAGCAATTCAGGTTAGGCCTAGATTCTGGTGAATGGCAGAAAGACTGCAACATTGTCAGCTGAGCACAACTCCCTCGTAGGTCCTCTTTCCAGCACCTTGCCTGTTGTCTCTCACTGTGTGAGAATAATCCTCGCAACCCTGAAGAGAAGCTGTCCCATGGCAGTTCTGAGGCCCAAGTTCAAACACTCAGTCCTTTCGCTGAATGGAACCCAAGATCAGTGCCTCTCCAAGAACAGGGTAGGCACCTGTCCAAGGGTCCTTCCCCAGCTCGAAAGACTCCGTGGGAGCAGAACTCCTCACTGGCCCTGCAGAACACAGCAAATGCCAGTCCACTGACCACCACCTTGTTCCCCTGGGACCACATGAGTTTCCTTGATTTTACTTTAGTTCTGCAGATTCAATTTCCCTCCCATGAGACAGGATCCAGGAAAAAATTCCAGACTGTTTTTTCCATTTTTTTATCTGTCTCTTCCACTTGTCTATAATTGTCAATTTTCCTGTAAGA
>NW_004955498.1:2696971-2698371 GCF_000276665.1 Chinchilla lanigera | reverse complement strand
CCACACCCACAGGGCTTTCCTCTCCCTATCAGCCCCGACTCCTAACAAGCCCACTGTGAGGCCCCACAACCCAGTCACCTGCCCAAGGGCCTGCCTATGATCCCATGGGACTGTTGGGGGAAGTCTAGATTCCACTATAAAGGGATCCCGCATCACAGCAGAGGTGGTGCAGTTCCTTCTCTCAGCACTGAAGTGCTCAGGAAGTAAGGGTGGGAAGGTGCCTGCTCACTGCTCTCGAGAATCCTGCAGATATGAGCGAAGTGAAGACGTGAACTAAGAGGGTGTCTTCAGGTTGGCACAGGCAACCCCATCTGGTCAGGAGACTCACGGATCCCAGGGTGTGCCAAGAGTCGAGGTAGGAACCCTAAGAGAGGATTAAGGCCACCACTGCCCATAGCACAGGTGGGCTGGCACTGCACAGACATGTACCCTGTGCCTGCGGTCATCTCATTAAACTGGGCCAGGCTTTCAGGATGAAGTCAGTCTCTTAATTCTGGATCTCAGAGAGGTGAAGACCTTGGTGCGAGGGAGCTGAAACTGGACAGCAGATGAAGGGTACTAGGCTCTTGCAGGAGTCTAGATGAGGGCAGAGGGAACCCCGTGAAAAGAAAAACTAGCAGTACCCTAAGATCAAACTGTCCCTTTGTGAGTTGACATCAGCTCAGAGAACACAGGAAGACAGGCTTTTCCTCTCTTCCTCTTTGAATGTCTCAGAGAGTTAGGGCTGTGGATTGAAGACCGTGGCCCCAGGTCATCCCAGGGCAATTCCCAGACTTTACATTTCATCAAGGTAAGGATGCAGCAGGGTCCCTTTTGTAGGGCACATGGAGCCCACTTAGGTTGCCCCCTCAAGCTGTTGCCTCCAGGCAGCTGTGGCCAGATGTGTGTTCCCTTTACTGACTTGTGTTCCCTGTCCGGCTGGGAAACACTTTTCCTGAGAGTGTGCTTCAGGCCAGCAGAGGATTGGGGTCTGGGCCCTGCTGAAGCACAGCTGAGGATGCTGAGTGAGCAGAGAGTAGAGAAACCACCCAGGATAGAAGGGACCTCACAAAGTAGAGCCGGCCCCACTGTGAGGCAGGGAGACCAGGACTGAGCTTGCTAGCTGCAGTGTAACGGGTTCTCCTTGCCTCTCATAGGAGGATCAGAAAGCAGGCGCTTTAGGTCTGGGTCTGAGGAGTATGGACAGGCCATACAACGGAGGAGGCCCAGACAGGGTCTGGAGTCCAGGAGAGTGCCTGCCCTGATGTGTACCATGGGCTTTACCTTCCAAGGACAAAGGCAACTCCTGTGCCCAGGCCCCACTTGCCGAACTGTCTGCCCTAGAGGCTTGTGCCCTGTGGTGCAGCTGTCACCCCAGGCGCAGTCTCACTTCCTCTCTGAGCCTCTTGGGGACAGAGCTG
>NW_004955498.1:2694853-2696151 GCF_000276665.1 Chinchilla lanigera | reverse complement strand
AGGGATAGTGGACATGTCCAGATTATTCCCAAAATGGACCTCCTGATACATCATTTTTGATTTGTGCCAATCTCTCCCTCCTGAGAGAATTTCTGCCACCAAAGTCTTTCTTCTCCCCTCTTGACTGAGGAGAGGTCATAAGAAGAATCTGTTTGTGGCTTGCACCCTGACTCCGCCAACTCATCTGCTGTGGTTTTCTCCCAAGGGCTCATGGATTACAGGCTTGGTGCACAGCTGTGGGACCATTGAGAGGGGTGGAAACAACAGGGCCAGGACCTACTGGGACAGCTTAGGTGATTGTTGTAGTTCCCCAATCAATGCTGGGGCTGATCTCCAATGAAAATGTCTTGTGACACAGGAGGAGATGGCTGATATCCACTCTGTTTAGGAGTGTTCTGTCATATGTACTTAGTGAGGACAAAGGTGTCCCTTGCTGAATTCTAAAGATAATTTAAGAAAAGTTCATGTTTTACTTTAGATGATAACAATGGGACCCAGACCGGGGATTTAGCTCAGCATCACAGTGCGTGCCTGGCAAGTGCAAGGTGGTGAGTTCAATTCCCATTACCGGAAACAACAACAAGGACAAGAAAAAAAAAAAAAAAACAATGGGACAAGCACTTGAAATGCACCCACATCCTGCAACTGCAAGGCCACGGCCTCTCTCCAAGTAACTCCTTGCTCCATCTTCAGAGTCCTTAGCTGACCCTCAGGACAGGCCACTTCTACAGCTTAGGCTCAATGCACTCCATACATATATTTTCAGTGCTGACTCCCACAACTGGAGGAGCGCCCCTGATGAAGATTGTGGGATGCTGCTCCCTTCCTCCCTCTCCCTGCTTCTCAGCCACCATGTGGTGAGCCTGACCCTAACTGTGCTCGTTCTTATGAGCATCCTGTTCTTGTGAGCTCTGAGGAGGTTTGCACATCAAGCACTGCTCACAGCATTCTAGGGCTTCTCCAGCCTCAATCTCCATCCCTTGCCAAATTTCTTGTGCACACCTATGCTAAAGCTGTTGGACAACATGGTCAAGTTCAGTCATATCATTGACCCTGCTCATTGTACCAACTGCCTGTAAAAGTCACTTTCTTCTCAGGGGGACACGATACCAAACCTGTGCTACTTAATGGAGGATCAGGTTATTTTGACTCACAAGCTCAGTGGATGCTTTCTCCGAGACAGAAAAGGCCTGGCATGATGGTGTGGCAGATGAAAGCTGGTCATGTCACCACAGCTAAGAAAGTAGAGACAAGGGACTGCAGGGAGACCTCAGTGGCTCCAACCTCAATAGAGCTGG
>NW_004955498.1:2692393-2693945 GCF_000276665.1 Chinchilla lanigera | reverse complement strand
GGAGGGACAGAGGGACAGAGAAAGAAAAGCTCAGCAAATACACATAAGCAATCAAATTTAAGCATCAAAGCATAATCCTGGGAAAGACTGGAGACTGTTGAACTTGTACTTGTGTTTGATGGAAGGCAGAGGAATGGGTGAAAAGTGGGCCCTGCGTAAGTGACCCGTGGTAGACTGAGCTAGTCTAAAATTCCTGCCTGTGGGACACTGCAGTTTGAGGCTGCACTTCACACCAAAGATGTTTATCACTCAGGGCAACAAAAACAATTCTCACCAGCAAAGGTCTTGCAGGGGACATTACAGTTCCTACTTGAAGATATAGTACAAAGCTACTGTGATAAAACTAAGGTGCTGGAGAAAAACCATACCTGATGATCAGTGGAAAACAATAGAAGATGCAAAAAACTCCAAACACACTCAGTCACTTTATCTTTGACAAAGGAGCCAAACACTCTCACTGGAAGAAAGACTGCCTCTTTAATTAAGAATGCTGGAAAAACTGGCTTTCCACTTGCCAAAGACTCAAACTAGACCCATGTCTATCATCACAGACTAAATTCACATTGAAATTGATCAAAATCCTAAGTATTAAAACAGAAAAACTAATTCTGCTGGAAGAGAGAATAGGCAGAACTCTTGAATGTACAGGTGTAGGCAAAGATTTCGTGAGCAAGACCCAGACTGCACAGGAAATAATGCAAAGACTCAATGACTGCAACCTCCTCCTCCAACAAATAAATCACCAACAGAGTGAAAAGACAACCTACAGAGTGGAAAATTACTTACCCAGTTGTTGTTCAGACCAAGGACTTATGTCTAGAACATATGAAGAAATGAAAAAAATAGACCCCCCAATTAAAAGATCCAATAAATATAAGCACCTGAGATGAATACACACCTCTCCAATGAATAAATACAAATGGCAAATGAATATATGAAAAAATGTCTAACATCAATGGTTATTAGAGAGATATAAATTGAAACAGTGCTGAGAATCCACCTCACTGCAGAAAGAATGGATATCATTGAGAAATCAACCAATAACAAATGCTGGAGGGGCCATGGGGAAAAAAGTACCCTTTTCAACTGTTGGTGGGAGTGCAGACTGCTGCAACCACTCCGGAAATCACTGTGGAGATTCCTCAAGAAAACTAGGATTAGAGTTCCCATTCCATCCAGCTATTCCCCTTCTGGGTATTTTTTGGAGAAATTTAAAATATCATGCCAGAGCAATATATGTGCACCCATTTTTGTAGCACTACAGTTTGTATTAATTAAATCTTGGAAACAACCCAAATATCCATCAACCAAGGAATGGATACAGAAGATGTTGTTTTTAATTTATAATGGAGTACTACTCAGCAATAAAGAAGGACAGACTTGAAGCATTTCTAAGTAAATGTATGCAATTTGACCATACTCACATGTGTAATCATTACATTGTCTCCCCAGTGTGAGAAACTGAAAGAGTAAATGAGGGCCGAAATGTACAATAGTGTGAAATGGGAAGAAATTATTCCAAAAGAAAGGAAAGTAGAATGAGGTGAAGGGG
>NW_004955498.1:2690164-2691298 GCF_000276665.1 Chinchilla lanigera | reverse complement strand
AAAAAAAAGAAATGCACAGGATGAACCATCTCTGCATCCTGGAATGCATCCTACTTGGTCACGATGTATGAATTTTTAATGATTTCCTGCATGCTGTTTGTCAGTACCTCATTGAGGATTTGGGATCTGTGTTCCTTAAAGACTTTGGCTTGTATCTCTTTACTTTGGTTGTGCCCAACGCTTGTTTTGGAATTAGGGTAACGCTTGCTTCCAGGAATGACACTGGGGGTACTGCTTCCTTTACAATTCAGATGACAGATTGAGGAATACTGGAATTGGCTCTTTCGTGAAGTTCTTGTAGATTTCAGCAGTGCCTGCACTGTGCCTGGGCTCTTCTTAGTTCTGATTTGTTATTATTAATTCTTCAGTTGATGGGGAGATTCTGGACTATTCAAATGTTTATATCATGCACACTTTGATAGCTCACCTGGGAGAGTGGAGACATATAGACCTGATGAAATGTTTGTATCCTGTTTCCTTAGGTAGTGCATATCGTATCAGAATTCACGCATTACTTCTAAATTATCCACTCAATTCAGGTACAGATTCTTAGTTACCAATGATGTTCAGAATTTTGGCAGAATCTGTTGTGATTTAACCTTTTTCATTTCTAATTACATGTGTTTGAGTTTTTACGTACTTTCTGTTTCGACTGGCTCAGGATTTTATAAAACTTGTTTATCTTTTCAAAAAACCAGCTCCTCAATGCATTGATTCTTTGTAGTTTTTAGACTCAGTTTCATAATTACTGCTTCAACTTTTGCCATTGCCTTCTTCATAATAGCTTTGGATTTGGATTGCTCTCACCTTTCTCTCACCTTGATGTGTACATTAATATTTGGATTTTTTTTTTAAGCTAGCTGTTTCTATGCTGTTGGCATTCATTAGTGTACATTTTCCTCTTAGGATTACTGTCATTGTGTCCCCTATGTGGTAGTGAGTTGGAGTGGCATTATCGTTTGATTGTGGATGTCTACAGATTTCCATCCAAAAATGGAATATACATTCTGATGTGCAACCCATGAAACTTTCGCCAAAATATTATAGAGCACTTGCTAGCCCAGAAAGCATGCTTAAGTAAATGCAAATGAATGGAAACCATTCCATGCACATGATCAAAGATAGTACAATGAA
>NW_004955498.1:2688730-2689824 GCF_000276665.1 Chinchilla lanigera | reverse complement strand
AATGTGTATTCCACTGCTGGGTGGCTGTAGATACCTGTCAAGCCCATTCATTTCAAGCTTTGGTTAATCTTTAATATTTCTTCATGTATTTTCCTCCAGCAGACTGATCTATTTGTGACAGTGGGGTATCGTCAGAGTGGGGTACAATAACTCACCGACTTATGGAAACTCCACTTGCAATCAAATTGTGGAAGTAACTCACATGTATGTCAGACATTGCCACAGGAGTACTGCTATGTGCTTACTATATATTGAGATAGTGTACAGTGGTACAGTACAGTCAGAAACTGACTGTATTATTTTGTGTTTGCTTTTTTATGCTTTACATTGTATACTTGTGTCAAAGTTGTATAAGCTCAGTTATTGGACTTACAAAAGAATCCAACTAATGAACGTCCTCCCAGAAAGGAACTCACTTCTAAGTCAGGGATTTACTTTATTAGAATTGTGTTAGTTTTTCTCTGACACTTTATGTCTATTAGTGTTTCTTTCATAAATTTGGGTGTCCTGGTGTCTGTTATGAATATTTTTGTAATTGTTGTTTCTCCCTGTTTAAGTGCTCCTTTAACCAATATGTGGTGACCTGCTTTGTCTCTTCTGATCAGTATGTCTTGAAATTCATTTCTTTTGAAATGAAGATAGCTACTGCTGCTTATCTTTGGATTTCTGCTACATGGAATACTGTTTTCCATCCTTTGATTTCCAATCTGTGATTTTTAAATTAAATATGATTTTTATGGACTTTATATCATTGGTTTTGTTTCTTGACTGATTCTGTCAATATTTGTTATTTGATGGGGAAATTGACATTTCTTCCATTGAGAGTTATTTCTGGAAGATATTGCCTTATTCCTGGAATTGCATTATTTGCCTGTTGCTTATTTCCTTTTTTTTTTTTCATTCCTCTTGGAGCTCATCCAGTCAGATGGATTCATTACATTTGAATTATTGGCATTGTTATTGCATAGTTTCTTTCTAGCATGTCTTGTATTATTGCAATGCTTATTTGGTGATTATTTCTTGAGGGGTTCTTTTTCATGAACAGAATTTAATTACTCAAAAAATTTTTAAGTAAAGTCTTTCACGACATATAT
>NW_004955498.1:2685815-2687845 GCF_000276665.1 Chinchilla lanigera | reverse complement strand
TTTACAGTTGAAAGAGTTTGTAGCTAGCATAGCTATGTCTTTAGTTAGTCTACTTTACAGTGATGTCATTTGGGCAAGGCTGACTATGGTCCTTGCATTGACTTCTAAAATTGAACAACTTGACTTTAATTGGAAGGTGGATACAGAGGGTGACTGGCCCCAAACCATGTTCCCAACATATACTGGCATATTACTAATATCAAAGAGGAATTGTGTGTATTGGTATAGAAAGAAAACCGATTAACATCAACATTTATGTGACCGTGGTAATTTCAAGCAAATCAATCTACTCTGATATTGTGCAAGACAAAGTGCACATAAACATACCTTAGCAACCAATTAGGTATCATCCTTAACCACAGAAAAGAAATCCACCATTATTGTATAAATATTAAGAAAAGCCAGATAGTAGCACAGGACTAATATGTACTAAATGTGAGAGCTATGGCTCTGCTAATGGTAGAAAGAATTTCATAGAAGTTTGATAGACTTAACTTCTAAATATTATTAAAGGTGTATAGTTATATAGTTAAAGATATATCTAGTTGCAGAAGAGGGAATACAAGAAGAAAAATTTTAAAAATTACCCACAGACATATGAGACAGAGGAGTAAAACGGTTGCACAAATGAGTGATCTTATCCGTGACTAGAAGGGTGTCTATAAAATTAGTGAAGGGAAGAGGAAAAAAAACAAAGAAAAATGGAAGTAAGCAGAATTAGAGGGAGAAAATATTAGAAATCATTTGGATAATAAAATTTTAAATACATATTAGGCTAACATTTAATGGAAAAGAGCAAAACAGAAAAAAGATAAAAGACAAAGAAATAAGACAAGCAGGGGCTGGGGATTAAACTCAGTGGCACAGCACCTGCTTGGCAAGTGCAAGGTCATGAGTTCGATTCCTGATAGCAGAAAAAAAAAAAAAAGAAGACAAGCAAAACATTTTTTGGTGATGCTGAATGAGCAGTTTCCTATCTGGATGGGGAGTTTTGGAGTGTCACAGTTCTTGATTTTCTGAGGCCCCCTATGGTTTTCCCAGACTGTGCTGCATCCAAGTCATGCAGTGCTGTTGCTCACACTGGTGAATGAGGAAGGCAGCCAGACCCCAGATCCGTGCTGAAGGCAGGCAGAAGGGCAAGGGCTGGAATATTCAAGGCTGAGACTTTCCAGTCCAGAGCAACTCAGGCTGGGCTTGATCTCGGGCTGTGTCTAGCAGCGCTATGTCCTTCCAACCCTAATCCCAAGCACTCAGTGGTTTTTTTCCAGACTGCTTCCTGTCCAAAGCCGTTTCCTGTTGCTGTCACTCACACAGTCACTGTGGGCAGACGGCACTGATGTGAAACAATTCTGCGTCCCAGCATGAAACAATTAAGCCTTTACCCCACTGAGTGCCATGCCCACACTGGCCCCAGGGCTACAGCAGAATCTGTATTCAGGAAAATTACCCGCCTTTACCTGTCCAGCTGAACACTACACTGTCCCTGCAGATGTCAGCAACCTCTGGTCCATGAATACAGAGTTTCTCCCTAGGACCCTCTGCAGTCCTCAGATTTTCTTTGGTTCTACAAAAAACTCAACCTCCATTTGATATGAGCCATAAAACAGGAAGAAAGTCCAGACTGTTTTGTACCCTCTCCATACAATAGTCTTTCTCTTCAAATTCACTGTACTTTTTCATTTTCTTCTCAATTTCTTCCCGATTCCCTGGCGCCTTCTCTCAATTTCTCTTTTATTTTCCTGGCTCAGGTTGTTATCATTCAGAGTCTGGATTCTGACCCTGTGGGAGTCTGAATTGCTGCTGATCTCCACTCTTACATTTTCTAGCACAGAACACTGGAAGGTAACACACATTCCTATGAAAAAATCATGTACAGTACTTGGTTCCCCTATGCTCACCCCAGTATTCCAGTGAGAGTGGCTTTGTGCGAATTCCTGTCATTTATGCTAACAGTTGGGCATAGGGAAGCTCAATAAGGTGAGGATCTTAGTCCAAGAGGTGACTCATGTCACCAGAGGGAACTTCATACA
>NW_004955498.1:2676805-2681120 GCF_000276665.1 Chinchilla lanigera | reverse complement strand
GGGGACATAATTTCTGAGTAGCAGTTTTGGCTCAATTTTTGTACGGTTTCTTTGTGAGCTCTACCTTTCCAAGAAAACACAATTTTTCCAGAACAAAGAGTGATAGAATCAGAGAATAAGATCATACTAGAAACCAACTACTTATCACAATTATTCAGCACACAGTATGTCGGACATTTTATCTAATATTTTCATACGTTTCTTACATTGCACTGGTCGTACAGGCAAAATCTTCTGTCAAACCCATTTTATAGTTTAAGGACGTGAGACCAAGTGCACTTGGGAACTTCTCAGGATCCCTATGTAGTAAATGATGTGACCAGTGCGACAGTCTCAGTGTGAGGTGATAGAGCCTACTCAGTCTTTATTGTTCCCAACAAGAACAGAGCTCTGTTTTTGAACTTATTTCTATTCTGGAGATATAAATAGTGTCTCCCCAGTTATAGAAAGACTCTGTGTCCAAGGCACTGAGACATGGCCTGAATTCAGAATGTAAAACTGAGCAGGAGATGGGTGCACCCTACACCCAGTGGACTGGCCACAATCCCCTGTCCCGGCCCATGTCATGTAGAAGGCCCTGCCTGTCCCATTGCTAATCCTGGAAAACTCGTAATACCAACCGCCTTTTTGACATGAAAGTTAACTTTAGACTGTGATGTTTAGAGCCTGGATTACGTGCCTGTGAAGTGAAATACACACCAAAAAATTGTTCAAAATGGGTAGTTAGCTGTTTGACATGCAGATGTGAACATGTAGATATCATTACCTGAAGACGTTTAGTAGGAATTAGTTTCTGAAGTCCCTCCCGTATGTCTCAAGAAGACCCGAGGGTTTTACACAACAGAAGAGCATCATGAACACATTTTCCTTTCCACGTGAGACTGTTAAACAGACTCAGTTTAGGAGCTGAGCTGAGAGCAGGCACTGCATTTCCAGCATGGCAGCAGCCTTGATTTGAATGGAGGCTTGTAAGAAGAAGAAGAGTTCAAACTGCTAATTTCATGAAAAAAATTGACAGTCTAGTTGATTCATAAAACAGTTCTCATGAGAAAGGGCAGTGTACGAATACTGTGCCTTCTGTTGGCGCTGGTGCCTACTCCCCAAAAGAAGTCTCCTGCCAGTCCAGGCCGCCCTCAGTCCCGCTCAGCTCCTGTGCTGTTCTCGGCACCGGTACAGCCCACTCAGGAGCGCATGCTTAGGTCATCTCCCAGATTACAAAAAGGAAAAAGGGTGTAAAGCTCACTCTAATGGGAGGGAAGGACCTATTTGCCTCAAATTGCCACCTAACTGTTTAAAAGTGTGCATGGGCCTTACATAGTTCAGACCAGAGGGGAGGGGAAGCAGAAATGGTGACATCATCCTCTCCAAGTGGGTCAGGGCCTCGCGTTGTTCAGAACAGATGGAGCAGAAGCACCGAGATAGTGCAGATGTGCTCTCCTGCCTTAGGCCTTCCAGCAGTCCTCACCTCATCGTCCTCCATGACAGGCTCCAGTCTCCTGAGCTGGTGCCATCTGCACATTCTGTCACCAGTTTGGGGCTGGGGACAAGAGGGGTATTCGTTACAAATTCAACAGGAAGAAGTTTGGATCAGTTGCTCATTTGTATAAGGAAAGCTCTACATTTTATACATTCATTTTGCACTGCCAGTCACAGTAGCTCACAGGGAGGTGTAACACAGACCTTCTTCCCTCAGGGTTTTCTGATCCTGGTCTCTGTGTCATTTCCAGCCTATGAAGAGTGACCTTGTACGTTGATTTGAAAAACCAGCCAGGGGATCTTGAAGACACATTTAAGGGGCTCACCAGAACCTCTTTCTTCTTAGTATAGAAGTCTATCACTGCCTCTTATAAAGAAGTGGGTCATTGACCCCTGAAATAAGCACTGCTCCATGCCACATTACTGAAAAACAATTTGTTCCTGGCCATTTTGCACATTAGGCAGAAAAGAAGTACTGTTTCTCCCTGTGTGCATAGTGTCTTCTACCCAGAAGTTTAGAGGTGGTATACAGCATGGGCGTTGCAAGAGACGCTACCGGGAAAATCACAAACACAATTCCACCCCCGCCTTCCTCACAGTGGTATTTCTTGTTTTCAACCCTATGATGTAGGCAAGTTAAGGCCTCCAGAAAATGAAAAACTTTCTTTAAACACCCCGGCAGTTCTCTGAAGTGGAAAAAACATGGTGTAATAAGTTATAATTCTAATACTGTTTTGGGCACTTCCTCAAAATGGAGTAGTTGACCAGGACTGGAGCAGTGTGGTGATTCATCTTTGGCATGTGCAATACAGAGGAGCACTGCTAGTAAACAAGTGTTGTACGTCAGGTCTTTATTATAGACCATTGTATATTTAAGTGCAGTTATAAGAATTCACAGAGTTAGGTCCTGTGAAACCTCTTGCCCCACCCTCAATGGTAAAATATTGAAACACTGCTATTGTTCAAATTCTCCAATGGCTATTGACATGGATGCTGCCCAGAAGTCTAACACTTCCATCAGCATGAGAATCTCTCCTGCTTCCCTTGAGGAGACACATCACTTTCTTCATACACACCCTCCTCATCCATGGATACCAGCAGTCTGCTATTTATTCACATGTTTACATGAATTTGCTTGGCTTCCTCAACAGTTTTGAAAGAATGTAATATCAGTGACAAGTCCCAGTTCCTCACAGTTCTTTGTCAGTGTGGATAAAGCAGAGAGGACTCATCACCTGAGACATGTCTAACTGGAAGTGTCTTACAGGGGACAAGGACTATGTGAACCATCTCTGTGACCTGCATAGATTTTCTGAGAGACAAGCATGACTCTCGGGTAAAGTGAAGCCCCAAAGGCCTGTCCCAGGGCTCTTCTGTCCCCTGGGAGTGTCCACTTTCCAGGATTCTCCATTGGCCCCCTTGGACTGGCCTTCCTGGGTACAACTTCTCTCCTTTGGTCCAGTTTGTCTCATGGCTCTTACCAGAAGGCAAGCAAGATACTTCCTTCAGGGGCAGGCACATGAACAGTCAGATGACAGCCTGACCAAGAGCTCCGCCCTCCACAGACCCTTCTCAGGGTCCAGGGGAGTCCTCCACTGTCCTCTATCAAGACTCAGTGTGGACCTGATTTCAACTTTGTAAAGGAAGATTTTGGTAGTGTTTTAAAGGTGTGTAATCTTTGCTTGAAGTTTCCTGGCACTGCATCTGTGCTACACTGTCCTTGTCTCTAGAATGCCCAGGGTTTGGATCCCATTGTAACAGAGACCTCCTGGGCCCAAAGAGTCTCCTCTTGGTGGAGGTGATGTCAACGAAAATATTTGTTTCAAAGGGTCAGAAGCTGGCAAGTGGAGGTTGAGGGCTCCTGACACAAATTATAGAAGCTTTAAATTAGACTCCCCAACATGAACTTAGATAACACCTTCCAGTGGATGGAAATTATTGGAGGAAACATGCCCTGAATAGCATTTTTCCTGAATTTTTGTTCAGTTTCCTATTGAAGAGAAGCTTCCCTTACATACATACACACACACACACACACACACACACACAGACAGACAGACATAATTCTCAGAAGAGAAGGTGGAAGTGTCCAGGGTCAAACTCAAATCCAGCCAGTGCCATTCACTAAATTTACAAGTATGCCAGGCACTGTCCCTACATTCTACCAGCTCCAAAATGAATACCACTACCAGTTATGGGAGGAGAGATTTCCATTGTACGATTTTGCTGGGAAGGACACTGCCAAGACACATACACCATCTCTCCCCAGCTAGGTGCAAGATGCAGAATCAGCATCCTTTTCATAGCCTGTCGTAATAAAATATTAAGGGAGAAACTTGTTCTAAGTACTAGAGCCTGAGGCAGTCCTCACATGCCAATTCTGGATAACCAAAGACCCACCACACTGCACCCCAACACACAGGACCCACCTCCCTCCCACCTAACATCACCTCGCCCTCCCACACGTTTCCATCATCAAGGAGCACACAAATACACACACACACACACACACACACACATACACTCACTCACACTCACTTCCTCATAAAACCTGATTTTCCTTTCCTCCATTGTGCTACTGTTGGCATAAAGTTCTCAGTCCCAGATGCCTGACTTCTGGTGCCTTATCAGAGAGTTCTAAGTCCTCTAGCCTCAGTGGACTCACTGGCTGCCCATGTTGTACTTAAGGTGGAGGAATTCCCCACACTGCTGTCCTGCAGTGGTCCATGCTGACTGCGCAGCTCATTCCGCAGGTGGAAATGGCAGAGCCCTATCGACTGTCTCCCTTACTTAGGTTGCTGGAAGAAACGGGAGCTCTGAGGGATGGGTTATTCCTTGT
>NW_004955498.1:2674363-2676540 GCF_000276665.1 Chinchilla lanigera | reverse complement strand
TATTTCCTGGGCAGTCCTATGTCCACAGTTGTCCCTGGTAGTTTCTGTCCATCCCTGAAGTGTCTGAGGTTCCTGACCTCCCTTTACACACAGCTCCCAGGACAATAAGGAGCTAGAACCAGGGCTTTCTTAGACCATCAAGCTCTAAGCGTAGCACTTCTGGCCCTGATTTGGGGTGAAGTTGTGACTTTGCCATCACTGAGGAACATCTGGTCAGGTACACAGAGAAACAGGGAATGCTGAAGGGTGGAAGGTGGTCTGGTTGAAGGAAAGCAGAATTTTCTTAGCACTGCTCCATAGCCTTTCAAACTGACCTCCCACAGCAGCTCATCTCCCCAACCCTATGTTGCTGGATGGCATGACAAGGAGACTGTTTCTTCCCCACTCTCCCACAGACACAGGATTCAGTGGTGTACTCAGTATTTTCGCTAACCCCATTCCTAGGCTGGGTGTGCCTTACCCAAAATCCACCCGTATTAACCTGACCACATCTAAGTCTATGTGGCGATGAGAATCATCCAGTTCTCACTTTTGAAGACTTCTACACAGCATGTTCTCAACTCGCTTATAGGCTCCTACCAGGAAGAGTTTCTCTCTTGCCTCATCTTCCCACTGATCTCTTAGTTTCCACTGATTTTTTGTCTTTGTTCATGAAATCACTTCCTTCAGGTCTATCAAATTTAAGTGAGTAAACCTGTTCACATGGCTTTCTTAGTCTTGTGTCCAATCTGATTGCCCTGCTTATCCCAGCGGGTGTAATAATGAGGCTTGAGTTTTCCATCTTAGGAGAGATGGGGCAGGTATTCATGTGCCAGAAGTTAAAGGAGATCTTTGCCTATACATAAACATTTTGCAGAAGCTTCCTACTTGTTTGCACACTGTCTTTAATAAAACACAAAGTGTAAGGAGTTCACAAAAGAGGTTGTGGTTCAAGGGAATGTTTACTGTTGTCTTTACTTTCTCTGCAGTGAAAAAAGCTTTTTTACAGGCCTCCAGGTTGGAAAGGGAAAGGTATAACTACCTATTTACAGAGAATAGGAAAATGAAAGCAAAAAGTTGCCGTGAACATGTGCAGTCCTCTACGGTCCCTGGGAAAATGGTAAGGGGATTTTAAAAATAAGAAAAGAAAGCTGACGTCAGGTGGAGTCCTCTTTCTGTTGGTATAAGAGGATTGGACAATCACCGCAGGTGCATTCATTTATAATCTCAGGAGGTTGATGTAAATGTCACCCTCTCTGCCTAGCAACCATCTTCCCAGATGGAACACCTTGCTTACATGGCTGGCAGAGGCACCCGTGTTCTCAGGCAGACTTTGTTCTAGCCCCACACATGTGATTGATTTCCAGGTTCAGCCCCTCCCAACACAAAGTTTCATTAAGGAAAGAAGATGCTTCTGGATCTAGTAATTCAGTTTAGCAATTCAACAGGATGCAAGATCGTTATGCTGCGTATTTATAGTACCAGTGAGCAAGTAGAAATGAACATGCAGGAGAGTCATTTGAAATAAGATTAGAAAGTAGTAATTAAAGGGATAAATCTGACAAAAATATACAAGATCACTGGATTGAAGAATAAAATATACTGAAAAGATGAGATGATGGAAATCTGAGTTAATGTAATATAAACCACTTTTATATTACACAGACATTTCAATCCTGTGACAAATCAGTTTTTGCCAAATACCTTGATAGATTAAAGGCCAATCAAATGGAAAGTTCAGACCTATTTTAAACAGAAATCAGGATGCCACTTATATTAGGCACATAAAAATGTAAGCATCCTAGAACAGCCAAAACAAATGCTAAACATATAGGAAACTTGGAGTTGCCACACCTTATTTCAAGGACTTTGAACTAATAGCAGTTAAGATGGTAGAAGGCCCTAGAAATACATCAGGGGAGCAGAATGAGTCCAGGAACAAGTCCTCCACGAGGTAATTGTGGAGGGAAGGCTTGGCTGTGCTTTTCCTGGGAGAGACCTTGCCCTCCCACATAACTCGCCTCCCTCAGATGTGTAGAAATCAGTGCAGTGATGCACAGAGACAGCATATTCTGTATGGGACAAAATGATTGGAGGAAATCGTCTTTGGTTCTCAGGCCTGAGCCAGGCCTTCACTGCCACATCTGCAGCCAAGGACAAATCTATCAGAAACACATCACTGTAGGACACACCACAAT
>NW_004955498.1:2668602-2673643 GCF_000276665.1 Chinchilla lanigera | reverse complement strand
TCTCCTGATTCCTCCCTTTAGTTCTCCTCACTGGTGGTTCCCTGTCCACTGCATTTACTGGTAAATTGCACTCCGTGTCAAGTGTCTTACACAGGGTAATTTCTATCCCTTTGTTCACCCTGCTCAGGACAATGATTGACCACACACAGGCAATGAAGATTATGAGAGAAGGGGTAGTCACATAAGACTGGTTGTGAAACCAATCAATACTGATATGCGAAATTAAAATCTTGTTCTATGCATCTATACTATACTATGAATATGCATGTACAACATTATATATATTTCTATTTCTTTCAGAGCTTTGGTGTGCCTGGTATAAATTATCAATTAACCATAAGACAAAGGAAGATAGGTTTCCATTGCTCAGAGTTTTCAGAGAATTCTGCATATTGTTTGTCATCATCAACATAGAATACTACTGCACAAGACCATAGAGGAGAAATGCTGGTCATATCATGGTGACCAAGAGTAAGAGAGAGACAAAGAGACAGAGATAGAGAAAGAGAAAGAGAGAGACACAGAGACAGAGACACAGAGACAGAGACAAAGACAGGCACAAAGAAGAACAGAAAGACAACAGGACAGGGAGGAGAATATAAACTATGAAGTCACTGCCCAAGTGGCTGTCCCCTTCTTAGCAGGCTCTAGCACCCACCATCAGGATTTTGGAAAAAATGAGCTTGAAACCATGACATTTCTCCTGTAAGTCCTAAATGGCTTAGGTGTATCCCTTTATTCACAATGCAGTTAATCCATCAGTAAATGTGGCCAGTGTCTTAAGAGTTCCATTAATGTGGAAAATTCCAAGTCCAAAATATCTTCCTGAATCGCAAGGCACACTCTTAGTTGTGATGTCCCACAAAATGAGAAGAAAGCAGAGTCCTTCCACTACGCAAGAACACAGAGTCAACATTCCCACTCCAAAAGGAAGGAATAGGTGAAGAGAATACAGTTGGAACAAAGGAAGACTGAATCTCTTGACCAATGTAGCAATCCTGGTGGAGTATGCTGAGATGTGGTTTCTGATGTGCTTGGACACCCCTGTCCCCATGGGCATCTCAGCTGCAGCCCACTTGGACTTTCTCTGCTCAGTGCTAGTGTTTTCCTTCAAATGAAACTCCAGGTACTTGGAACTCCAACTTCCAGGGATGTCCAGGGGAACTTTCTCATCACATTGCCAGATTTAGACAGTGCTCTCTCAGGAGTTTTGCAAGGACTGTTATCCCGTCATATATTTTGTTTAAAGTTGGGTCAAGCTTCCAAAACTCCTCTTCTCTCCTTCGCACATGCCTGGAATACCAGCAGCATGTGAGTGATAACAGGGTTTGGCATCATGTTGGACAGAAGGCAGGCTCCCCTGACATATGGCAGCAGTGACCCCTGAGGATCTGGATGGTGAACTCAGCAATACACTTTCTAGATGCCCCTGAATGAGCAGGGGCCCCATCACTCTGTGCAAATGAAAGTGTTACAGTTTTAGACCCTTGAACCTGTGATGGCTGGAGTCTTGCTGATTTCTGATATGCCCTGAAGATGTTTGTCTTCTTGGCACCATGCAAAAAAACTTGACTTCTTCGTAATGGTGCTCAGTGAGGAATCATTATCTCCTTGTTCCCAACATGCAGGTGCTTCTTTCTGGTGAAGCAGCAGAGTTCCAAAATCAATCAAATCTGCCGTTTACTCATGAGACTCCTGTAGAATTGCTAGTGGTATTTAGTTATATATGTGACGTGACACACACTGAACACTGCCTAGACTTGAAATCTCCACTGCAAGATTTTTGTTAGTTTACCCATGTTGATCTAGTCTTCTACAGCATTTCTGATTATAGGCAAAGTTAGAGAAATATTCTGCCAGAGACTAACACATATGGCACCCACTCATCCAGCCATGTACCCTGTTGTAGTTTATACTTACATTTCCCTCCAGAGCCTCAGGCACACATGGGTGTGGCTTGGGGAGAAGACTGCATCATGGCCCTTGATACTCATCAGTGGATTAGTCCACTGATGAGATGAGAGCTAAATGTGGTGTTTGGAAGTAATGCTTGATGGCATCATCTGGGTGACGGGGGCTTGGATTGGAGGGCTCTATCTCCCTCCTTCTCCCTTAATCTCTCTTTCTGGCCTGCAGTACCATGAAGTGGTACTACTTTGTCATTGTTTTCTGCCATGCCTCTCTGCTTTGGAAGCAACTGACTACGAACTGAACTGTGTACAAACTCTCAATCAAAATAAACATCTGCTTGCATGTGGTGGTGCATGCCTGTAATCTCAGCACTTGGGAGGCCGAGGCAGGAGAATCATTGTGAATTTGAGACCATCCTGCATTAAAACGTAAGCTCAAGGTTGGCCTGAAGTGCAAACCAAGACCCTGTCTCAAAAGGACAAAATTAAATACATAAACAAATAAATAAATAAACAAATAAATAAACTTCTCCTTTCACACATATGTTTAGGATATTTTGTCCTTGCAATGAGATGTCACCCAGACCTCCTTATTTCAAACAGAAAACTCCTGAGCCTCACCCTATCTATACCCATTCTTATCAGGATTCTATTCCTTTGAGATCTGACCAGGTTTGCACATCATGCACTGCTCACAACAATCTAGGGCTTCTCTAGCCTGTATCTCCACACCTTGCCAAATTCCTCCTGCAAACCACTCCTAAAGCTTTTGTACTATATGTTCAAGTTCAGTCATAGCAATGGACCTGTTCCTGATAAGAATTTTCTCCATTGGTCTCTTCCCCATCTGTGGGACAACATACAATGAAACATTTATTTTACTTTCGAGGCTCAGTGGATTCAGTCTGTGGTCAGCATGGTCACAGTTGACAATTGCCTGTCGTGACGGCGTGGCAGAAGAAAGCTTGTCACGTCACAACAGCGAAGACACAAAGAGACAAAAGAGTGCACTGGACACCTCGGTGGCTGCACCCTCAGTAGAGCTGAGGGGAGGATTCTCCGCCACATGTACCCTAGTGACCCCCCTCTTCTAAACATCCCCAACTCCAATTGTCAGGCAATTTCATATCCTTTTAGATCCAAATCATGAGAATATCTCTCCCCAGGAAGAAACTAAAGTTGTGAGAGTGATATTTTATAGACTTAGATCATGTGATTCCGACATCTGACACATTTGAAGTCTGTAGGGCAGGTCAGCAGGTTGGAAACTCACACAGCATTTGTTTGTCCTAATGATTTTCATTTTAGTTGCACTCAACATGTAGAAATGACGCACAGTGATGGAGTTTGGTGTGATACATCACAGCACGGAGCAGGTGCGCACTAATCACTCCAGTCCTGCTCTGTCCGATCTCCCTCCACTCCCTTGCCCATCGCTGGTAAACCCCATTGTGCATTCAGGTTACCACTTTCTTAAGATTCCCTGCAGGAGACAGCACCTGGGGTCCTTCACCTTAAGTGCCTGCCTCACACCTCTTAAAAAATGCCGTCTACTCCAAACAAATAATGTTTACTAAAATTTGTGAAGTGTTAGAGCAGAGCAGAAAAACCCCACAAATAGCTATGCAAGCCTACCAAAATTTCTAAAATCCTTCTAGAGTTAAGTATAACACTTTATCTATCCTTTTATGGAAAAGTATCCTGATAGAAGTAGAGGAGCGTATCACATTCAATGAGAAGTCAAAGAGCAATTTGAAAATCTCTATTACCTTAAATTACTTATACCAGCATAAATGAGAGACAAGTGTGGGCAACTACCTTCTGCAACACAAATTTACAATGCCAAACAGCAGGAGAGATGGACAGAGACAGACAGACAGACAGAGACAGAGACACACACCGACACTGACACTGACACCAAAACCAACACAGACACAGATACAGACAGAGGGAAGCATGTAGACACATACTCTCTCTCTCTCTCTCTCTCTCTCTCTCTCACACACACACACACACACACACACACACAGATGGGGAGAGAGAGAGAGAGAGAGAGAGAGAGAGAGAGAGAAAATATCAAAGCTAACACACATAAGCACCTGAAGTGATACGATGAAACACCCAAAAGTTCTAGTGGAGACTAGCAACTGTTGAACTGGTACTCATGTTTCTGTAGATACAGGGAAGGGTGTGGGGGATCACTCATGAACAAGTGAGCCATGACAGCCTGAGTTGGAGGAATGGTTCAACTGTGTTCCTCTAACACCGTGTTTATAGCAGCATAGTGTATAACAGAAAAATCTTGCAACAAACCAGATGCCCATCAAATGATGAATGGATACAGAATATGTAGGTTTTTAAAAATATATAATGAAGTACTTTTCTGTCATGAAGAAGGCTAAACTTGAGACACTTCTAGGTAAATGGACACACCCTGAGACCATGTTATTAAGTGAAATACATCAGACACACATGGTTAAATTTCACTTGACTTCTGTGGTGTGAGAAACCAAAAGTGTAAATAAAGACCAAAATGTATCATAGGTATTGTCAAGCAGACAGACATGCTTCAATTGGAAGGGGAACTTGGGAGGGGGAGGGGGAATGGAAGAAAGGGAACAGTAGAAAAAAGAAAAATAGGAAAGCACTAACTCAGCTTCCGTAAATAAGGAAGTGAAGAGCCGTTGAAGGGCGTTGAAGGGGATGGGAAAAAAGAGAAATGAGATATAGATGTGCAGATACAATTTCTGTAGGATGAATGTGATTATTACATATATGGAAAGTGTACCAAAACATTCACTGGTTTCAAAATTCTGGCCTCTACAGCACTGCATTTCTGAGGCTGCACCTCACACCCTTGCTGTTAATAGCCCATGGCAACATTGGAAGAGCTCTGAAATGGAACTACTAAGGCCATAGAGACTGTACTGACAATCACATGAAACCACCCTGGTGGGTGAGGCCTGGCTTTCAAAACAAGCACTGTTTTGACGAAATGTAAAGAATGCGCTTATAAGCAAATAACGAACATAAGAGTAAAGAGCACATAGTAGCATTAGGTACTCCACAATCAAAGAAGAGTCTCCCATTCAGCCTCATGGGACTCTGGGCATCAGGTCTGTGGTCTGGGT
>NW_004955498.1:2644296-2668459 GCF_000276665.1 Chinchilla lanigera | reverse complement strand
CCAGATGTGACTTCTGCTGACTACAGAGTAGTCCTGTCAGAGCTAAGTGAGGAACTTTGTCTCAGTTCCTTGGTTCAGAGGAGTGGAGCAGAGAGGATCTGGATATACTTGGGTTCAAGGTGAGCAGAGATAAGGGAAAGAGGAAGCCCTACCCCAGAGGCGTGTCAGCAAACTACCAAAATCTATGCCTGTTGTGAGCCCTGGAGCACACAGGGGCAATTGTTACAATAAGTGTCCGGCTCCAGGTACCCTGGGAGGTAGATACACAGTCTCCTGGGAAGCAGCTCAAGTCTATAGTAGAAGGTGGTTCTGGGTCTACCAGGAACTTAGAGGCTGCCCCTCCAACCAGGATCCAGGGAATCTTGAAAATTCCATTCCACTCGTGCTGTGAACCCTGGGAGAACATGGGTATATTTCTGGATGTGAAGTCCTGGACTTCTGTGGTGGCTTTGGGTCTGAGCTGCTGAGGTCCTGTTCTGAGGCACTGCCTTCAGGTGAGAGGAGTTGTGTGGGTGGCCTCAGTTAGGGCACAAGGTGACAGGCAATTGGGGGAATGAGGAAGCTCAGTGCTGAGAGTTCATTCCCCCAAAATCCAGATCTGCGTGTGTAATGAACCTGTTGGCTCAGGGGACCCAGACTGCAGTGTAAGAGCAGAATTCTGAGATTCAAGCTTTATGAGGGAAGAGGGCACAGGATCTGTGATCCGGGAGGTCATAGTTCGGGTCTCAGACGGAAGTGCCAAAGCCCTAAGGAAGAAATAGGGTCCCTAACATTCTAGAGAAGCCTTTATTTTCTGCCTTGCACTAGGTGGTGCAGAGTTCTCAGGACAGCGCCAACACTGACCTCCGTGGGAAGTGCACGCAGCGTCAGAGTTCCGTCTGTTCTCAGGTCTTTGCTGCAAGTGAAAGGAACAGAGAGGACCTGAGCTCCCCCAGGTTAAGGCCTGGGACAGGACTCAGGCGAAACTGCCAAGGCTCACTCCAGAGCAAGGCTCTCCTAACCCTATGGAAAACTCTCTGCTGCCTGCCCTTGCCTCGCGGTTCTGAATTCTCAGGAGAGCATGTCTATTGGCCTCCCTGGGACCTGAAAACAGAGACAAGAACCTAGTTGCAAAGTCTATGCTATCATATATACACATGTATGTATATATGCATGTCTACATGCTTGTATGTGTTTATTTATGCATTTATGTGAAAATATGAATATATCTGTGTGTATATTTTGACACATGTATATGTGTATATATATTTGCAGTACCTGGTGATCACAATCCTCATATATATTTATTTATTTTTATATTTTGTGCATCTCTATATTTATGCATATTTGTAGTACATACTGATCACATTCCTCATGGGGACTTTCCGCATGTGCACGCTTCACAGTGCCACCTTCTGATGTGATTTCCCTCCCCTCCATCTCTTTTCCTCTATTTCTTCCTTCCCTTCTTAAGTACTAATGATCAATCTGGCTATTTAACTATCTTTTACTTTCCCCTTTATTTACATTTAAGCCATGTGGTATTTAAGATTGTGTGTCTGATTAATTTCACTGAACAAACCGGTCTCAAGGAGCACCCATCTGCCTATGGTTATCCTTTTCATGGCAGAGTCTCCCCCCATTTTGTATACATCCTACATTTTCCTTAATCACTTTTTTGTTGATGGAAATAAGGGCTACTTCTAAGATTTAGTTATTGTGAACTGTGCTGCTATAAACATGCACATAAGGGTACATGCGCATAAGGGTACTATAATGTCATCACTTGCTTAAGGAATATAACTAGTAGGGGAATGTCTGGGTGGAATGGAAATTCTAGTGTTGCTTTCTTGGAGGCTCCTGACTGATTTTCATAGCAGTGGTACCAGTTTTCTCTCCCACCAACAATGAAGTAGGGTTCCTTTTTCCTCACAGTCCTACTAGTCTTTGCTGTTATTTGATGTCTTGAACATGGCCTTTTTTTCTGCAGTGAGATGGAATCTTAATATTTTATTTTGACTTTCATGGGAGGCAAGCAATGCTGAGCATGTTTTCAGCAATTCACTGGCCATTTTTATTGCATCTGAGAAGGATCCATTCATTTAGATAACCATTTCTTCAATGCTTCTTAACTTAGGGGGCTTTGTTTTTCTCTATTCCTTAATATATTGTTTTTGTTTTTGTTTTTTTTGTTTTTTTCTCCGGTACCAGGAACTGAACTCACAACCTTGTACTTGCCAGGCAGACTTTTTGCCGCTGAGCAAGATCCCCAGCCCCACCTTAATATATTCTGGATATTTGTCATTTGTCTGAGGAGGAGTACCTGGCAAAATGGTCTTCCAGTTCTGTAGGTTTTCTGTTCACTCTTGGTTGTTTCCCTTGTGATATAAAAGCTCTTTAATTTTATTATATCTCATTTGTTGTTTCTTGGTAATATTTATCAGGCATCTGCTGTTCTTATCTGAAAGTTGTCCAAGAGTGAGTCTTTGTTGTTTTGCAGAACCAACTAGGAAACCTTTCACGTTTTTGCGATATGAAACAGGTTACCATACCACTAGAGTAGGAATTTCCTTGGAAATGTGAAAGAGCTTTAAGATAAATTGTGGCAAGAAATGACGACATAAAAATAAATTTCAGTTCTAGACTTCTTATCCATTCTTTCTGTTAATGTATGCAATTAAAAATATACAGACACATGAATTCGCTTGGTTTCTTCAATTATATTAGAACATTTTACTGTCAATGAAGAGTCCCATCTTCATGGACACTTCAGTCCCCCAGAATTCATTGCACATGTGCTCCTTTTAAGGTCCTGTGTCTGTGGTGGAGAAATGAGCACACTAGACTGAGTAGGATCAACCCTGCCCAACAGCACGGCGGAATCCAGCAGAACTACCAGTGTGGGGAAATAGAGAGATGTCCTGCTGGATCTGAGGCACAGGTAACAGTGCACTCAGGGGGTGGAGCTAGCAGAGCACAGCCATGGGTAAGGGCTGAGTCAGGGTAATTTGATGGTTTGAGTAACTGCAGTTCCTTCTGCAAGAGTTGATTTAATGCAGGTGGTCCATCCAGATCCTCAGATGAGACAAAATCTTGAGAAGATGGAGGACTTCTCAGGACAGTGCCTTTAAATGGTGGGTGAAGCTGAGAGGAATGCTTATTGGGACAGTGAGAAGTGTGGTGCTATAGAGGGCTCGAACCAGGGGACGTCTGTCCAGTTTCTGCAAGGATTTTCTGAGAGATAAGGGGACTCTCAGGTGCAGTGAGGCTCTAAGGTCCATGGGCAGGTGCTTTGCTCTCTCCTAGGCATGTGCACATTCCAGGGTCTTGCAGTGTCCAGCTGACAGCTTTTCTGGGGGCAACTTCTTCATGTGAGACTTCTTTCCTTCAAGCACTGTCACATGATGGACATGAGGATGTGGCCTGTCACACTGGCCAGTTGCACAAGTGGTCAGATAACAGCCTGATGAGAGGCTTCTCCCTGCAGAGCCCTTCTCTGTGTTCTAAAGCATCTTCCTGTCTTGTACCAGGACTCCACTTGGTCAGTTCTGAATGATTTCCTTTCTGGAGGAAGTTTATGCTGGTAATATTGGAACATGTAAATTTTCCTGGAGTTTCTTAGAACTGCATAGGGGCTCACCGGGACTTGTCACTAGACTGGCCTGGGATTTATTTGTCATTTTCATACAGGCCTCACCAACCACAAGCCTAGTCTTTGGGTAAGATAACATGAATGAGAATAGTTTTTTCAGTGGAAGAGAAACTTTCACAGATGGGATATGTTCTTCCCCCAAATCCAGGAGATCTGAATTAGCCTTAGGAGGGACAGAATCCTCAAACAGGACTTCTGGAGAAATATGTGATACAGTCTCATGTTAAGGTACAACTAGAACTAGCTCCGAATCAACAAGTTTCACTACACAGCATGTCAGAAATTCTGCCAGGCGTTTTCAAACATTCCTTACATTCCACTGGCCCTATAACCAGAAACCTCTGTCAAACTCATTTTATAGATGGAGAACGTGAGGCCTACTGGTTACAGGAACTTCGCAGGATCACTGCAGAGCAAGTGACAAACCAGGAGGAGACTCTTAGTGTGATGTTATCTAGAGGCCACTCTTTCTATACCTCCCAACCTTAGACTCAGCTCTGTCTCTCAATTTTTTCTGTACTCATCAGAATAACAAAATCCTCTCCTGGATTTAAGAAGACTGTGTGTCCAAAGCACTGAAAGGTGCCCTGAATTTAGAATGTAACAACAAGCAGGCAAAGAGTGCACCTTACAACCAGGGCAACTGCCCACAATCACCTCCCTTGACCATGTCATGTATAAGGCCCTGCCTGTCCCATTTCTCTCCCCGTACAGCTCCAATAGCAATAGCCTTTTGGACATAATGGTTAACATTGGACCATGATGTTTAGAGCCTTGATTATGTGCCAGAGAAGCAAAATAACATACTCTGAAACCTCCCAATGAGTGACAAGTTATTTGAGATGCAGCATAAACTACCCCTTGTCTCGTTAGGTAAATTAAGGCAGTTTTTGAGACCAGCATGATTTTTTTTGGAGGATTTGAAAGTGATGAATTACTAGAAATGGTCCACAGTACACATATGCATGGGCATGAGCTTATATATGTATGGTCAAATCCCAAGCTACCTGAGAAGCTATTAGGTGAGGCAGCGCCATGCTCACCACAGTAAAGCACAGAAAATAACTGTGGCTGAATTCCTCTAAAACCTGAAGTCCTCTGAGTAGGTGGTAAGTGCTACTCTGTGGATCTCAAAATAAAAATAAAAATACATTCTTTCTCTAGTCTTTGGTGTGTATCTCTCTCCATAGGAAAATCATGATCTTCCGTATGCTAAATGACACTCATCCTGATGTTCAGACAAGGATGATCATGTGCATTGCAGGAATTGCATGTAACTGTCACAGGTTAGAAGATTGGCCATGAATCCCAGACAGGAAAAAATTTGAGGTCATTTTAAAGGGAAATTCACTCAAGTGCTGATGAGTGAAGAGCAAGAATGCTTCATGGAAATGCGATTGATAGTGATATGGCAAGCGAGTTCATGGAGGACAGCCTTCCCAAGAGACCAAAAGAGCAGGAGCAAGCAAAGCTATACTGAGCCAGCTCTTGGACAGTCTCTAACCAGGAGCCAAAGAAGATGTCTGCCCTGGTCTGGGTCTCACCTTTGGTTTAAGTACATTTCAGATTTCCATAGTAACCATTACCTCATTTTTGGGACTGTTACAAGACTGTCACACAAGTATCGCAAAGTTTACTTTTCCCAGAAGGTCAGAGAGCTGAATGCCAAATGAGCATTGCAGTTTAACTTTTATTCTACGTTCCAAACAGCCCAGTTTGTTCTGTTGCCATTTTATGACTCTGCTCTACTTTACATGAGTCTGTAAGTAACCAAGTTGAGGAGTGAAAAGTGGGTGACAACTACAGCACAAGTGAACTTTTCACTAGTGTAAGTGGATTCTCTTAATATGGAGTTAAAAACAGAAAATGGAGTCTCTCTTGCCCTATCAATAGCATATCTAAGTATCAGTCCCAAAGGGGGAGGCATTTGGAAAGATGAGATAATTTACATGCCTATCTCACCTCAATACCTCCCGCCAGAGTGGAAGAGAATTTCACCTTAACAAACCAAATGTGCTGCATTTGGGTGAGCCTCTACTTTGTCACCACTTACAGTGACGCTACAAGTCCTCACTCCCACACAGCTCGTCTTCCCACATTTTCAGCCACGGGACGACTGCAGACCGCTTGTCCTTAGGAAGGGTCACTCGATGGTCCTGTGCCATGGAAACACTAGCAGTGCCATGGCGTATTCATTGCAGCCATTTTTATAAGTGCTGCTGCGGGATCCCTGGATTAGTCCCCACAGCACGGCCACAGGGCACACAGATCTCTGTGTTAGCACGCTCAGAAGGTTCAGGCATGCGTGTCCGCTCGCTTTGATGGGAACAAGCTGCTTCGGTACCTTGAGGTCCCTGGTCAGGAGCCGGCACACAGCTGCCTGCAGGGTTTCTTTCATGCTGCCCACGCTGGTCAGGCCCCTGAGCACAGCTGTCAACCCCATAACAGCAGTGATTTCCCCCCAGTGTGGATGGCAGGTGGTGGCCAAGTCACTCAGAGGCCTGTGCTGGCTGGACGTGTCTTTTCCTGTCGCTGTGCCCCCTTTGGCTGCTCTCTCCCTGACCTCTCTTCAGTCTGCCCAGTTGACAGCACTGCTCGCTCTGTGTCCCCCCACCACCCGCTCAGCCCAAGACAGGACTCGGTGCCGATGGCAACGTGCAACCCTCTCCCCATGAAGATCCCTGGCTGGCAGCCATTATGCTCCAAAGTTCCTCCTACATGTTTCCAGAGCACCTGAGGAGGGAGCCCAAAAGAACTGTGCCTTGAACACGTTTCTGTGTTCCACCTGAGGCCTGTTGAGCAGACTCAGTTTTAAAATCCGAGCTGAGATCAGGCATTCTTTAGTCAATGTGCTGATATGAGAGTTGATTTGAATGGACAGGTCTAAGAGTTGCAAACCGCTCGTTTCATAGCAGAAATGTGCACATCCTGGGGTACTACACCTCAAGCAGCCTGGTGGAGCTTTTCCTGAAGCAGTTCTCATGAGAAAGGATAGTGTACAAATACTGAGCCCTCTATCAACACTGGCTCCTAATGTCCACAACTAGTCCACTGCTGATCCAGGGAGTCCTAGGTCTCAGCCAGCACCTCTGGTGCTATTGGCAGTTGCGCTGGCCACTTAAAGTACCTACAGTCGCCTCATTTTCCCAGATTACTAAGCCAACAAATGACCAGTATTTCAGTAAAGAGCAAAAAAGTATCTAACAATATCTCCAAGGCCAAAGGAGGCCATATATTTTAGTAAACAGAAAATAAAAATATCAAACTCTGAGGAGAAAGAAGGGCCCATTTGCCTCAAATCACTACCTCAAATTGCAGAAATGAATCAGGTAGAGCTAGGGATATTCCTCAATGATACAGCACCTGCCCGGCAAGTACAAGTTCATGAGTTCAATTCCCAGTACCAAAAATAAAGAAAAAAGTGAGTAAGGTTCTTACCTTGTTCAGAAGGGATAGCGTGGAAGCACAGGCAGATAATGCAGATCTCCATCCCTGCCTTATCACTTCCCACAGTCCTTACCTCATCGTCCTCTAAAACAGCCTCCAGTCTCCTAGAGCTGGGGGCTTCTACGTACTGTGTCACTTCCTTTGTGCTGAGCAGAGGAGGGATATTCATTATGAACTCAGCAAAGAGAAGTTTGGAGTTACTACTTATTTGTAAAAGGAAAACTCGAAATTCTGTACTTTCATTTTGCATTGCCAGGGACAGTAGCTCACGGGGTGGTGCAAAACAGACTTTTGTGCCTCAGGGTTCTCTCCTCCTGATCTTTGCGCCCTTGCAAGCCCATGAAAAGTGACCTTTCCCAGTGCGCAGAAACCGGGCGGGGTTTCCCATACATTTTCACAGGTATCAGTAGGAAACCTGTCCCTTCCTAGTATGTAAGAGCATCGCTGCCTTCTCAGGAGGAACAGAGTCATTCACCTGACAGCACTGTGACTCCTGTCCCTGCCTGCTGTTACCAAAGCAGGAGAACCACCAGGCTGCAGGTCAGGGATGGGAAGGGCCGCTCAGTCCTGCAGCCCTGGTCCTGCACACACAAGACCCAGGCTTTAGAGACCCATATCTAGCACTGCAAAAGAAGTGCCCAGGTAGTAACTAAAGCATAAATCTTCCTAGGACTGTCACTGTTTTCCTGATGGAAGTATTCTTCTTGAACAGTGAATACACGTAGGCAGCAATGTCCAATATGGGACTCAGCCACCGCATGTTCCCTGTAGTACTGAAACGTGCCTTGTGTTACTGAGGAGTTACACTGTTATAATTGTGTATGGATGTCACCCCCAAAGCCTCATGCAGTCATGGGACGGGATTCTAGAGTTTATGATTGATTCATGTTCCAATGTTGGAATAATAAATGTGAGTACTACACCTGCCCTGGGGCGGGTAGTTTGCATACAGTACATGGGAGGGAAAGAGACTGCTTGCCACTGCTCCTCCCTTTTGCTCTTGTTGCTTTTGCTATCTTCTGCCACCATAAACTGTTGCCCTCTGCCATGTGACACTCTGTCTTGGAGCCAGTAGAGTATGGAGTGAAACTTCCACAAACTGAGAGCTGAATGAACCTTTCCTATCTTAATTCTGGGAGCCAGGCAATTTGTCTCAGCAAGAGAGAAAAGAAACCAAGATACCCTCACTTATACTGTGCAGCCAGAAACGTATGTCAAGTCCATTTTACAGGTGAAGACACTGAGGCCTGCTGGGCCTGAGAATTTCTTAGAATATCTTTGTGGAAGATGACAAGGACACAATCTAAACACTAACTGTGTGGTCCTATACAGGCCACCCTCTTCCCACTCCTTCCCACCTTAACACAGCTTGGTTCTGAATTTATTTTTCTGCTCAGAAAAAAATAATATAAATATGTTCAGGAGGTTAAAAGACCCTAAGTCCAAGGTACTGAATCCTGCCCTTAAGAATTCCAACAAGTGCAGGTGATGGGTGCGTCCTCTTCCTAGGGGATCTGCCCAGAATCTCCTGCCCTCCTCCAAGTTATGGAGAAGGCCCTGCTTGTCACTTTTCTCACCACAGGAATAGCAAGAGCCTTTTTGAAATAAAATTTACCTTTGGAAGATGATGTTCTGAGCCAGGGTTATGAACAAGAGACACAAAATTACACCAAAATTGGTGAAAAATACTGTGACCTGCAGCTTAATCTACTCCTTGTTTTGCCAGGGAAATTAGGAGAGATGTGCAGAGCTTCTTGGCAATTTATGAGTGCAGTGGAATGAGTCACTAGAAAATGTACATATAACACATATGCACTACAAAGTTTATTAGGAAGACAAATCCGAAAGTCCTCTGAGAAGCTGCAGGACCATGCACTCCACAGTGCAGGAAAGAAACACATCAGCGGTGGCCGAATCCTCCAAATCTCCTGAGGAGGTGGAAAGTACTCACTTATTATCTTAAAATAAAAGAAGTTCAGCTTCCACGTACAATCTTTGCTTTGTGAGCTCCTCAGATGAATGTAAAAGGTTTCAGTATGCCTAGTGGTACATGCCCTGATGTTCAGAAAAGACAGTCATGTGGGAACAACTCAAAGTTTAGGAAGGTGGCCATGAATCCAACGACAAGAAAACTGTGGGCCTACTTAGGAGGTTTTTGAGAATGGCAATGCAGACAAGTTCTAATGAGTGAAGAGTAGGAATCTCTCCTGGAAATTAGATTGATTCCGTATCTTGAGCATCTGCCCCACAGTAAGCGGCACTGAGATAAGCCTGGTTAATTCCAGGCTGATCACACATGCTCCACAACTCCTCCCAGAACAAAGGAGAACACTACAAACCTTCAGTCTCACAGCTTCTCCTGCATGCTTTTTCAGTGGTATGAGCATTATAGGCTACTTGTCCTAAGGAAGGGACATTAGATGGTCCTGTTCCCCTGAAATCCTAGCAGACCTGTTCCTCATCTGTTAGAGCCAGTTCTCCAGGAGGTGCTGTAGGACACCTGGATCAATCCTCACGCCCTGTCTACACAGCACACAGAACTCTCTGTGTGCACACCTAGGAGTTTCAGCCATAAGTATTTGCTCCTTTGAGAGGATGAAACTGTTTCTGCACCTTGAAGGTCCTGAGCAAGAGCAGCCACACAGATGCTGCCAGCAGTGTTTCCTTCATGCCTTACACACCCTTCAGCCTCCTGAGCACACCTGTCAGTCCCATGACAGTTGTGCTGCCCACCCCCCAGTGTGAATGGCAGGTGTGGCCCAAATCGCCCAAACCCCTCTGCTGACTGCAGGTTTCCTCTTCCTGTTGCTGTGCCCCATTGGCCTGCCTTCTTCTGGACCTGGCCTCAGCCTGCCCACTTTGGAGCATTATGCTCTCTGTGTTCCTACTACCACCCGCTCAGCCCAAAAGAGGACCCAGTGCTGATGGGAACATGAAAATATCTCTACCTGAAAATGCATAGTAAGAATATGGTCCAAAGTCCCTCCTCTATGTCTGCTGAAGACCTGAGAGATTTGCACAATAGAAAAGCACTATGGACATGTTTTTCTTCACACATGAGGTTGTTAAACTGACTCATGTTGAAGAGCTGACCTGAGAGCAGGCACTTCACAACCCCTCAGCATGGATATGAGCCTTGATTTGAATGAGCACTGCTAAGAAGAAGTTCAACCTGCTAATTTCATAGCAGAAAAGTTCACATTCTCTCAGGACTACTTCTCAAGGAATTTGGTTGATCTCTTCAATAGAACTTTTCTCATAAGCAAAATAGTATACAGATGCTGTGCACTGTGCTGCTGCTAGCTCCTAAACTACAAGAAGAGTGTACTGCTGCTTTGGACCACAAGAAAAGTGCACTGCTGTTTTAGGCCACAGACTAATATACTTCTGTTTCAGGGTGCCCTCACTCTCAGCCAGAAGCCCTCTGTGGTTGCCAGTGGTGCAGACTGCCTAAGTTTGTTCTCTTCATTTTCTTCCAGACTATCAAATCAGATCTGGTCATATATTTTGACAAAAAGGAAAAACTATTCAATTAAAGCTCACTCCGAGGAGATGGAATCATGCATTTTCCTCTAGTGTGCATCTCATTTTGTACAAGTGTGTAAGGGTATTTTTTTCATATTTCAGAAAAGACGTAGAGGAAGACAGAGAGATAATACGCATCTCCAGCCCTGCCTTATCACTTCCAGCAGTCCTCAGCTCATCCTGCAATAAACCAGGCTCCAGTCTCCAGGGCTGGTGGCATCTGCATATTTTCTCATGTGTTTTGGGCTGAGGAGAGAAGGGGATATTTACAATGCACCTAGCAGGAAGCACTTTGGAATAGTTGCATATTTGAAAAGGAAAAATATAAAATTTTTACTTTCATTCTCCATTGTGAGGCACAGTAGCTGAGGGGGTGTTATAACACAGGCTTTCCTCCATGGGCTTTTCTAGCCCCAGGTCTCTAATCTCTTTCTTGTCTAAAAACAGTGAACTTGCCAATTCACCAGAGAAACCAGGCAGTATTTCTCTAAGAAAGATTTAAGAGATCACCTGGATACCACTGTCTTCCTATTATGTAATACCAATGCAGACTTCTTATGGAGAAGAGGATCATGAGCTTTGAGTTGAATAGACACCTGCAAGAAGAAGGTGTCTAGACTGCTAATGTCACAGCAAAAACTTTCACATACTGTGAGGTCTACTCCTCAAGGAATCCTGTTGACTCTTTCACAGAACTCTTCTCATGAGGAAAGACAATGTACAGATATTTTGATCTCTATTGCCATTGGTTCTGAAACCACAGTAGCAATGCACTGTTGTTCCAGGGCACCCTTGGTGTAAGCCAGCACCTGTGCTGTTCTTTTTTTTTTTTTTTTTTTTTTTTGGTTTTCCTCCGGTACTGGGAACCGAACTCACGACCTTGTGCTTGCCAGGCAGGCACTTTTGCCGCTGAGCTAAATCCCCAGCCCCTGAGCTAAATCACCAGCCCCACCTGTGCTGTTCTTGATAGTGGTACAAGCCACTTCAGTTAATAAGCTTAAGTTCATTTTTTCTCTAATTACTAAACTGAAGTCAAAGGGAGCAGTGTGTTGAGGTTTGAAGCAATACTGTGAAGCGTGTCTTCAAGCTTCATCTATGTGTGGTGGGGTCAGTATCCGTAGTGATCGGAGCAGGGCTTTCAGTGCATTGTCTCTTCAGAGTGAGCTTCAGAGGGGCCATCTGTTCCAGCTAAACTCTCCAGCAATTGTGCAGATGGACTGTATTAACTCGCTAATGGTGGATCTAAGGCTGGATTTCTGAAACGTTAAGAGCTCTAGAGGTAGTTCACATGCACATAAGTTATATGTGTGTGTACGTCTGTCTACAATTATAGCTGTCTTAGTTAATTTTTTATGTAGCTAGTTCTAAAGTGTCTCCGTGGGGTTATGTTTTTATTCCTTTTAATAGTTCTGCCCGGTTTTGAGTTATCTGTGCTACAAATTCAGGCCTCTTGTCTTTGAGGGCAGACCGTGGACCAGATGTTGGCCAGGCATGGGATATTATGGCTTTCTATTTTGTGGTGAGTTTCCCAACAGCAGCAGGAAGCAATAAGCTCATTTCCACACAAATTGTGGGCCTACATGAGTTTCTTGTGCACATGATCCCTCTGGGAGAACCTCAGCCAAAATAACTTTGTCAGTGGTTACTACAGTGTATCTAGCCTGTTGGGGTCCATTCCTAACAGAACTACTTACATCTGTAAACAGGGTGCACTCAGCATCTGTCAGGGGTGTTCTCAAGAACAGCTCATCAGTCAGTGCCAGGAAGTCATGGTCTGGTGGGCCCAGCTTCGTGGGCAGGTATGTGGCAAGAATGTGTAGTTTATTGCAACAAGACTCAGGTGAGGATTTGTGAAAACAGTACAGCATGTGGCACCTGGATCGGTAGATCTTGGTCTAAGGTAAGTTTCTCTGCTTTCCTATTAAAAGGACAGTGGCTGTTAGAGCATAGAGGTAAATGGGGTGAGGCAGCCCATAGCAATTGCATCCAAGTAACTGCACAGGTGTATCACTGGACTCTCTCAGGGTCTAACAGTCTGAGTAAGCATCTTTGAAGCCATATGCCCTCATTTAGCAACAAACAATTTGAATTCTAGTTACATCTGGAATTCCCAAGGTTGTGGCTGTTAACTCTTGGAAGCTGAGTCCAGGTCAGTTGACTTTTGAGTCCAGAACTGAGATTGAAGAGGGGCTGGTTGACAGAACCGAACCAAGGCAGAAGAAGGCATTTTTAAATCCAGGAAAGTGCATTAGTTGGCTGTGGCTGGAAGAAGACAGGCAATATTGGGGCTGCCGGATGGAGGGCAACTGTAGTGGAAACTGACAGCTCAGAGATCTTGAACTAGGAGCTATTCCACACTTTGTTTTTTACTGATAGAAGAGGTGTATTTTAGCAGTTTGACTGTCTATAAACATCTTATGGTTTTGAAGCCACTAGATGTGTAATTGAAAAGGTGAGCCTTTTGTGGCATGAGACACTGTTTAATGCATGTTGGGGTTGCCTCAGAGTGCAGTTTCACAATCAAGATTCTTTTCGTGGAGGACCATGATGTTCAGCAGTACATGCTGTCTAGGAGACATATAGCTGCACAAGACAGAGAAAATTTGGCCAAATCTCTCTTCAGACCCACCCTCAAAATAGTGGGAGAGTTCTTACAAAATTGGATCTCTTTTAAAGGATATTCTTTAAATCCAGGCATGTAAACCAGGTGGTATCATGAGGTAGCATTCCAAAAGGATGTATGGCTTGGGAATCACAGAGTGAATGTTACTAACAGTCTATCAGGATCCTGAACTTATTTAGGTTGCTAACACGTGGCTGGATGCCTATTTGTGCTTCCTATGACATAGGATACTGTCTGATGACAGTGGGGGTCATGATGAGGCAGCATGGTTGATGGCCAGGCCCAGAGGCGAGTCAGTGGCCCATATCTCAGGGAGTAGAGCTTTCAGAATATAAGAATTGTGGTTATCTGTATCAGGCTGATGCAGGTTTACAAAAGAGGGAGGCTGACTGGCTCCATACCTTCAACGTGAAGATTAGGTCTTCTCCCAGCAGCCATATGGGGCATACAGGTACATATAGGAACCCATGTTTGGTGAGATGCCCTCCCAGGCTGCAAGTTTGTGCCTGTCAGAAGCGGTGAGAGGGAAGAGTCCCAGTTCAGCCAGTGATGGTATTTTGAATACCATCTCTTCTGTTCTGTTCCACTGTTTACTGGAAAGTCATAGATTGGCCCCCAATAGGGATGTGGAAGCTTTGAAAGTCCTCATCTTTTTAATCTGAAGAGGCATTAATATTTTGTGTCCATAGCCCTTATTACTTGCATATTGGTTCATAGCCAGAAGGGATGGTGGTGTATTGGACTGAATTTTTATACAGACATCAGGTACTTTTTCTGCAATGAAGGCTGTAGATTTTTAGGGGCCTTGGGATAATGAAAAGTTGACTCAGGTTTCTGGGTAATAGTGGTTGATGGACTTTCTGTGCCCTCTGATGTCTTTGAGCAGTGCTTGACTGGGTTGCTTTGTTTCTTTTTGCTGGACTGTGTGCTTCTCAGTGGGGCATCTTTTGGGAAAGGCCATGGCAACTCATTCATCAGGGATGACAGCCCAATTTTTCCTCAGTGAAAATGTTGCAATGTTTCTCTGATGAACAGAGTGAGAAGGAATTCCTCACAGTCATCTCAGTTGAGCATTAGATGATGCCTTCTGACTAGGATAGGTGTGTAAAAGAAGGCTCTGGAGGAAGGGCCTTTGTGGCATTATTGGGACAATTCAGAGTTGAGAGAACAATTTGTAAGTTCTCTCTTTTGTCCTTATTTGACACGTCAATGGAAATGCATGTTGAGGCCCAGTAAAGCTCCAAGTTTGCAGAGGGAAGTCTAACTCTTCACTGTGGAGCACAGAAGCAATTAGCTGTGCAGTACAAACACTCACAAAATCATTCAGCATACATTCAGAGGTTAAACATTCCAACCCTCTTGCCTTAAGGGTAGTCTTGACTAATGAGAATTAGTCAAGCCACCCTTATGCTCAAGCTGAGCAGAACAGACAGACTGACTAACTTGGGTACCCCCAGAGGTCTTACCTTATCCAATGACCAGAACAAACTGTGTCCTCCTCTTTTTTGGGGCCTGAAATGAGCTGCTCAATCAAGGAGCTAAGATTCATCCTCTAATTTGGACCTCCAGGGTGCTTGTTTCATCTGAGAGGTACACAACCAGTGACCAAAGATATCATCATGATCTTCCTGCTCAGCACAGCAGGTGGTATAGCAAAGTAAAACATCAAAACCACACTCAGGATTTAGAGGCAGAATTATTTACCTGGGATGGGCCTTGGAGATGGAGATGAAGACCTGCTTCTCTAGTGAAAGCTCTGCACTGTGGGAAAGAATAGTCAGTGGGGACCACTTTTGTCTCAGTGTTCAGGGTAAGGGCCAGGTTCTGAGATTTGTGCTTTATGGGGGAAGAGTGCACAGGACCTGGGATCCGGGAGGTCATGTTGTGGGTTTGAGATGGACCTGCAAAGTCCCAAAGGAGAAAGAGTGTCCCACAACATTCTGGAGCAGCCTCTATGTTCCGCCCTGCATCAAGTCATGCAGAGTTCTCAGAACAACGCCACATGTGACTTCAAGGAAAACTGCATGCAAAGTCAGAGTTTTGTTGTCAGGTCCTTGCTGCAGGTGAAATGAACAGAGAGAACCTTAACTTCTTTAGGTCAAGGTGTGGCACAGGACTCCAGCGAAACTGGAAAGGTGAACTCCAGAGAAAGGGTCTCCTTCACCATGTAGAAAACCCTCTGCTGCCTGCCCTCTCCTTGCAGTGCTATTCTCAGGATAGCACCCTGTTTGCATCTGCATGACCAGAAAGAAGAGTGAAATGAACCCAGCTGTAGAGTCCATGCTAGCGTAAATATATGCATGTATATATGTTTGTATGTGCATAAATATGCATATATGTGTATATATTAATATATTTGTATGTATATTTGTAAATATGTATATATTTGCAGTAGCTAGTGATCACAATCCTCATATTTATATAGTGTATGCATATATATTTATATACATTCGTGGTACATAATTATCCCATTCCACACTGGGACTTTCTGCATGAGTACACTTCACAATTCCAACTTTTGATATGATTTCTCTCCCCTCCATCGCCTTTCCTCTATTTCCTGTTTCCCTTTCTGTATACTAATGATTGATCTGGTTATTTGCTATTAACCTTCTTTTACTTTGCCATTTATTTAACCATGTGGTATTTAAATTTGGATGTCTTAACAAATTCACTGAACATATGACTCTCAAGGTGCACTCATTTCCTTATGTATGATTCAAGATTATGCATTTTGGAGGAACCATAGTCCACCATCTTATATACATCCTACATTTTCCTTAATCACTCCTCTGTTGATGGAAATAAGAGCAACTTCTCAGAACTGGTTATTGTGAATTATGCTGTTATAAATATAAATATATATGCATCAGTGTAATACGATGTCTTTAATTATTTCAGGAAGATAACTAGTAGGGGAATATCTGGGTTGCATATAAATTCTACTGTTGTTTTCTACAGAGTCTCCTGACTGATGTTCATAGCAGGTATACCAGCATACACTTTCACCAACAATGAAGAAGGCTTCCTTTTTCCTCCCAGACCTGCTGACAGTTGCAGTTATTTGATGTCTTGAAGATCGTCATTCTTTCTGCAGTGAGGTAGAATCTCAGTGTTATTTTCTTTTGCATTTTATAAATGCTGAGCGATGCTCAATATTTTTGAGCAATTTATTGGTCATTTGAACTACAACTGAGAAGTATTCATTCATTTACATGAGCATTTCTTGAATGGTTCTTCACTTGGGGGGCCTACGTTTTCTCTAGTCCTTAATATACTGTAGATATTAGTGATTTGTCTGAGGAGGAGTACCGGGCAAAATGGTCTTCCAGTTCGCTAGGTTGTCTGTTCACTCCTGGATGTTGCCTTTGTGGAGCAAAACCTGTTAAATTTTATTTGATTCCACTTGCTGTTTCTTGGTAATATTTCTCACGCAACTGGTGTTCTGATCTGAAAGTCATTATTTACACTTATATCTGTCAGAGTTTTACCTAATTTGCTTTCCAGCAGAATATGCTTTCCTTTAATTATTTAGACCTTTGATTCATTTTTATTTTATTGTAAGAGGTAAGGTTGGTGAGAGATAGGGTTGAGGATTTTATTTATGGTATTTGTATAGCCAGGTTTCACTTTACCATTTGTTAAAGAACTAAATTTTACATCTGCTCCAAAAGAAGTGCTTGGTCCCCTTGTCAAAGAAAAGACTGTTGTGTTGCCTGGAGTTGCTTCTGTACCCTGCATTCTATTCTGTTGATCCACCGGTTTCTTCTTTTGCCAATATTGTGCTGCTTTCATCAGAGGAAGTGTTTAGTATAATTTGTAGCCAGTATTGTGATGCCCTTGTCTTGCTCTTGTTTTCGAGGAGTGGTTTTGTTCTCTAGGTTTCTTCTGGTTCCATATGAATTTCATGATTGATTTTTCTTGTTCTTTGAGGAATGCTCTTGGTATTTATTTTGGTATTGCCTCACATCTGTATAACGGTTTTCAAAATGTAGCCATTTTTTCTATATTGATTCTGCCTATGAAGGTACAGTGGATGTCCTTGCATTTTATGATATCGTCTTCCATTGCCTTTTGAGCTTATTGTACTATTCACTGTGGAGGTCTTTCTTTCCTTTGTTTCAGTGGATTCATAAGAATTTAATTTTGTGGTGCTGTTATGAAATTTTGCTTGCCTAATTACTTTGAAAGTGAGTTTTTATTGCATGACTGCCATTGATATTTTTTAGTATGCTCATAACCTACTGTGCTACAGAATTTGGTTATTAATTGTTTCCATCTTTTAATGGTGTTTTTGGGGCCTCATATGTAGAAGATCATGTCATCTGCAAATAATGATAATTTAGCTTTTTCATTTCCTGTGCAGAACCCTTCATTTCTTTCCCTTGTGTGATTTTTCTAGCTAATTCTTAAAAAAAATATAATGAATGAGATTGTTATAGTGGACATTCTTGTCTTTTTGAGGATCTGTTTTGATTTTTAACTTTATAATTTCTAATTTCATGTATCTAGGTATTTATGTCCTTTTTAGTTTAAACTGGCTAGAGCTTTGTCAGATTTGTTTATACTTTCAAGGAAGCAACTCTTCAATGCCTTGTCTTTTTAGAGCCATTTTCATTATTCCTGCAATGATTTTATAATTTTTTTCTTGAGTTGTTTCCTTTGTAGTCTGCTCTCATTTTTCTAGCACGTGACAGGCACACTGGGGTTAATTTCTTTACCTTGTTCTATTTTTTCCTGTGTGAGAATTCATTACGCCAAATTTTCCTCTAAGTCTACTTTCATTGTATCCCATAATCATGAGGTGTAGTGGCATTAACATTTGATTCTAAATCTCTACAGTGTTCCAACCAGAGTGGGGCATACTTTGAGATGTGAACCTGATGCGACTTTCACCAAAATACCGCAAATCACATATAGCCCAGAAGCCACATGTAAGTAAAAGCAAAGGAACTGAAAACATTCCATGCATATCATAAAAACATGGAGCAATGAAACTATAAATCAAATGAAGATTATTTTGATTCTAGTAACTCATTATTTCCGTGTGATTTTCCATGACCCATTGATTGTTCAAGAGGGCATTGCTTACTTTACTTATATTTGTAAACTTCCTATGGCTTCTTTTGCCATTGATTTCTAGTTTCATTGCACTGTCTTCTTATAACACTCGTGTGATGATTACCATTGTTTTGCATCTACTAAAGCATGCTTTCTTGGAGAGCATGAGATCAATTTTTGAGAATATCCCATGTACTACAGAGCAGGATGTGTGCTGCTTGTTGGGTGGCTGCAGATACCTGTCATTGCCATTCATTGGAAGCTTTTGCTGAACTCTAATATGTCATTGTTCAGGTTTTGGTCAAGTAGATCAATCCATTTGTAACCACTGGGTATAGTGGCAGTGGGGTTCAATAAGTCCTCAGTTATGCACATTGGAGTTGCAAGGAAAACATTGACATAGCTCAGGTGTGCATTGAACATTGGAACACTTGTGCTTTGATAAAATTATACTACATTTCAATAGTGAGGAGCAGCAGTCATGGACTTACTGTACTTGTGTGTATATTTGGTTTTTTATGATCTGTATTTTATGTTTGTGTCAACATTTTATAAGACTCACTTTGTCACAGTTAGGAATGACTCCAACTTATGAATGTCCTCCTAGAAAGGAACTCATTCTTATGTAGAGGACTTACTGTATTATAATTCTGTTGGTGTTTTGGTGACATTTTTATGTCCATTAATGTTTCCTTTATGCATTTGGATTTGCAAGAATTTTTATGAATAAGGTTATAAATGTTATCTCACTCTTTGCTGAAAAAATCTCTCTCTCTTGAATTGTTCCTTTAACCAGTATGTGGTGGTATTCTTTGTCACTTCTAATCAGCTTTGGCTTAAAACTCATTTTTAATGCCAAGGTTTTCCACGTCTTTTTCAGATGTATCCCTTTAAATCACAGTTTCCATTTCTCTTTTGACTTTTCTTGCTTCATGTTCATTTTCTGTTGCTTACTGCTACTATAAAAGTGCAGTATAAAGATGTTGAGTCCTGTGACACTGCTAAACTCAATTCTTTGTCTTTGAAGCATTCCCTTAACTTATAGAAATGCTCTTTAGGAATTTTCTTATTCTTTGCATATATGAAGACATATTTCTCCTATTCCAATTTGAGTCCCTTATAAAAACCTGTTATATTGAATATAAATTGAAGGAGAGTGATGAATAATTCCTCTAACCCCACCTTGCTCTTTCAAATCATCAATCTTAGGGTATATAGTATCAAACCACTGGGAACAGCAGGTTGCTCAAATTATTTCCCATGACTGGCTGCTCTCTGCTAGACTCCACTCCTGAAGTGATCTTTTTCATGCCTTTTACTTCCATGAGGACATCTCTCTGTCTCCAACATTGATAATAATCATGGACTGCAATATCCCATGGGGTAGGTTTCACCTTCTTCAATCTTGTTTACTCATGCCAGACACAGGGCCTACAAAAGGGCAGATAGACAATAAAGATTTTGGGTTCAGTGTGTCCAGAAGCATATGGGCTTATTGAATCACAGTCAGTCTATGGCATATAATTGAAGAAAGCAGGCATTTTCAGTTATACATAAATATTTGATAGTATACAAGAATAGGGAAAAATAAGGAGCATTGTATTGATACTTTATCCATATGGCTAACTCTGGATTCCAACTCATTCAGCATAACTTATTACACATTACCCAGGAAATTCCCATTGAAATGCTATATTTTCTTTAACAGCTATATATTTTTGTACCAGGAATTGAACTCAGGACTTTGTGCTTGCCAGGTTGGCTTGCTGTGCTGACCTTTATCGCTGGCTCTGCAGTGCTGCAACATCATTTCCACATCACAAATAAAATGAGCACTTTTCAAGCTGGTTTACAAAATAACAAGGGACCTTACACATGGAATGGAAAGGAGAAATCCAGGTTTGATCAATATTGCATTATATCAATATCACAGAGGTAAAATACATGTGAAGTTTATGGTCTTCACATAAGATATGCAAACTCCATGAATCTTCCAAAACAAAGGAACAAGATTTCAAAACTTCATGCTAGGGGCTGGGGATTTAGCTCAGCAGCACAGTGCCTGCCTGGTAAGCACAAGATCATGAGTTTGATTCCTGGTACCAGAAAAAAATCAAAACAAAAAACAAAAACAAAACAAAAAACAAAAAAACTTCATGCTAGTTACTTGACTTTGGAGGACATGCTGTCCTGGGCATGCACCTTGCCCCATTCAAGGCCATGGCTAAAGCTCAAGCATGGACAACATCTTACTCCTCTCCCAAAGCCTTTGCATATAGAAGTGGATATGACCAGGGATCTCTCTATTGACTGCAACCAAATGCTCCAGGCTTTCATCTTGCTGCTTTGACCATTGAGCCTTGGACCCCACAGGAACTCATAAGAAGCAGGATCACTATTGGTCACTGGGTGGAACTCTAGGTATACTTCCTGAGCCAAATCCATCATGATGAATCTCCTAGAATCCCTACAGACAAAGTGTTCTTTCCTGTAGTACATTGGCATTTTACTGAGCACATCTCGCATAACCTCCTCACTGGCATGGTTGCCCCTAATGAAGATGACACTTGAGATGGTTATCAGGAGGGCTGATGTTGGGACTGCCCTCCTCATCACCAAACATCTCATTATAGGTGGGTTTCAGCACTAGGGCAAGGACATGTATGTGCCCAGTGGTATCTACTTCCTTCACAATAGTGCCAAAGACCATGTACAGTCACTCAGAGACTTCTGAAGGACAGATGGAAATGCTCTGGGTAAGTCTTGATGACTCTGTGCAGCATTTCTTCCCTGGTCAGCTTCTTATTCCTGTACTTGAGGCCCAGGAAATCCACCAATTCATCTACCTTGTCGAATAGGACCACATGGGGCAAGACATGAGGACCTTCGTGCTCCCGTGAGGTACATGGATTCTCCTTGTGTTCCCTGCTAGAATGCTCACTGGATTGATTACCTGACGAGAGCCCAGGGAAGTGTAGGAAAGGAAGAGACCCTGAAGATTCTGAGGACAAATTTGTGTCACAACCTGAGGTACTTCCCTTGGAGTAGTAGGGATATGAATAGGAGGAAGAGAAGGCAGAGGAAACAGTGGCTGCTACTCACTCCCCCTCAAGCTTAAGCACCTGCACCTCCCGCAGGCCCTGTCCCTCCTTGTGCAAGATGGCCTCCCCCAGCATGCTGCACTGGCTCCTCTGACCATAAAGATGTTCTGACTTTCCTTGGGGACAGCAAGTGTTTGGTGATGAGGACTCAGATGCCTGGAAGAGACAGGGCCACTGTGAGAGCCTGCAGCACTCTTTTAGGTCTTGGGGTCTCAGTTCATGAACAACCATGAGGACAATCTCATGAGTACTGAAGAAGGAGCAGTAGGTGTAACTATCACAAACTTATCTGGACACTAAGCACTTGGAAATAAAAAATATGGAGAGACAGTTGTTATTTCTTAAATCATGGTTGTCTTAGAAGTCAGATTCTTATGATATGCTAACAGAAAATGGTAATAAAGTTTTATAGGGATAATGGGAAATCAACAACAAATAACAGAGTACGTACCCTCCATGTGCCTGGGACACACAGGAGACTGCCTCAAGAGGCCCACAAATCCGCTAACAACAGGGTTTGCAAGGGGTACCCCCACACATTCCCAGAGACATCTGAAGTCCCAAAGCAGGCAGCCCAGGAAACTGCTGAAGCCTTGATTCTCCTCTGGATTCCAGAGCGCAGAAGCAGGCAGTTTCTGATCTCTGCAAGCACAGCCTGTGTGTGGGTCCTGTGCACCCACGAGTGTACGGCAGGCACAGAATGATGAGGCCCACAATCTGCTCCCACCACGGTTCGCAGCTGAACTCCGTGAGAGCCAGGTAGCGCCCTCCTGTACTTCCTGGGAACAGAGGAGGCCTCCCAGAAGGCTGCCGCCATTGCAGTCTGTGTCTCCATCCTCCATGTGCCCAGGACATAGGAGACTGTCTCAAGGGACCCACAAACCTGCTAACATCAGGGTTTGTGAGGGGCACCCCCTCGTGCACCCAGTGGCACATGAAACCCCAGAGCAGGCAGTCCACAAAACTGCTGAAGCTGAAATTCACATCTGGGTTCCAGGGTTCATGTCTAGGCAGAGACAGGTGGTCTGTGATCACTGGAAGTGCAGCCTACCTCTGGTTCTTGTGCTTGTGGTGAAAGGCCTGCAGACACATAATCAGACAGTCCATGAACTGCAGACCCTGCTATCCATGTCTGGGCTCTACCTTTGCCCTGAACTCCCTGGAGTCATAGGAGCAAGTGGTCTGTGATCATGCCACCAGTGCAGACCACTTCTGGTTCATATTCATGCCCTGAGCTGACAGGAGACACTGGATCTGATTGTCTGTGACCTGACGACATCATGATTGGCATCTGAGACCAGAGAGAATTAGGTAAAATTCATCATCTTCTGGAAGAACTCAAACTAAGCAGGACACCCCAGCAGCCACCGAGGGGCAAGTTTTACTACCAGGAAAATTAGGAAGGTTAGTCACCTTTGCTGAGCTGACAGGGAGGAAAGGGACTGAGTGCTTTACCACCAACATCAGACATGACAAGATGAGGGACTAAAACACAATCTCAGAGCTCCACCCCTCTCGGAAAAAGTCCAGGAGACATTGACATATGAGAACTTGGTAAACACACCCCTGAAATTGCTGGAAAGATTGCAATGGAAGTGCAGAAACAACTCCATCAGGCCATAGAAGAGATCAGATCAGAAATAATCTCAGGCAAAAAATGAAATGACAATAATAATGAAAGCACTGCTAAGCATATCTAAATAAGAAACATATAAAAATAGAGGAACATAGCCAATGGACAGAAAAGTTAGATGAAAAATATAGAAATAAATTCAAATGCATGAAGCAGATTCAAACAGATATCCAGGAAATCAAAGCTTCCATTGAAAACAACCAAAACTACATGAATGAAGCCAAAGATATAATTTCAGATTTTGAAGACAGCATGGCAGGGAGTGATCGTTAAAGGAAGGATCTCTTAAAATCAACAAGGAACCAGGAAAAGTCAATTCAACAGCTGCAAGACGAGGCAAAGAGGAATAATGTATGACTGATAAGAGTCAATGAAACAGCAGGAGGCAACACAAATGACGTAAAAAGAATATTTACAGAAATAAAGCAGAAAATTTCCCAAGCATGGAAACAGAACCTGTCATACAGTTAATTGAGGCATATATAACTCCAACTGACCATAACCAAAATAAAACTGCACCCAAACATATAATAGTCAAGATGTAAGTTCTCCAGCAAAAGAACAGATATTAAAAGCTGCTAGAGACCAGAAACAGATCACCTATAAAGGAAAGCCCATCATAATCATGGCAGACTCCTAAAAAAGACCCATCCATTGAGAAGAGCTTGGAGTGAAGTATTGCAGGTCTTGAGACAAAACAGCTTCAAACCAAGACTGATATACCTGCCAAACTTTCCTTTAAATTCAACAGGGAAATAAAATATTCCCACAAAAAAGAACAACAGAAGAACTTCATGAGTGCCAAACCATCATTGCAAAGAGTAGTAAAAGGTATTCTATACAGAGAAAAACATGACTACAATTTCAAGAACAATAACAGAAAGGAACCATCAAGAAGAGCAAACAATTAAATAAGTAGAAAAAGTAGGAAACCAACAGCAAGTAAATAACATGAAAATGATAATATCAACATATATCGGTTATAACCATAAATGTAAATGGTCTCAATTCACCACTCCAGTGAAACAAACTGGCAGAGTGGATTAAGAAACAAAATTAAGGGCTGGGGATTTAGCTCAGTGGCAAAAGCGCCTGCCTGGCAAGCGCAAGGTCGTGAGTTCGGTTCCCGGTACCGGAGAAAA
>NW_004955498.1:2640387-2641461 GCF_000276665.1 Chinchilla lanigera | reverse complement strand
AGCAATTCTTCAAAAATCAACAACTGGGATCTCATCCTACTGAAATGTTTCTGCATATCTAAAGAAGTCACCAGCATAGTAAAAAGGAAACCCACAAAATGGAAATAAATTTTAGCTGAATGCCCCTTGGACAAAAGGCTTCTATCTGGAACATATAAAAAATTAAAAAAAACATCACCCCCCCCCCGAGTTCAAAGACCTAATCCAGAAATGGGCAGCTGAGATGAATACACATTTCTCCAATAAAGAAATATAAATGGCAAATAAATAAATGAGAAAGTGTTCAACATCATTAGTAATTCAAGAAATGCAAATTAAAACAACACTGAGATTCCATCTCACCCCAGTAAGAATGGCTATCATTAAGAAATCAATCAATAACAAATGCTGGCAAGGCTGCGGAGAAATAGGAACTCTTGCCCACTGCTGGTGGGGATGCAGACTGGTGAAACCACCGTGGAAATCAGTTTGGAGACTCCTCAGCAAAATAGTTCTAGAAGTTCCATTCAATGCAACTATTCCCCTTCTGGGTATTTTCCCAGAAGATCTGAAATCATATCTCAGCGATATATGTGCACCCATGTTCACAGCAGCGCAATTTGGAATTGCTATATTGTGGAAGCAACCCAAATGTTCATCCACTGAGGATTGGATAAGAAAATTGTGGTACTTTTATATAGTGGAATATCACTCAACTGTAAAGAAACTCGAGGTTTTTAGAGGCAAATGGTTAGAACTAGAGACCATACTCATAAGTGAAATAAATCAGACCTGCAGGGGTAAGCATCATATTGTCTCACTAGTGTAAGACCTGAAAGTGTGAATGAAAACTAGGAGATATGATAGACATTGTGAAATGAAAGGAAAATGCTCAAAAATAAAGGGCAACTGGGGTGTGGGAAAAGAGAAGGAAAAGAAGTGGAAATTATGTAAGTATGTACTTACAGGATAGCTAATATAGTTGTACTACTGTCTTCTATTGCTCTGCAGAAAGGAACAGTTAATGATTACTAGTTTTATCAATCTTGTATGTCTCTGTTTTCTTGAGAAACCACTTTGAAGATATCAATAAGT
>NW_004955498.1:2636928-2639332 GCF_000276665.1 Chinchilla lanigera | reverse complement strand
TTATGTTTGCAGAAAATGTAAACTTCAAATGGAAAACAATCAAAAGAGACAAGAAAGTCACTACATACTTGTTAGGGAAAAACTGCAAGTGGATGAGAGAACAATTATAAACATGTATGCACCAAATATTGGAGCATCAAACTATATAAGACAAATTTTAACAGACATGAAAACTCATATAATTGATAACCCTATTATAATAGGGGACCTAAACTCCCCTTTGACATAAAGAGATAGGTCAATTGGCCAAAAAATCAGCAAGGAAATAACAGATCTGAACCAAAGCTGCAAAACAAATGGACTTAGTAGATGTACACAGAGTGTTCCACCCCAACACATCAGAATACATATTATTCTCAGCTGCACAAGGCACTTTCTTTAAAATAGACCACATTCTAGCCAATAGATCATAACTAACTAAATGCAAAAGAACTGAAATTATCCCATTCATATTACCTGACCACATTGCAATGAAATTGGAAATGAATGGCAAAAGGACTCCAAAAACTCCATAAACACTTGGAAATTAAACAACAACCTCCTGAACAACCAATGGGTCACAGAAGAAATTAATGAAGAAATTAAAAAATAACTACAAACAAATGAAAATATAAATACAACTTACCCAAATCTGTGGGATGCAATGAAAGCAGTCCTCAAAGTGAAATTTTTTTGCGGTGAACTCACACATAAGGAAAACAGAAAGAGAACAAACAAATAGCCTAATGCTGAATCTCAAACTTTTAGAAAAAGAAGAACAAGTCAAACACAAAGCCCAAAGAAGGGAAGAAATTATAAAGATCAGGGCAGAAATTAATGCAATTTAGATGAAGAAAACATTATAAAAAATGAATCAAAGTGTTGGTTCTTCAAAAGAATAAATAAAATTGATAAACCCCTAGCCAACCTGATCAAAAAAAGAAAGGAAAAAACGCATGTTCATGCAATAAGAAATGAAAAGGATGAAATTACTACAGATTCTACAGAAATTCAGAAGATCATTAATACTTATTTTGAAACTCTTTACTCCCATAGGATAGAAAATCAGAAGAAATGGACAGATTTCAAGATATGTATGAATTACCAGTGATGAGTCAATAAGATATAAAAAACATGAACAGCCCTATTTCAATTAATGAGATTGAAAATGTGATTAAAAATTTATTGACAAAGAAAAGCCCAGGCGCTGATGGATTCACAGTAGAATATTAAAAGACATTCAGAGAAGATTTAATACCAACACTTCTCAAACTCTTCAATGAAATTGAAAAAGAAGCAATTCTTCCTAACTCATTTCTGTAGGCAAGTATTATACTGATACCAAAACCAGAGAAAGACCCAGCCAAAAAAGAGAACTACAGACCAATCTCCCTAATGAATGTAGATTCAAAAATACTCAATAAAATACTAATAAACACAATGCAGCATATCATCAAGAAAATCATACACATGACCAAGTCAGATTCATTCCAGGTATGCAGGGATGGTTCATAATTCACAAATCAATAAATGTTATACACCTTTAAATAGATCCAAAGACAAAAAACATATGATCATCTCAATAGATGCAGAAAATTTTTCTGACAATGTCCAACATGCATTCATGATAAAAACTCTACAGAAAGTAGGAATAGATGGTCTTTACCTCAAGTTGATCAAAGCCATCTATAACAAACCAATGGCGAACATCATAGTAAATGGACAAAAACTGAAAGCTTTTACTTTAAAATCAAGAACAAGACAAGGATATCTGCTGTCACCACTCTTATTTAACAGTGTTCTGGAACCATTAGCCAGAGCAATTAGATAACAGAGAGACTAAAAGGTATAAAAGTAGGAAAGTAAGAAATAAAACTATCATTTGCAGATGACATGATACTTTACATGGAAGACCCCAAAAACTCCACAAGAAGACTCCTTGAATTCATCAACAAATTCAGCAGTATAGCTGAATGCAAAGTCAACACCCAAAAATCGATAGCATTCCTATACAAAAACAACAAATAGACTGACAGAGAATTTAAGCAAACCATACCTTTCACAATAGCATCCAAGAAATTGAAATATTTAGGAATCATTCTGACAAAAGAAGTAAAAGATCTATTTAATGAAAACTACAGTACTCTGAAAAAAGAGATCGAAGAGAATTTCAGTAAATTGAAAAATATTCCTTGCTCATGGATAGGAAGAAAAACACTGTGAAAATGGCCATACTGCCAAAATTGTTGTATCGATTCAATGCAATTCCCATTAAGCTACCATTAGCATACCTCACAGATCTAGAGGAAACATTCCTTAATTTCATCTCGAGCCTGAAGACACTCAGAATAGCAAAAGCAATCCCGGGCAACAAGGACAAGTCAGGTGGAATCACAATCCCTACCCTGAAACTATATTACAAATC
>NW_004955498.1:2612626-2635098 GCF_000276665.1 Chinchilla lanigera | reverse complement strand
CTAAAATTTGCCTCAAGTGTATAAAGTAAAACCTAAAGATGACATCTTGGGGACAAATATTGAGCTACCCATTACCACTTAAAACACACTTGAGGTCTTCATGATCTCCCTCGTGTGAAGCAGGAAAACAGAGTTTCGCACAATAACTATACTTTCCTCAAAATTTTCTAAAATTTTCAGATCTAGAGACCTGTGACACATGCCTTGCTACTCACAAGTGTTATACAGATTTCACTTTAGCAACTACAGATCAAAGCCTCTTGCAGCACAATTACATACTCATTCCACAAACATTAACCTGGAGAGTTTCCACATCGTCTAACTAGCTGTCTCACATTGCATTGGCATGTGCCTTTTGTCTTAGTAACTTATACACAAGTAAGGAAAGCCAGATATCTGAGCCTGAAGTAGTGTTACAGTCATGTATACCTTTAGTGTGGAAGTCACCAGTGTAATATGACATTTTTGCAGGTTTGTACATTTGAGGTATACTTTGGGAACACAGATACAGCTAATACACTTTAAAGTTAGAAATAATTCCTATCAAAGCTACTGAGAAACATTTGTCCATATTCACTAATGTTTCAGAGTTAAGGCAGAATTTACATTTCTTTTGAGAGATTTACAGGAAGTAACGGTACTGACAAGAATTAAGGACATCTTTAGAGCTCTCATAAATTAAACTGCAGCTAGACTTTTTACCTAATATATAAATATATCTCATTTATTCAATAGTAAAATATTTGTTCAATCTAAGCCATAGATATAGATTAAATTTTTAATAGCAGGACCAAATATAAACAGTTGCCAAATATTGATGATTTGATTTGTCTAAGTTCTAGATGTGTACTGTATAAAAGAGAGACCTACTAGTTGCTTTAATGTACTAAACTTTTGTAGTCTGAACTCTATATTCTTAACTCCAAAATTTAGACTCACAGGATATCCTCTGCTTAGATATATAGGTCATATCATAAAATAAGGTAATAACTATTCATTTAACAAATCACAAACTGAATTTGAAAGCAAGTTATAAAACAACATTTAGTTTAGCCCTCAATATTTAGTTTAGTAACCAGAAATCTAACAAATGGAAAACACAAGAATCTATCCTACTTATATAAACTAATATGGGGTGTCTTATTTTTTGTATTGTTTTATTTGTTTCCTTTTTGACAGGGTCTCAATATACAGTTGAGATGTGTCCTGACTTCAGTATGCAGCCCAGATAAGCCATGAACTTGCAGGAAGGTCTTGCCTCAGCCTCCTGAGTGCTGCAATTACAGCACTGTACAATCACATCCACCCAGTAACTTTGTTGTTTGAATTAATTTTGTAAATGGAAGCAAGAGCAAATTAATGTTTCAAGAAAATCCTATTCTTGTAGATACAGAAAGTGAAATGGTTTAATTGCAACCAAATTAAACGTATTATAAAATTTTATTTAATAAGATGCATTGGTGTGTGCCATGATAAGTCTCTGGGAAAGTTACGGTGACTGGAGCAAACTGAACAAGATTTTTCAGCAAGTTCCTTTTTCAGCCACAGAGGGGAATCCTGTCCAGCAGTTTTCTAAGCCCAATGTGTCCCTACTTATTAAAACAGCAATTATTTCATAAAAAATTATGAGAGGTAACACTTTTTACATAATATATAATCTTTGACCAAGGAAAAGTTTGTAACATACTGTGCACAGACAGTAGTGGACACTGTATTTATAAAACCAGTGTTTAATGTTGTTTAGAATGGTGAAGTGAGCAGGAGCCCAGCCGGTGGAATCGGGCTTTTTCACTCTCACTCTCAGCTGTGTCACCACTGGGCAAGTCCTGGTGGGAACCCTGGGACCCAAATGTTGAGAACATGTTGAGCACCTGCCTGTGGCTTGGCTCTGCTTCTCATTCAAATAGATTCAAATAGATTCATGCTCTGGGGTCGGGGCCTGGACAGTTGTCTGTGGCTGTGGGGCTGAACACCGGTATGGCTTATGTGTGGGTGTGGGGACTGAGTCCTAAGGTGGGTCAGACTCCCCTTTCTGTTGGTTTCTGGTTCTGGGTCTGCAGGACAGCTCCAGCACTGGTATGGCTTCTTGGCCTCAGAGGACCCTTGTCCATTTACCTCTGTTCTTTCACCCCGTACAGACATGTCTGTCTACATTTTCTCCTCGGTGCACATTCTCAACCTTCCTGTGAGGGCTGCAGTTGATTTCTTCAGTTCTGTCACCTACTGAGACTGGGATCCAGGCAGAAATGTTACTAGATTTACCAAAATAGCAAAATGGGAGATCTCTTCAAATTATAAAACAGGCAGGTCCATCCATTTGTCTCTCAGTAAGAAAAATTGGTAAGAAAACAGTTTAGCAACCAAAATAGGAAATGTTTCTGAAACAGAAAAGAAATTGTACACACAGGGCCCTGTGTATGCCAGTGTGGAAGGTAGGACATTGAGGACAGTGCAAATGAGGTGGTGGCCCAAAATAATCTCTTGAGGTGACTGCTGGTGGTCTGTGTGCCTGTGCAGGGGAGGGGCTGGGATAAGACGTGAGGAGGAGGCCTCTGATTCCACCTGAGGGTCTGTTTCAGTTCTGTCTCAGAGGTGCTGTCTTCCAGAGGCTATAGGTAGAGGCTCTGGTTTGGGGATAATCTGCAAGATGAGGCCCTTCCTAGCCCATCTAAAGCAAACGTGGAGGAGATGTCAAACACGTTGTTGACACCCTGAAGAGTTGCCAATAATCACCTGACTTACTGAATCAGTGGACAACCAGGGAGGCCCAGAATGACTCGATCTGTCCCAGTGGGTGCACATATTAACAAAAAAATTCCAGAGAAGATTTAGCCTTGGGAAAACTGTTATTTATTTATGTCTACTTGAATCTATGAAAAAAGAATCAGAACAACTAACACCTCCCATGTTTAAACCAATAAAACAAGTTCATTTTTACTTCCATTGACTTAAATGAGATTTCAGATAAGAGCTTCTTGTGGAACTTTGCACAGGGATTCTGTCCGTGTAAACATTCCATGCATTAGCTCTCTTCCCAGGGATGATAATGAGATTCAGCTGCACACACATCTCTTCCCCCATCAGTCTCACAACTAAATGTGGGTTCCCTGCTCCTACAGAGGACTTGGCTATTCAGTTGCAAACTGTTGTCTCCCTGGGCATTTTTGACAGATGTCCATCCAGGTTTCTAAAACCTAACTGCAAATTGTGATAGACAGTTTTTAGAGAAGGCCATGAGCTTCTTATAGAATAAAATACCTGTTTTCCTTGTTTTGTTTTGTGATCTTGTAAAATTATTTTAGATGATTAGTGCATGTGTGAAGTGCACCCTGTACACACTCCTTCTGTGAAGTTGGTAACATTTTTCATCCCATTTCTTTATTTCCTTCCCTTCCCCATTCCCTGCATCATTTCATTCCCATTCTTTACTCACACGTTTGTGTTACGTAGAGTTTGCATTCCTGATGTGAAGTTGCTATATGTACATAACACATCCCAATTCCTTTCTGTTCACTCCTCACTTCCTTCCCTCACAGCTCCCTCCATCTCTTCAGCTGGAACCTCTCTGAGGAAGACCTGTCTGCCCACTTCCTACTATGTAACTTTTATTTTCTCCTCTATTTTTACTATTAATTTCTCATATAAGGAAATGCTTGCAATACTTAAGCTTGTGGGTCTGATTTATTTCACTTAACATTGTGGGAACAGGGTCCATTCATTTTCCCAAAAATAACTCAAAATTCTGAAAAGCCCACAGCAGATTCTAGGTATGACAGCTCTGTCCATTGTCACAAAATAAGGAAAATGAAATGATCACTTGCACCATGTTAAGCAAACCTCTGTATGTCAAAGGCACTGAGAGAATTCCTTTGACCTAAAAGAAACTACTCGCTGGTCAGGAAGACTTTTGCAATGGTTCCCTTCAAAAAGTTCTCTCCACAAAAGAATGAAAGGATCATGTGAGATACAAATGTTGGAAGTCAGGTCACATCGGTAGTGGGTTCCCCACTCTGTGGGCATGTGGCCGCTGTCCTCATGCTGTGGGCTTTAAGGATTCACACAGAGATTTCCATCTGCAAGTGTGCCTGCCTCCTGTCCTGTGTGCCAGAGGCTGGGGTGAGGCCTTGAGCATGGAAGGACACATTCCTGAGCCCTGGTGATTACTGCTTCCCTCACTGCTCCCCTGGGTTCCTCACCCATAGCTCACCAGCTCTCAAGAGAAAAGGCAAGCGAGACCTGCAGCAGCTCCACGTCCCTGCTGAAATCCTCACTGCAAAGCAGCTCCACACCCAGTGGGAATCACAGTGGACACCACACTTTGAAGAGCCAGGTGCATCGCCATGGAGTCCCCCACTTCCCACTGATTCTCCCCCTTTGACTGATGAAAAAGCACGTTCTCAGAGAGCAACAGTGCACGCGGTCAGCCCCGACAAGTGGGATTCAGTCACAGCTGCTCTTTGCCACATACTCTCCCTGGACTGGAGCAGGCACTTAAGCCCCTGGGCTGCAGCTGTTGTCCTTGTACATTTGCTTAAACTTTTCACATAGAATACCCATAATTCCATTTGCTCTCCTGGGACAGACCCAGAAGTGCCACACTTTGAGCATTTTATCTCAGACATGTGTCCCCTCTGAGGGTGTTTGCTGTCACCTGTAAGTCAGCATCCGTGATCATCTCACACTTATTGGAGCATTGCCAAGCTCTTCCAAAATGACAGAAGGACTTCAGGACATTGCAAGCTGTGCTACAGAGTCATTTCCTCCACTGTAAAAAGAAAGATGGGGCATGAAACTACAGGCACATGAGCCCTAGTCTGTAGGAGTCCAGAGTTCCCAGGTAGACATTCCGGGCAGCATGGTGGGAAGGAGATAGAGATGTGCTCATATTACAACCTGTCTCATCATATGAATGCACCTGCCCTGAAGAACAGGAAATAAGATGATGATCCTTAGTAACCTTTGGCAGGAACATTGCTGCAAGTTTGAGGCCAACCTGGGATACATAGAGAATTCATGCCAAGCCTGAACAGCATCGCAAAATTCTGTCTCAGAAACAAACAGTCTAAAAAGTAGAGACAAGTGGCATGTCTCCCTGAGGCATGGTGACGGGCCGGAGCAGGGTACAGAATGGGGTGGACTCTGCAGTGCTCACCAGCATCCGGGTCTCACATTCTTGTGGGAAATGGGACACAGGAACCTCTTCCCATGAAACTGCTGTGGTTGCCACAATGCCTGCCTTTTCACTTCTATTTAGATGCATATAGCGCAGTACACAGGATGAAATGTATGGGGGTTGGGTGAGCTGCCCTGGAAGCACACTGTTATTGAGGTCTCCATAAACATACTGTCTTGAGGAATTCAGAATGTGTCTTGTGCCCCTGTCTGCTTTTACCACATCTGAGAGAATCTGTGTGGTAGAATAATGGGGCATTGGTAAAGGACTGCTAAAAACAGACTGACTAATACTGTCAGAAAAGGCTGCATGAGGCAGACGTGTGTGCAGCATAAGAGGCGATGTGGTGCCCAGGGAGAGAAGGAAGGTTGACGTTTGCAGGAGGTGCAGGTGCACAGAGAGTGATTCATGGACAAGGCCTCTGACACAAGGAAGTGTACTTGATCTGACTCAAAGTGGACAAATATGACAGAGAAACCCAGTCCTGAGCAAAACGCTGGGTTGGGTGTTGGGATAAATTGGAACACTTCAGGCCTTTAATAACAGCATCACATTTGCAATTCAAACTTGTCATTTGGAATCACCTTCTGATAAGCATCAGCATCGTGGGCAGTGTGAAAGGATAGGCCATTTAGTTCAAAGAAAGGCATTAGACTGCAATGGGTTAGTAAGGAATTCTTGTGGGGAAGATTCCAGGAAGGAACATGAGCTGATATTTCAGCAAGGTCTTGGGGTGATCAGGCAGTGGCTTCCCTGTGAAAACCTGGGGTATAATGCATGAGGGACCTCTGTAGCTCTGAAGAGGATGGTGTTTGGAAGGACCAAAAATACAGAATGAAGAAGTTTAGGTAAATAACACTTGGGGAAGAAGAAAGGTAGATCTTTCCTAATTGGAAGAAGTGTGGGGTTCTGGTAGGACTCTGGGAAGAAGATAAAGGATATTTGTGTACAAATACAGGCATGACTTAAAAGTCCACAAAAAGCTGGACCTAATTATCTGAAAGGGCTAGTTCACGACTCACTGGGGGTGTTGTTTTGTGAATGGATCTCCTGAGACAAGGTATGAGCTGAGGTGGGAACCACCCTCTTCCTCTGAATTAAGCCCAGATGTACAAAGTAGTCTCCTCAGTTGGCAGAAAGAAAGCACATGCACAGGAGGGGCCAGAACTGCAAAAGCTAAGGCCCAGTGGGCACATCTCTGCAGATGTGATATCACTCTGCTCCCACACCTGTCCCTCACAAGCACAACTGCCATACAGGCAGCTTTATGCTTCAAAAACCTATTTGTGCCTAGGTGCAAGCCCTATCGCGTGGGGCAGCACGTGTGAAGTTCCCAGTGTTTCGATAATAAGAAGACTTGACTGCATCTTTCATCATCTGCCTGGGGAAGGGTCTTCAGTAAGAAACCAGCATCTCCCCGATTTCCTTGGATCATCCAGTGGTTTCACACTGGCCCCACATCTCTTTTCTTTCTCTAGGCAGTGTGCCTGTCTGCCGTGCCAGCTGCTCTGAGTGAGGAGGCCCAAGGGAAGACTCCTCCATCATGGACGGAGGAGACCATGCTGATCTTCACCTCTCTGAAAAGACCACCTGGGTGGCTCAGCTAGAGAATATGTCAGAGGGAGACCTGAGGCCCGGAACCAACCCTATGCCCCTCTGGGAAGTGAAGAGACTGCATCCTGGAACCTTCCACACAGTCATAGTCCTCGCCTTCCCTGCATCTGCCCTCCTGGGACCTCAGGCCTGAGCGTTATCACAAGGTGCGCTGCCTCAGTGACCAACACTGGAAGCCATGCAGAGCTCCCCAAGCTCTACCAGGTGTTTGTTGTTGAACAACTGTATGCCTTGTCCTTCTTGAGTTCAGGAGCAGCACCATAGAAGCTCAGTATAACCACTGGATGGGAGGTTATACCGCTGCCTGTCCTTCCCCTTTGCAGGCACTTGGCATCCTCTTGCTGACACTCTCCAAGCTGCTGCCACCTTTCAGGGAAAGGAAAGCAGAGGAGAGAACGGAGCAGAGGTGTTCGGAGGGACTTGTGACTGAGGTGAGCAGAGGGACTTGGCTTTCCTTGGAAAAGGCAAGCTTCTCCTGCGCATGCCCAGTCTGGAAATCATGTAACTTAAGTAGCTTGATCCTTGGGTTTAATTTTACTCTCTCCCTGTAAGAGATGCAGACTGACGACTTCCCTCATGTCTGCATGGACGCTGGTTCTGATGGCAAACAGACCCACGCAACAATGAAAATACTTTACTGCTTCACTCGACGCGTTTGCAGATCCAAAATTTCCATCCATTTGCCCAGTGCTGCCACTTTCCTAGGGGTTTTGAGTTTTCATTTCTGTAAAAGAAAGTACTGGGTCTGCTCCTGAGTTTCCTCCAACCAGCTCTATGTACGCACCTGCTAATTTTCCTAAGACCAAACTAAGGTGGGATTCACACTATAGTAATTGTATCTTAGTGAATCTGGAAGCAAAAACAAGACAAAACAATACAAAAGCACACACAGTTAAACAACTGAAACAACAGAACATCAAAGGAAAAAGAAATACTTATGATGGGGTTTAGGTTTCCAGCTCAGAACAGTGGAATGTCTCAGGAAGTTGTTGTGTAGTTCATCACACAACAAAAGCCAGCCAGAGAGTGAGGGAGATGGCTTGAAATAATGCCTGGGTGAGGTCACAAATGTTAAGGCAAAGGGGAAAACAACAAGACAAGTTTTCACATTACTTGAGGAGGGGCTGGAGAATTCCCACAGAAGTGCCCTGAATTCACTGGAAGCGTACTGGAAGAATGTGGATGGAAAGCAGGGTGGGTCGTGTTGAAAGACGTGATTCTCCTCTATTCATTGACAAATCAACAGAGTTCATACATTATGAATCAAAAAAGAATGGAAAAGAGAAGACTTGAAGGCAGAGAAGATACAGAATATATCAACATAATATGTATATATATATATATATATATATATATATATATACACATATTTGAGAAATAGTGTATATCTTAACTTTCTCATTGCTGAGACAAAAGACCTGACATCCAATGTTAAAGAGGAAAGGGTTCAGCTCAGAGTGTGTACAGGTTTCAGTCCATAATCAGCTGGCACCAAGGCAGGGTGGCTTCACAGGAGAGGCCAATTTGTGGAAGGCAGAAGTCAGAAAAGCAACAAGGGAGAGAGTGTCAATCCTCCCTGTCCCTTATGTTGTACCCAGTCTGCCAGCATTAGGGAGGTGCCTCCGCATTCAAGAAACTGAACTAGCAATCACCCCCCCCCTTTGTCTGAGCACCCTTAATCCACCATTGCAGTAGGAATCAATCAGACACTCTAGAGTCAGCCACCTCGGAAAAAAATACAGAGAAAAAGGAAAAAAAAAGAACAGAACTGTTGGCCCATCGGGGAGGCAGCAGTCACTTGTGCATGGCACTGCAATTTGTCGCCAGGCTGCAGTGGCATCTGTTTGCAGGAAGTCAAAAGAGGCAAGGAACTTTATATTCCAGATCTATCCTGAGTTCAGTGAGACTTCCACACTTGCAGTGTCACTATTTTGGTGGGGGCGTGACGTTTCTGGGATGCAGCAGTTCCTGCTGTGCCAACAGGAAATAAACCCACAGGCAGCCATGTGTATGGATAATCATTTTTCCAATCCTACACCTATTTTTCCATTGATCTGCAAGTCTCTCATTTCAGATACTGATTTTGGCATCAGGGTGATGGCGCTCCCTTTCCTCCAGGTACCTGTGCTTTAGTTGCTTTTCTCTCAGTAGCTCCAACATGCCTCCTCCAATGTTCAGCCACATTGAATCCCCTCCCTCTCCATCTTTCTTTGGAAGGACCACAATCACACTGGGTCCCAGTACCAAACTCAGGACCCAAACCTTTTCTTCAGTGATCTGGCTCTGGGAAAGCAAGCCACAATATGTGTGCTCCAGTCCTTCTGGATTGGTTACTATTTTCATGCAAATTAAGCAACTAATGTTGTTTTTTGTTATACCAAGAAAATGACCCACAGATAAAGCAATGAAGACAGTGTGAGGAAACCAGCGTTCTGGTGGGAGGACACAATTCCTGGAGAGAAACTTGGTACTATAGATCTAGAGGCTCAAATAAGAGGACAAGTAAATGAATGCATTTCTATGAACTGTAATCAGTATTAAGCAAACTGGCATTCATGTGGAAACAGATATAGAGGAATCCCTATGTGTTCTCACTGAAGAAGGGGGCAGAGAGAAGTTTGGGGTAGAGTATTTAAAATATTCAATAAGTATGTTGTATTGTGTCTTTTCTTTCTTCTATTCAATAACATGTTTTTGAAAATTTGGGCTTTTTAATAAAGATCTCAAGTTCATACTACATGAAAAATTTCAGGGAAAATGTAATATTAGGCTTGCAAATAAAACCATTTCCACTTATGCAACTGCTATATATTTCATGCACATCTTCGACTCAAAGGGCAAATGTGTTTCAAAATGCTGAGTGTCGTTACTGCTGAATGGCGAGACCTAAGTGATTTTCAGGTTCTTCCATTTCCTAAATTGTCTTCAACTACCTTGTCCATCTCAACCTCAGAACCAATCTCCAAACTGAGGACAAAGAAAGGAAATCTGAGTGAGCAATCACCAAAAAAATATAAAACTCAGACATGCAATAAGGACTCAGCTTTATTTTTGCATTGGCAGACATTTATGTACCAGTGGCAGCTTAGAGAGCCAATCATGGCCCTCATAGATGACAGCACCTAGGAATCAGTCCCTAGGGAAAGACATACTGCCAAAGGTTAGAAGATTCAGGATGAAAATTCAAATCTTTTCCCATATCTTTTCCAACTGAGGTGTATAGCGTAAGGGATACATGAGTCCATTTAAGGTCTGCAGCATCTTGGTCAGCCTCCTGAGCAAGGAATCCATGCAATGCTCGAGTAGGGTAGGATCCTCAGCAGTTAGTACACTGAGGGGGAGGGAAAACACAATCACAGCACTTGTGCTCAGGTCTCTCGCTCTGTGCACCTTTTGCCCCATCCATCCACACCATCCTTCCATGGGTGGCTTAGCGCGCCCCAGTCAGGCACTCCCAGTCCACCACACCCAGCCCTCCCTTTAAACTAAAGCTTGGGGTCTCCATAGGTCCCCTGGATGCCCTGTCAGCCAGAGACCAACCCACGCACCTCCTCCCACTCCCAGAGAGCCCGCCCTGTGCTGAACTTACATGATCAGATCACTGTCGCTAACTGACAGCTCCCTGTAAACGCCACGTGGAAGAGATTCAGCGACAGGTGCCAGATACCTGCGAGCGACCTGTGCATGCGCGGCATACTGGAAAGGGACGGTCAGTACGCTGGTGGAGACCTGGTTAAGGTGTCTCTGTCACAAACACTGCCTTCCTCCCAGCCCGTGAGTCCCTCAGGCCACCCTAAACCCCTTATAGGGTCTCTCTAGGCCTCTGTGTCCACATCACCGCCTCCACCCACACAGCTCCCTCCTGGCGAATCACAACCACCATGGCTGCTTCCTCCAGCCCCTTGAGATCCCCTACACTTCTCCCTGCCTCCAGTAGACAGTGCTCCTTTGGCTCCTCAGCTTCCCCTGCCTGTCCCTGGCCACCTCCAGCCCGTCCCTCAGAAAGGATACAAGGTCATCATATCACGCCCAGAGTCTTTGGCTGAGGCCGATGTCGAGGCCGAGGCTGAGCCGTCTCCACCCTGCCCTTGGGCCTGTATGTTCCCTTCATTCTGTGGATGTTCCGGGGCAACAGCGCCTTCTTCTTCAAGTCGTTGGGGAGCCGCACCCACTGCTCCAGCAGAGTCGCTCCTCTCAGCGGATCCAGGGACACCTGACTCACTAACAGTATCCTCTGCCCTATCTTCACCAGCGGCATGGTCTTCAGAGGCCTGCATGTCTATTTGACCTCTCCCGCTGGAAGCCCTTCTGCAACACTGCCGAGGTCTCAACGTTCTGAAGGCACAATGAGGCACACGCAAGTCTCCTCAGCGTTCTTACCCACAATGCAACGGGTGATGCACACTGCGCCTGCGCAAACGAGTATTCAGCTTCAGGCACCATCCAATAGCGGATTCTCACAGAACGGTCCCTGAATCCTATGGGCGCCTGGGAGCAGCCCTGGACCACAGAGTCCAGGGCTTCATCAGGAAGCTCTGCCCCATATCTTTGAAGGCACTTAGGGCTCCTGAGAGCACAGGGCAGACAGGCCTCTCTTTAGAGGCCTCCAGTGACATCTTCAGTTTCAACTATCTGTTCAATGCTTTGTTGTACATGCTTGGGATTTCAGGCGGGGAGACGTCCCTCTGTCTCTGTACATGGAGCATGACAGTGCCAACCACCACTCAGTGTCCTTAAGCAAGCAAAATCTCAGGAGTCCTAGTCCCCTGTAAGCATCTCCACCAATTGTTTCCGTTTTTCTGAGTGCAATACTTGGCTACAGGTCAAGTCTTTTTCTATCCTCACAGTGGAGACACAGAGTGGGAGAAAGTAGGGGTGAAACCGAGAAGTAGGAGAGGGCAGAAGGAAGGAGACAGAGTCAGATGCAGAAGATAGGGAGAGGGAGAGTGAAGGCAAAGAGGGAGGAGGGATAACGGAGGAGGGGTAGGAAAATGATAAGCAGAGGCCAGTGGTGTCTTTGGAAAGTCTAGAAGGCAGGCTCACATAACGGTCTGCCACAGTGACATTCAGGAGTGCCTGATGGGGCTCCCAAGTCTTCCAAACGTTCATGGACACGTGCATCACAACTGTGAGGAGGCCGTTCTCTGCTAAGCCGTTCTGTCACGTTCAGAGTAATGCATGGTGAGGTTAGCGACCCAGGCAGCATGGCAGTTTTCTAACTTTCAGACTCCCTGAGTCTGGTATTCTTTTTTTCTCTAGATTTTGTTTCCGTACACTAAGAGACAGCACATACGATATGCTGGAAAGGCCAGAAGGTTCCTTTTGGTCCTGCAGACAGTAATATCATGATAGGATCAGAGAGCTCCCAGATTCTGGATGGCCAGAGAACATCAGAAACCTCACCATCAGAACAATAGCCCTGATTCTGAGTGTTTGTTTGTTTGTTTGTTTTTCTCTCAGCTAACTTTCTTCCTGGGAAAGCTGGGCAGTGGCTCAGGAGCACATCACCTGTGTTTCATTCCAAGACCCTGGGTTCCAAGTCTAGCACCACAATAAAATAAAGTTGAAGTTCTGGGAGGTTAATATACAAGGCTTATTTCCACCTCACTCTCAGGACAGCACACATGAAACTGGAGTGAATTAATCTTATTTGAGAGGCAAGGACAGTGAGCATTACACGGTTCCAGAAATCTCAAATGGCCCTGTGCTAGAGCGTGACAGAACCGAATTCAATTTCCAGCAATGACCCTGAGACACAGAGCAAGTGATTTCCATTTCTGTAGTGCAGAGATTCAGCCTGGGGCAGGTTCTATGACTACATAGCAGATGCAGGGTGATCTTAATGGATGTCGATTATGCTGGAGGTTATGTGGTTTTGCTGAGGAAGATATCCAAGTTCTTAGCAGTAGAGCATGAAAGGAGTGGCTGGCCCAGATCCAGGAGATGAATGTTTTTTCCCTGGCATCCCTTTATATTCCTTCTCTAAAGAGTGATTCCAGGGGTTGGGGATTTAGCTCAGTGGCACAACACCTGCCTGGCAAGCACAAGGTCCTGAGTTTGATTCCCGGTACCGGAAAAAAAAAAAAAAGAGTGATTCTAAGGGAGCCTTCATCTTTGAGGACAAATGATGGAGGCACCCTGCGTGAGCAGGAAGGAGCGCACTGTGGAACAAGGCACACTGGCCACTCCTAGTGCTACATACAGCTTAGCCCCTCTGTGCATCAGGAACTTCCTGCAGACTGAGCCCCTTCCATGTGGTGCATCAGGTGAAGGATACAGTTGAAGAAAGATTTTGATATACTTGACTCTGACCTCTATGCTACGACAGAAGTCCAGACGACAAGCACATATACGGTTCTGTAGTGACTTCAGGTAGGAAACGAGGGGGATGCATTTCTCTGAGAGCATCTCTGGGCAGAGGTGACTGCATAGGATGGGATTTCCCACTTCAAATGGACTCAGAGTTATTTAGGCAGGTGATGTTACATTACACTTATTTCCTCATCCAGTCATAATGTGGTTATAAGAGAAGCACAAATTATAAATACAGAGCTAGAATAACAGTTGTGTAGACCTTTCTTTCTTCCACCCAAATCAAAATACGGTGCACTTCGGTTGAATAAAAAAGTGCTCTAATACACTTCTAGGCACCCTGCCTCTGCTATTTTCCTGGCAACTGCTGGTCTGAATGTGTCATGATTGCTTTCTTGGCCTTCTTTATAAACTTCATTTAGATGGAATGTGAGCATGTCTGCTCTTTGTGCCTGGCTATTTTTTCCAACAAATCGTCTTTGGAAATGGTGATGAAGTTAAGTTAGTTAATTTTTCCTTAAGGAAGCATGCTTTTGGATGTGCTTAGTCTGTCAGGCATCAGAAAGGACACACAGAGATCAGAGAAGGGCACTGGCTCAAGGTAAGAAGGGGGAGGAGGGATGGGGACAGGGCTTCTGGTGAAGGGGTGGGGTCTGAGGCCAGGGGAGGAGCCTTCAAGGGAAGATTCCATGGGAGTAAAACAAGGTATCTACCTGGGTCTATTTAACTGGGTTTGACCAAAGAGCTTCTCTTAATTCCTGATTTTTTGTTTGTTTGCTTGTTTGGTACCAGGAATCAAACCCAGGGCCTTGTGCTTGTCAGGTAGGTGCTCTGCTGTTGAGCTATGTCTCACTGGCCATTACATATTGAGCATCTAACAAAGGCCTTTTGTCAGCCCTTTATACACATTTCTCAGGACAGTAAGTGGTCACACGTGGACAATGAAGATCAGAAGAGCTAAGGGATAGTTTCAAAAATAATTGTTTGGGAACAACTGGAAATACCCAAAAAGAAAATCCTGATCTATACCAAATCATCAATATCTATATCCAGCAATATAGATATTTCTATTCCTTTCTTTTTTGTGGCTGGGAGAAAATAACAATAAATCATAAGTCAATAGAGAAAATGCTCATGTTGACTCACAGAGGATTTTCAGAGGATTCAGTGTATCTTTTGTTAGCGGAAAAATGGAATAACTTGGAAGAAAACCATGGAGAGAGAATACACACTTTGAAGTCACTCCCAAAGTGGTTTGGTCCTTCCTAGCAATCCTCACCACCAAACATCAGGATTTTGGAGAAATTTAAACCATAACATTTCTTCCCTGACTCTTAAAATGGTCACGTGAATCTTTTTATTCAAATGCAGTTAATTCATTTCTAACCCTGGCCAGTGCCTTAAGAGTGCTGTTATTCTGGAAAATTCCAAATCCCAAGTCTCTCCCTGAGACTCTAGGCCAACTCATAGCTGTGATATCCAGTAAAACTATAAAATAAAGCACAATGCTTCCATTATGCAAGAGCACAAGTAACCATTCCCATCCTGAAAGGGAAAAATAGGTGGGTAGAGTAGAGTTTCCCTAAGGCAAGAATGACTCTCAGCAGGGCAAACATGACCTCCCTTAGATCAATGTCTAGCATCTGTGGTGGAGTGTGCTGAGATGTGAGCTGCATAGTGCTTGGAGGTTCCTGGCCCTATGACTATTCCAGTTGTAGCCCACATGGCTTTTCTCTTGGGCTGGCCTCACTCAGTACTTGCGATTTCCTTCAGATGGCAATCCATGTACTTGGGAACCCCAGTTTCCTGGGATCTCCATGGCAACTTTTCTTCAATCTCACAGATTCATTTAACCATGTCTCACAAGATCTTGCCATGGGACATGATCCAGACGTACCTTTCCCTGAAAGTTGGGTGGCACCTTCTGAGAGTCCTGGTCTCTCACTTTCTGAATGCTTGAAATGTCAGCACCATGAGAATGAACAAAGAGTTTGACTTCTACACTCAGAAGCCAGGGCCCTTGACACATGGATGTAGAGGCCACTAGGGATCTTGATGGATGAACTCGGGGATGCACTATGCTAGGTGCCTCTGAATGAGCAGGGGACCAATTCTTTGTTCAAATGAAAGACTTACAGTTTTAGACACTTGATCCTCTAATGATGAAAATGTGGTTGATTTCTGATATGCCCTAAAGGCATATTTCTTACTGTCCCATAAAAAGCTCTTTAGTTCTTCATAATGCTAAACTTTCAGGAATCATTGTCTGCATGTTCCTCAAATTTGTGGGTTCTTCTTTCTGGTGAAACAATAGAGTTTCCAAATGAAGCAACTTTGGCATGTTCTCATGATATTCACTGCAGACTTGCTACTCATATTCAGCTATCTATGGCACACAACATGAAAAATAGTTAGTCTTGAAATTTCTTCTGCAAAATTAATGAGTCTACCAACATTAGTCTAAGTTTCTTACAACATTTCATTACATGGGCAGAAACTTTTCTGCCAGAGCCTACCACATATGGCACCTAGTCATCTAGCCAGTGTAGCCCTAGGACATCTTGATGTCCACCCAGAGACTTATGCAATCATAGGTGGGGCTTTTGATTGACGATTGGATCATGTGGTGTGACACTCATTTGTGGATTAGCCCAGTGATGAGTTTACAGCTAAGTGTGATGGTCACAGATGAAAGCAGATGGGAGGAGGTATGCCAAAGGGGAAGGCATAGCCAGAAGGGGCCTCTTTCCCTTGTTCTCTCTTGATCTCTATATGCTCTCTGAATGAAATTCCATAAACTGTATCTCCCCCATCAGAAATCTCTGCCATGTCCCTCTGCCATGAAATCAGCTGACTATAGACTGAAACCCTGACAAACTGTGAGCAAAAGTACACCTCTCCTCCTTTAACAGTTCCCTGTTAGTTATTCGGTCCCTGAAAACAATAAGTACCTAGGACACCCTTATTTCACAGAGAAAGTTCCTGAATCTGACCTTAACTGCACCCATTCTTATCAGCATTCTGCTCTTCTGAGCTCTGACCAGGTTTGCCCATCAAGCACTGCCCACAACATTCTGGGGCTTCTCCAGCCTGGGTCTCCAAACCTGCCAGTTCCTCCTGCAAATCACTTCCAAAGCTTTTGGACAACATAGTCAAGTTCAGTCACCACAATGGCCCTACTCTTCATATCAGTTGTCTCTATTAGTCACTTTCTTCTCAGGGGGACACAATGCCAAACATGTGCTATTTAGTGGAGGATCCATTTCTTGTGACTCACAATCTCTGTGGATGTTTGCTCCGAGGCAGAAAAGATCTGGCATGATGGTATGGCGGTCGAAAGCTGGTCATGTCACCACAGCTAAGAAGCAAAGAGCCAAGGGAGTGCAGTGGAGACCTCAGAGGCTACACTCTCCATAGACCTGGGTGAGAATTCATCCTCCACATGTACACCAGTGAACTCTCTCTTATGAACGTCCCCACCCCAAATTGGGAGAATTTGTGGGTCTTTTTAGATCTAACACATAAGAATATGTTTCTCCAGAAAGAAAGAAATATTGTAAGAGAGATATTTCATAGACTTAGACCATGTGATTCTGACGTCTGACACATTCTGACGTCTGAAGACTGTAGTGCAAGCCAGCAGGTTGTAAACTCACATACTGTTTCTTTATGTTTCCTAACAATTTTTATTTTAGTTGAACTCAACATGTAGAAATTATTCATGGTAATGGAGTTTGGTGTGATACATCACAGCACCGAGACATTGCGCACAAATCACTCCAGTCCCTCTCTGTCCAATCTCCCCACACCCCCTTCCCCAGCTCTGGCAAACACTACTGCATGTTCAGGTTGACTGTTTCCTAAGCTTTCCCCAAGGAGACAGCACATGTGGCTCTTCTCACCAATGGCCTGGCTCATGCCATTTAACAAAATGCTCTCTAGCACAAGCAAATAAAGTTTAAAATTTTCCTAAAAGGTTTACATTTTAGATTAGTACAGACAAATCTGAGAAATAGCTTGAGCAAGCTACCAAAATGTGTGAACACTTCACAGAGAGAACTATAAAATTTTGCCAACATTTTCCTGTAAGAGGACTTTCATATAGAGCAGTACATCATGTTCAATGATGAGGAACAGAGAAACTTAAACGCTCAGTTTCCTTAAATTCCTTATAGCAGAAAAAATATTTCAAACAAATATGGGCTAGTATCTTCTGGATCCTCAATTTGCATTTCAGAACATTAAAAGAGAAACAGAGAAGAGAGAGAGAGAGAGAAATGCAGAGAGAGAGAGACAGACAGAGACAGAAAGAGAGACAAAGACAGAAAGAAAACCCTAGCCAACACACATAAGCAAGCAAACTGAAGCATCAAGGCATAATACTGGGGGACTCTGGACACTGTTGAACTTGTGCTTGTGTTTTTGTAGGGGCAGGGGAGTCGGTGGAAACTGAGCCCTGCATAAGAGACCCTTCGTAGACTGAGTTAGAGGAAAGTTTTAAACTTCCTTCCTCTACAGCAAAGTACAGTTTGACACTGCATGTCACACCCGACAAGTTCATAGCCCAGGGCAACATTGGAAAAGCAGGACACTGGAGACATGATGGATTTGCAGACTGACCCAATCAGCACTTGTTACCACCCTGCTGGGTGAGGACTGGCTTGCAAAACAAGCACTATTTTGACAAAATATAAAGAAGGCACTAGAAAGCAAATAGCAAATATAAGAGTAAACAGCATATAGTAGCATTAGTTATTCCAGAATCAAAGAAGATTCTCCCCTTCAGCTTCTTGTGACTCTGTTCATCGGGTCTTTGGTCTGGGATGTGGAAATTAAGGTACATATTCAAGGGGATCCAAGAACCAAGGAGATAACCCCGAGCAGGATGGAGACCTAGCAAATCATTTTCTGCACCTTGTCACAGGTTCTCAAATGCGACTTTTGCTGACTGCGGAATAGTCCTGTGAGGACCAAGTGAGGAACTTTATCTGCATTCCTTGGTTCAAGGGAGGGGAGCAGAGAGGATCTGAGTACACTTGGGGTTCAAGGCGAGTAGAGACAAAGGACTGAGGAAGCCCTACCCCAGAGGGAGTTTCATCAAACTTCCCAAATCTACTGCAGCTGTGAGCCCTGGAGCACACAGGGGCTGAATTTTTACACTGAGCCCCAGGCTCCCAGGGAATGGGATCAAGTCCATAGAGGAAGGTGGTTTTGGCTCTGCCTGAAAGCGAGAGGCTCAAACTCCATTCATTTTTGTAAGTGAATGGAAAGGACCTTGATAATTCCTTTTTGCTCCTGCTGTGAGTGCTGGAGACCCCTGGCACATTTCCAAACATGTTCACTGACTGCAGGTCAGAACTACTGAGGCAGCTGCTTCAGCTGAGGGGAATTGCAATGGTGGCCTCAGTTTGGGCCCAAGGTGACAGACATTTAGAAGAATGAGGAAGCTTACCTGTGAGAGAGGGACCCCCCAAATCCATATCTGCATCTGTAAAGAGCCTTGCACCCGGAAAGAACTTTCTGTTATGATTTATGTCTGGATGTCCCTGCAAACCTCATGCAATCATAAGTGGCACTTTTGCAGAGGTGGTTGGATCTAAAACGTGTTACCAATTCATGGTGAAATCCTAGGCTATGGGTGCTAGGATTAAGGGTGGGTGATTATTATATCGGTTGGCTGATTGGCTTGGCATTGCCATAGCCCTGGTCACCTGGATCAGTATATGGTTCAAAAAGAGGCTTATCTCATCTCTTGCTTGCTTTTGCCATGCTGCCTTCTGCCCAGCATGATCCCCTCTGTGATACCTGCCATGCTGCTGTGACTTGCAGCCAGCTGGATATGGACTGAAACTTCTGGAAAGTGTAAGATAAGTAATTCTGCAGTCTTCTAAATTATTGTGCCTGATGTTTTTGTCTCAGCAATGGGAAAAGTACCCCCTCCCACCATCACCTAGTTTGTAGTGGTACCTGGAATCCATCCAGGTTGACCTGGCTTCAATTAAGTATATGTGGAGTTGTGGATCAGCTGTCTTCTCCTAGAAATTCATCTGTGCACACTGAAGTCCATTCTCTTTTTGGCTACTGCTAAACAATACTTCTGACTCACCTCCTCTTTCCAGTGTTCCCTTAGCATCCACTACTTTGGTGTGCTAATGTTTATAATCACTGGCTTCACGCTTTTATGTTTTCTGTGAATAAACAGGTTTTAGTGGGTATCCTAGCCTTGTTTACAATCTGTGGGCTTGCTTGCCTCAGCAGGTGCAATACTCAGGCTTTAGTTTTAATAACATAGGAGAGATGAAGTGGGCAGTCATGTGCCAGAGGTATGTGGAATGTTTCCATTAGGGAACCTTTCAATGAACCTCCTCACTGCTTTGCACATTGCCTGTACTAACATGAAATGAAGAATGATGAATTCACAGAGCAGGATGTGTTTTGGTGAGATTGTTCAATGTCTGTTCAGTGGAGCAAGAGTTGTACAAAGGCCTCCACATTGAAAAGGGAAAAGTAAAACTATTTAAAGAAAATCACAGGGCTGGTGATATAGCTCAGTGGCACAAGCGCCTGCCTGGCAAACACAAGCTCTTGAGTTCAATTCCTGGTACAAAAAAAAGATATGAAAATAAAAAGAATAAAGTATAAGGATAAATTTCTGTCGTTAAAAAATATTCTACTGCCAGGCTTTGGGCTGCATGCCTGTAATCCAAGTACTCAGAAGGCTGCATTGGGAGGATCACCACAAGTTTGAGGTCAGCCTGGGTTGCATAGTGAGTTCAAGTCCAGCCTAAACTACACAGTGAGCCCGTATGTCAAAACCATGTTCTAGAGTTCATGATTCAGTTTAGAGAGATCACTGGATACAAGATTGTTATATTTGCATTTTATACTGAAAATAAAAAATTGGAAATTGATTTTGAGCTGCATGATTTAAAATAAAACTAGAAAGTACAAATCAAAAGGAATATCTCACAAAAGATAAAGATTTATAAATTGAGAAAGATATCAAAAAGAAGAGATAATGAAGATCTAAATAAATAGAAGTAATCATGATCAATAACATGATTTAATATTACTACATAAATAATTCTTCCCAAATACCTTGATAAATTCCATCAGTTCCAAAAAACCACAAAGTCTAACAACTATAAAAATGCAAAAGACCTAGCACAGCCTAAGAAATCTATTAAAGTAGAACAAAGTTGAAGGAGTTATTTTATTCCATTTCAAAAATTATAAACTAACAACAAGCAAAGACAGTGAATAATTCTATAAATGTATTGGTGTAACAGAAGGAAGTGCAGGAATAAATCTCATATATCTGCATATACAAACAACTAATTATGACAAAGATGCAAATGAAGATTACAGGAGAGAAAGGAGAGTCAATACAACAACTTCTCCTGAAACCACTGCATATCCATATGAAGAGTAAACATCAATCCACACGGTATATAGCTTTAACTTCATCTAAAAATATTTGCAGTAATAGACATTTTTTGTTAGATTTATCATGCGTCAGAGAAAATACCTTGGCCTTAGAGACTAAAATGACAAACATGTTGGGCTACTGCATGTGCTTCCTGAACTACTCTTGGAAAAAACAGAAGAGAGAGGCAAAAAGTTTAGCAAACACACATGAGCAAGTAAATGCAAACATCAGAACATGAGGAATCCTGGAGGAGACTGAAGACTGCTAACCTAGGGCTTGTGTCTCCATGAGACAGAGGAGATGGGGGGCTGTGGTGAGGCCTCACCACTATGCAGGTAAGGCCTGCATAGTGGGCTCATAACTGCATGAGTGGGCAGAAACTTCTTATAACACGTCACAGCCTGAGGCAACATCTCAAAGGAGAGTCAATGGCCCAGGTGAAAGCTGATGTGAGCAGGAAATTGGAGGGAGTGTGGCTCCAGCGATTATGGTAATAACCACCTGCACCCACCCTGGTGGCTGAAGACTGGCTTTCAAAACAACTGCTATTTAAGGAACGTAAAGAATGAAAGAGAAACACAAAAGAAATTATAGCCATGAATCGTGCATGCTCACCATAGTTACTCTATGATCACATAAGAGTCTCTTCCCTTCAGCCTCAGGGAACTCTGGGAGGCAGATTCTCCCTCTGTGGTGAACATTCTCAGGTCCATGGAGGATGAGGGTCTAGGCTGTGCCAAGAACAAATGTGAAGAACCCTAGGGGGGGATAAAAGTGACATATAGGGGGCAGTTATTCCCCGTCACACCTGTCGCAGAGCAGGCACACTGTTGAATGTCATATCTACTGAATGTTGCCTCTTTGGTTCAAAAAAAGGACTTGTTCTGAGGTGGACACTTCATGGGTCAGGAGTGGAGAGGGCCCAGTTCTGTTAGGTTTCAAGATAAACACTGAACTGTGAGAGTGGAAGCTGCATCCCAGAGAGACTCTCACCAAACAATCCAGATATGCTGCTTTGTTATTCCTGCTCTGCCAGGATTTCCAAGTGAGATCGCATTGCCACTCAAGGGGGCTTGAGTCAGGTTCTGGTTCTGAGGGGAACACATTCAGGTCCATACAGGACAGGGTCCAGGCTTGGCTAGGAACCAAGCTGATGATCCCTAATGAGTTTGGGGGAACAGAAGACTCTCTTTCTACTCCTTCTGTCAGACTCCAGGCGTGTTGCTGGAATCAGGGTACGCTGACTGCACCTCACTGGATTCGAGCAACAGGAGAGCCTGTTGTTAGTTCAGCCTTCAGGTGAGATGAGCAGCGCAGGTGAGGTTCAGTTAAGTGTCAGGGTGATGGGATATCGGGGGAGTAGAGATGTGCCAACCCAGAGAAATTTTACCCACGCCATCCAGATCTTCCTCTCCTGTCAGCCCTGGACCTCACAGGGGTAGTTATTTTAGAATGAGGTACAGACTCAGGGACCCCTGTGAAATAGGGCCTTGGATAGTAGGGAACAGAGACAGGTCCATCTGGGAGTGGAATACAGGCTCTGCCAGGAACCAATGTGTTGATCTAAAGGAGGAAGGGAAGAACCTGAATAATTATTTTATGCTCCTGTGGGCAGCCCTGGGATATCCAGTGTAAATACCCGGATATGACATCCACAGGCTGCTTCTGCTTTGGGTAAGAGTGAAGGGAGGTCCTCTGCTGAGCTGTGTGCTTCAGGTGAGGGGTGCAGACAGAGCCTTGCTTAGTTACATTTTCCAATGAGGGGTGGTGTGGGGAATGAAGAAGCCCCACAACAGGCAAAGCAGATTTGAGGAATCCAGATTTACGCTGTTGTTAGCCCTGCACTCCTGGGGGGAATTCTCTGGTGAGGTCTGGATTTTGCCTCAGGGACACAGAGCTCAGAGTCAGAGCCTTGTGCTGAGGGCCTGGATTCGGGAGGGAGGA
>NW_004955498.1:2588774-2612351 GCF_000276665.1 Chinchilla lanigera | reverse complement strand
TATATATAGTAGGTAGCATAACTACTGCTAATTCCTTGTAGATCATTGAAAAGATTGGTTTGTGCTTATATTGGTTGATTAATTTTGTATGCCTGTCTTGCAATCCGAGCAATTATGATGACAACACCCACTATATTAACCATTGCTAGTGTCTTGTTATCCTGCTTTGAAACTCTGTACCAATGTCTTTATTTCTTTTTTATCTTTCTCTCCTTAAAATAAATTAAACAACAGCAGTGGTTGCCTGTCCTGCGACAGGAGGTACAGAATTCTCAGGAGCCCACTTCCTTTTTCCTCAGTGTCCCCTGAGAGGTTATCAGAGCCTTGTTCTTTTTTTTTTTTTTTTTTTTTTTTTTTTGGTTTTCTTTTTTTTTGGTTTTTTTTTTCTGGTACCGGGAATCGAACTCACGACCTTGCACTTGCCAGGCAGGCACTGTGCCACTGAGATAAATCCCCAGCCCCTATCAGAGCCTTGTTCTGAGGACCAAACTCCAGGTGACAGGAACAGAGAGAGCCTGAGGGTCAGGGAGATCCAGTTGAGGTGCTGTTGTGCTACTCAGGAATCCCCATGGCATTATAATGATCTCAGGATGTTCTAGAAATGCCTCTCTTGTAGAACCTGTGCTTCTCAGTGCAGAATTCTCAGGAGAGCACCTTCTTTCTCTTCCATAGGACATGAGAGTCAGATCCTTTTACTAAGGACTTTGGTTGATGTGGGAGGAGCATAAGGTCTGGGGTGAGTTGGGTAAAAGGATGTCTCTAATGGGGGAAAAATGTGTCAGAGCAGCACCCCTTTCCTTCAGGGCACCAGGAGAGGAGGGTCAGAACCTAGTTCTGAGGACTGAGCTTCAGGTGGGAGGAGCAGGGGGCCCTGGGCTAGGTTAGGTCAAGATGAGGCCAAGTGTACCCTGAGGAAACCCCAAGCCAGGGAGAGTGTTCCCAATCCAAGGAGCAGGACTCCACACAACCCAAATCCATCTCTGCTAGAACCCAGGAACCTAGGGGGAGGATTTTCAGGACATCTCCCGTATTTCCATCAGGGTACCAGGAGAGGAGAGACAGAGCCTTGCTTTGAGACCTGTGTTTCAGGTTTAGGCAGCAGAGAGGCCTGGGCTCAGTTAGGTCACAGTGAGAAGAAGGGAGCCAAAGTCGCATTTTGATGTTAGTTTAGTGCGTGATGAGTGATACGGGTCTAGCTTCCACCTTCTGTATGTAGATAGCCAGTTTTTCCAGCACCAGCTGTGTAAGAGGCTAGCTTTCTTCCAGGGAAACTATTTGGCCCCCTTGTCAAAAATCAGGTAGCTAAGCTTGTTTCGTGTTGTTTCGGTACCCTGTATTCTATTCCATTCATCCAGAAGTCTGTTTTTCACCTGCACTGTGCACTTTTTATTGCCATATTTGTACTTTAATTTGAAGCCTGGTATTGTGGTACTTCTTGCCTTGCCCTGGTTGCCTAGAATTGCTTCAGTTGTTCCAGGTGTCTTCTGGTTCCATATGAATTTTAGGGTTGTATTCTTTGGTTTTCTCACAAATAGTACTGTTATTTCTTTTGAGACTGTGTTAAATTTGTATACTAGTAGTTTTGAACTGTTGACAATTTTGTCTACATACATTCTGTCTCTCCAGGATGGGCTATCTATCCATATTCCAATATCCTCTTCAGTCTCATTTTTCAGAGTACTCTGTTTTTCATTGTCAAGTTCTTTCCCTTCGCAGGTGAGGTTAATTCCTTTTATTTAATTTTTCTTGATGCTTTTGTAAAAGGTATTATTTCACTTATTTCTTTCTCCATTGAGTTTAGTACTGGTGTACAGGAATGCTATAGATTTTTTTTTATGTTGACTTTGTAACTTGCTATCTAGAGAATTTAGCCATTAATTTTTGGAGTTTTTGGTAGATTTTGGGGCATCTTTTGTACATCATCTTGTATCGTATTTTTCCATTCTTTTAAATGCCTTCCAGTATTGCATGTCTATATCTGTTTTCATGAGAAGCCACTTTGAAGATATCAATATGTAATACAACCACCATTGTTAATTCCCTACCACTTTGTTTGTAACTCTGTATTGTCTGTATTGTGCTTGTGATATGTTGTAAAATGTTGTATGTCTGTTAATGTTTCCCTCCTTTTATCCTTAAAAAAAAAAAAAAAAATAAATAAATAAATAAAAATAAAATAAATGCCTTCAATTTCTGTCACTGGCCTGGCAGTACTGACTGATGTGTTGAGATTTATATCATACACAAAAAGTGACAGCAGCAATCCTTGTTGAGTTCCTGACTGTAGAGGAAAATGTTCCCATTTCTCACCATTTAATATGCATTTGGCCACTGGTTTTTAATAGATCATTTATAAGATTGAAATGTGGTTTTAGTCTACTTTTTTCAAGATTCTCATCTTAAATGCATATATGTTGTCAAGTATTTTTTCTGCACCTATTAAGATGATTGCATATTTTTTGGTAATTGTTTCTGTTTATTCATGCTACATATTTTATATATATTTTACTTGAGCAGAATGAACCATTCCTGCATCCCTGAAATGAATGCTACTGGGTCAAGATATATGATTTTATTGGGGACTTGGTGCATTCTGTTTATCAGTGTTTAATTGAAGATATTCACATCTATGATCATTAAAGTGATTGGCCTGTAGCTTTTTTTCTTTTTCTTTTCTTTTCTTTTTTTTTTTGTTTTTGCTTGTCTCCCTTTCTGGTTTGGCAATCAGGGTAATGCTTGTTTTCAAGAATCTCTTTTGAATTTGGCAGTGAATCCATTGGGACTTCACTTTTTCATATATATATTTCAACTTCATTCACTGATACAAAAAGCATGTGCTGGTACTCCAGCCTTGGGATGGAAATATCACCCACTGCTTCCTAGGCTTTCTCCTCCTCCTGTCCTGAAATCCAGGCTACTCCAAAGAGAGTCCTCAGGATGCACCTCAAACATGTTCCCGGAATTCTCAGGGTGTCTTCTCTGTCCCACTACCATGACCTACACTCATACAAGCCAATCAAAGCAAGGTCTTAGCAGGCAAGAACAATAGGATCTGTGCACTTCGCAGGACTTGCTAGTCCATCTTATCCTACTCCATGTGCCAATAGATCACATGATCAATGGATTGTTGCAGATTCTGCTCCTTAGTTATCAAAGGAAGCAGCTGATCACCACACTAGAATTGATACACTGTGTGGTCCAAAATTTCAACCAGCACTTCCCTCAGATCCTCAGGGAATTCCATGAATACATCTGTGGGTTCTTTCACTTGGATGTGTGGGAAGTGGATCTCCATGGGCTAACATATGTCCTTGTCCCTGTCTTGGGCCTCACTTGTAATGCCATGCTGGGGAATGATAACCAGATCACTCCAAAATCAAACTCCTGATACTGATCCTATCATCTTTTGAAGGACAATGGTGCCAGTGAGGAGGACATAAGGGAAGTACAGAGAACCAAGAAAATGTAACTTTAGGGGGAGTGCTTTGTTCCTGGAGAGCCTTGGAAATACATCATGGAGGATTTGGTACAGGAAGGGTACATAGCATATCAGCAAGTGACCAATGCTGATCCTGCTCAGTGAGATCCTGTGAGGTACAAGGATCCATGGTGAAACCAGCAGGATGAAAGTCCTAGAACATTTGGCCCTGGATTGTAGGTGAGATCCCAAACCAACCCCAGGTCTATGAGAAGAGGCTTTGAGTGAGGAACAAGAGGCTGCCCATGCATGAGGTGTGGGCCACTGATGGGGTGAAGTGCATGCCAGGACAGGGATTGTTCACAGCCCTCCCACCAGCTGAGTTTTGCCTCATGTGAAATGATACTGCCTTAGTTACTTTTTTCTTGTTGCTGAGACAAAATACCTGCTGGCCAAAATTAAGGAAGGAGAGGTTTATTTAGTTCACAGTTTGTGGAGTTTTCAGTCTTTACTTGGTTGGCTCCAAGGCAGAGTGGCGCATGGCAGAGGGCAACCATTCATGGCAGTGGAAAAACAGCAGGAGCAACCAGAGCAAAAAGGAGTGGTGGCAAGCACCCTCTTTCTCTCCCTTATATATGCAAACTATTCACCCCAGAGCAGATGCACCACTCACACCCATAATCCTAGCATTGAATCATGGATCAATCATGAACTCTAAAAGCCCACCCCATGACTGCATGAGGCTTTGGGGTGACATCCAGACACAAACCATAGCATTCCACCCCTGGTGCCCCAAAGACTCATGTGCATCCCTTTATGAAAAGACATTTTAGTCCATCTCTAAGAGTTGTTGAAGTTCTAAACACTTTTAGAATTATTGAAGAGTCCAAGTCAGATGCCTCTTTTAAGATTTAAGGCAAACTCTTAGCTGTGAGCCCCCATACAAATGAAAACAAAGTAAAACAATTTCAATATTTAATTGCACAAGATAAACATTACCATTAGAAAAAGTACAAACAAGAGGATCCAAAGCAGTGGGACCAAAGCAAGTCCAAAATCCTGCAGGGCTAATTTTATGCCCTGTAGGTCCTTGTCCAGCATCTGAAGCAACTGTGGCACACTGTGAGCTCCAAAGGGCCTGTATGAGTCCACCCCTATGGCACTTTCAGTGATTATAGCTCACAGGGTTTCTCTCTTGTGCCCACTTCTTTCCTTCCTTGTAGTTTTTCTCAGACAATCTATATTCCTGGCTTTTTTAAACTTTTGAGGTTTTTACTGTACTTTAGGCTTTTTACTAACAGTTTTACACATTGTCCTTTTTGGGGCACACTGCGTGGCCACCCAGGCCTTTTGAAATCTAGGTGGAAGCCTTTTTAACCTCAGAACTCTTGTATTTATATTTTGCATGTGCCTAAAAAGAGTACCAAGTGGATGATGTTAAGGTCTCCTGTCACCTGGAGCAGTAGCCAAGCTTTCCTCTCTCTTGGCCATAGGGGTGGAGTACCTGGATCACTGGGCACTCTGAATCCAATTTTGAGGAGCAAATTTTTTATGCCCCTGCTATTTTGGAGCATGGCGCTCTGCAGCTTTTGTCTCAAAGCAAAGTCTTTGACCTCTGCAGTTTTGTGCCTGCAAAAGGTGGAGATTTGCTGTTTTTTGTGATGTCCCCAGGGCATCATTTGTATTTTTTGGTTTTTTTCATCAATGGAGATCTCCTCAGCTCTATCTTTGTAGTCTAAAGTTTTACAGGAGCTTGGTTTTTTTTTGTTGTTGTTGTTTGTTTGTTAATTTTTGGCCAAGCTTCCAATATTTTAAATTATCCTATTGGTTTCTTTATTTTTGATTTTGAATATAAATCTGGCTAAAAGCCCCCAACAATAGTCATGTCACCTGAACATTTAACTGTCTTGAACTTCTTTTTGTCAGATTAATTAGTCCACTTCCATTAATCTCAGTCTCAGGCAAAGTCTCTAGACACAAGCAAAATGTACACAAACTTTCTGTCAAGCCATAACACACATCATCTGTAGTCCAACAACCAATGTAGTCCTTCTTCCCAGCAGAAACCTCCTGTACCTGGTCTTTGTGGGCAGAACTTTTGTCAGCCTTTTTGTCTTTTGAGTTCCAACCAGAATCTCCCATACAGAACACCTGAAAGCATTCCAGCTGTACTCTTTCAGGTGACATCTCTGAACCTTTTAAAACACTGTCTATGAGTCATTTTTAAAGGCTCTTGAACCACATGGTCAGATACAGTCACAACAACGACCCCACTACTGGTACCAAATTTTGTCTTAGTCACTTTTCTCCCATTGCTGAGACAAAATACCTGCTGTCTTAAGGAAGGAAAGGTTTATTTAGCTCACAGTTTGTGGCGGCCTCAGTCCATACTTTGCTGGTTCCAAAGCAGAATGGCATATAGCAGAACGCAACCATTCATGGTGGTGAAAAAACAGCAGAAGCAACCAGAGCAAAAAGGTGGAGTGGTGGCAAGCAGCCTCTTTCTCTCCCTTACATATGCAAACTATCTACCCCAGGGAAGGTGTAGCACTCACACCCATAATCTCAGCATTGGATCCGAGATCAATTATAAACTGTAAAAGCCCACCCCATGACTGCATGAGGCTTTGGGGGGATATCCAGACAGAAACCATAACAGAGGCCCAGCCTCCAGTGTGTATTTGTGGAGAGCAGGCAGTTTTCCATGTAGTGAAGAGCCAGGGTAGGAAGGGAAATACAGTGCACACCATCTTGATGGCTGTTCTATTTGGGTTAACTTTGAAATGGACAAGTGTTTTCTTTATAATGTGCAAGTCTGATTCCATTTTTGCAGGATTTAAGTAGATTGTACATCTTGTTTGAAGAATGATATTCCTCTCAAATGCATGTTTAGGCTTGTGATATTTGTGGTTGATTGTGATTTCTGATGTGAAGTTAATATTAATCATAGGTGAATATTCATTTCCATTCAAAGTATAAAAGTCTTGTTTATATCCAACCAACTGGGCAAACTTTAACTTCACTTGTGATTAAATAGAAGTGGAATAGAGATTTCCTTGCAAATGTGTAAGAACTTCACATTAAGTTAGATGGAGTCCAAGAAAGACATGTGGATAAAAATCAATTCTTGGGCTTTTATGTCTCTTCCTCCATTGATCTATAGCATTAAAAATATATGTGCACCTGAATATTCTTGGTTTCTTTAATTTACTAGGGAAATTTACTGTCAATATAGAGCCCTATCTGTTCATGGGCACATTGACCCTTAAACTGTCATTGCACTTGGACCCTTTGGAAGGCTTTGCGTGTGGTGCAGATATGAATATGCCAGTCTGAACAGGACTAAACCTTTCCCACAGGCGGTGCATCAAGGAGAACCACCAATGTCAGGAGACAGAGAGATGGCTGCAAGGACCTCAGTGGCATGCGAAAGAGCAGTGTGTGGAGAGAGCAGCCATGGCTGAGTGCTGAGGAAGGGCTTGGGGCTTGGGATAACCGCAGTTGCTTCTGCAGGACCTGATTCTAATGCAGCTGCAAGGTGGGCAGGGCCAGATCCTGAGATGAGGTGTCTTGGGCCTCAGATGAAAGCCTGAGTGGATGGAAGACTGCTCTGATCAGGGTTTTTATATGGTGGGAGAAGCTGAGAGGAATCTTCAGGTGGGACAGCTATGAGAACAGCTGTACTATGCAGGGCACGAACCGGGGGACTTATCCCCAGCCACTGCAAGGATTTCCTGGGAGATAAGGAGGGACACTTGGATGCAGTGAGGCCATAATGTCTCTGGCCCAGCGCTCTTTTGTCTGCTCAGGCTATTTTTTTGAGAATTACATTGAAAAGGAGTAGTGATGTCAGACATCCTTGTCTTTTCCGAGACTTTAGAGAGAAAGTTTCAGTTGCTTCTCATTTAACATAAACTCGGGCCATAAAATTTTCATGAATGGCGATCATCACATTACTGATCTGTTTTTCTGTACCAACTTTTCTTCAGTGATTTAATCATAAGTGGGTGTTAGATTTATCAAATGCTTTCCTGTATCTTTTTATATGATCATGCATTTTTGTTCTTCCTTCTCTTTAAGGGTTGTATTTAATTTCTGATTTGTGCATGTTGTACCATCCCTGCATCCCTGGAATGAATATCACTTCATCATGTTGTATGATGTTTTTGATGATTGGTATCATGTTGTTTGCCAGTTTCTTACTAATGACTGTGCGCCCATGTTCATTAAAGTTATTGTAGTTCTGTACTGCAGTTCTCTTCTTTGATTGGGTTCTTTTCTGGTTTTTGGATCAGGGTAATGGTTGCTTCCAGGAATGACTTTGGGAATCCTGCTTCTCATTCAATTTCATTAAAGATTCTGAGGAGTATTTGACATTAGATCTGTTTTGAAGTTCTTGTAGGAGGGGCAGTGGATCAGTTGGGGTATGGACTTTTCTTAGTTAGTAGTTTTTCATACCCACTCTTTAATTTTATTGACTGATATTGATTTATTTGGTATTTTAAATCTTCTTGTTCCAGCTTGAGAATTCATATATATCTAGGAATTTCTACATTTCTTCTAAATCTCCATTTTATTACATTCTTTTTAAACATTAAATAAATTATTAGTATATTTTTGCAGCACACAAAATTTCCCATCATCTTGTGATTCTCAGTAATGCACACTCTATCAGTCCGGCTTTACTAGAGAAACAGATATAACACAAGATATACAAATGTTGAAGAAATTACAAGTTTGGCTTACACTGGTCAGCCACAGAGTTGAAGCAGGGAGCATGCAGAGGGTGTCTGCATGCTGGAGATTGAAGAGCCCAGTCCAAGGCCTGGAGCTCACTGCAGTGTTCCTGCAAGTCCTTATAGGGAGGCTGATGTTAGGATGATGGAATGCTGAAGAATATGCAACCAAGGCTGAAGAATCTACAGGAGAAGGCTGAAGAGTCCCAGGCAGAAGCTGAACAGTCTACACCAGAAGCCAGGAGATGACCAAGCTGAAGGTAAAGACTGGAGCTCCTCCCGAAGAACCAGCAATCAGTTCATTCTCAATTCCCTTTTATTGTATGCAACCTACTAGCCCTCAGGGGGGTGGTCCTCTACACACAGCCTCCCCAGGCAATGCCTCCTCTTACACAGGCTCAGGATGAAAACAAAGGACGGACCCTGGCTCCCTGATGAGTCACACAGTTAACCTTCTAACCTTCTCAAATTGACACAATGAACAATATCCCAGAGTGGTCAGGACATGTCATTTGCACCCCAGGATGTAAAACTGCTGAGTCACTTAGATAAGCCTGGAGACTCCTCAGGTGGACACAAGTATCCACCATAACAGACACACTACAGCGACTTGCTTTTTTTAAATTGCTTTCCTGCTCCCTCCAGCCTCCCTTTCTCCTCTTTTGATTTCTCTATCTGTATTTTCGTTATTGTGGATTTTATTAATCCCAGCTGACATTATGGCATATAATGTTTATTTTCCCTGATGTTTTTCGGTTCCTGTACAAGGCATATATTTATTCTACGTATTTCCCCTTCCTGTCCCCCTCACCCATATTCTCTTGGTCTAATTCTCTATTGCAAAGAATCCATCCCTTTTTCCCCTTGTATCCATTCTCTATTATTCTTTCAGTTTTTACTCTTCCTCCCTCAAATGAGTGCTACCACATGGTATTTAAGCTTGTGTGTCTGCCTTATGTCACTCAACATTATATTTTTCAAGTGCATCCATTTTCCTGCAAATGGCTGAGCTTTTTCATTGTTTATACCCAAGAATTCCATTATACACAGATACCCTTTTTTCTTTATTCAGTCATGTGTTGATAGGTATGCAGGTTCCTTCCAGTATTTAGCTGTTACAAATTGCGCTGCTAAAAGCATTGGTGTGCATGTATCACTGTGGTTTAATGTCTTAAGCTCTTTGGGGAAGATAACTACCAGTGGGCTAGCTGGGTTATATGGAATTTCTGATTTCAGCTCTTTGAGAAGCCTCCATTATGATTTCCGTAGTGCTTGTACTAGTGTACATTACCAGCAACAATGAGGGATGGTTTCCTTTATGCCAGAGCTATGCCAGCGTTTGTTATTCCTTAGTTTCTTAATGATTGACATGACTTCTGAAGTCATATGAAATATCAGCATCATTTAAACTTGCATTGCTATAATGGGCAGAGATGTTAAACATTTTTTCATATATTTGTGTCTCTTCTGTGAAATGTCTTTTACCCTTTTCTTGAATGGGTTTTTAATTTAAGGTGGTTTGCTTTTTTAAAGTCCCCTCTTACACTCCACTTCCACTCCCCCATCCCATGATGATCTTTCTGCCTTGGACGTCCCTGTGTCAGACACTTTATCCAAAGGGGACACCTTGTGGTTGGTCTAGGAAGTGCGTCCTGCCTTTGCAAGGGACTGAGAGGGAATATGAGACAATGTCTTTCAGCACCTCCTCTCAGGCCTGTGAAGGTCCTGCAAGGAACTGTGTATGACTTCCGGTGAATTCAGCCTGTGGGGTCAGAGAGAGATGACAGCCTTGTTCTGAGCTCTTCCCTTTAGGTGAGGGGAGCAGAGCAAACCTGTTCCCTGATCAGGTAAGGGCCTGAGGGACCTGAGGAAGCCCAACCCCAGAGAGAGGGTCTTTGATGAACCTAGACTCATCTCTGTTGTCTGACCTCGACCACAGGGGATCCCCCTCTCTACTTTGCCCTCAGGGGACTTTGAAGTCAGAGGCTTGGTGTGTGGGGGTACAATCAGGTAAACAGAGATGGAGATTGAGTCTCTGTGAGCAACTCAGTTTCACACTCGTAGGAAAGCATGTTGGCCGCCTCCCCACTGCACTAGAAAAGCCCCATGTCAGTCCTCTCTTCCCCAGGTATCAGGCCTGGAAACCCCTGGTCATGGTGCCCGGATATGTGAAATTGCAACTTGTAATGGAAATACCCTGAGAATGTGACCATCTTGGTCACCAAGGAGGACGCACTCCACTCTAGGACCCACTGAAACTTTCCCCTGCTCTAAGTCAAAGGAAGCCCTATATAGGGTTGTCAGGAAGTGTATTCCTGACTTCTTCAACAGGGTCTGAGTGACCTAGGGTCTTTGAAGAAGAAGTAAGGCCTCAGGGAAACGGGTAAATAGGCCATGGCAGAGTCAGGGTGAGAAATGGGGCAGGACTGCACGGCCCAGGACACATGACAGATGAGACCCAGCCCACACATGCTTTCAGTCTGAGTGCACTCCTGCATTCCTGCTTGGAATCTGAGGAGCAAGGATTCGCTTCCATGGACTGCTAGAGCTGTTTCAAAAATTCAAGGGGCAGAATTACCAGAACATTGAGAGAACACTTGTCACTAGGACAGAGGGTGATCTCCACCCAGATGTCAGCCCCTGGGGGATGCAGTGCACCTTTACCTCTAGCTCTTTGTGTCAGGGAGGAGAGGGCCTTGGTCTGAGCAGTGTGGCCTCAGGTCTGCAGATCGAAGATAAAGTCAACCTTCCCTGCTGGCAAACTGTGGTGGCCTCAGGCAGGATCTCAGAGATGAGTCACCTGCCCAGTATTTCCCCCTCTGCTGTCCTAGGGAGATGGTGGGCTTGATTTGCCAAATATGGTCCCCAGTTATGAGCTGGAAAATGTGATCACCTAGGCCTGGAATAGACAAGGGTGGACCTCTGGATTTAATTCCTGTGAGTCTGGGGAAACCCTTACAGAGGTGTGCATGTGTGCTGTGTCTTTGCCTCTGTTGTCTCAGGGAAGGGGCCCTTGCCATAAGGATTTTCATTAAGTATCAGGAGGAGCCATGTCTTGTCAGCAAAGGGAGGAGATCAGGATCTGCGGGAAATCATGGTGAGGAACTTGGGTGAGGACTGAAAGGTTTCTCTTATTACTTTATGTGCATAGTACATAATGACTACATTAATCAGGAGGAGTTAGTACCAATGCACTATTCATGTTCATCTTTTTATCTCTTTGTCATGCAGGGAGGGAAGGGTGATCCTCCCTGTATGTGTTGAAAAATATATATGTACACATATATAGGGACATATGTGAGTTAACGCAATTGGAGTACACAATGGCCACGTTACTCACAGAGAATCTGTGCTTGTGCCAACATTGCAATCCCCTTTTTACCTTACTCCTCAAAACCTTCTTTCCCCACTCTCTCTTCTCTGGGCTGCCTTCCCGTGTCTTAATGATCTATCTCAATATTTACTATTCTAGTTTGCTTTACTCCCTATTCATATTGTGGGACTCATACATCAGAGAAACAATATGATATTTATACTTTGGATCCCTTCTGAATGAGTTCACTTAAATTTATGGTCTCCAGGTGGATTCATTTTTTTACAAAAGATTAATTTTATCCATTTTTATGGCAGAGTAGTAGTCCATTGTGCATAAATACCACATTGTCTTCATCCATTTATCTCTTGAGGGACATACAGGCTGCGTCTAAGGTTTAGCTATTTGAATTGTGCTGCTATAAACATGGGTATGCATGTATCACTGTGATATGATTTTTTAATCTCTTGTAAAGTTACCTAGAAGCAGAATGTCTCAGTTGAATAAAATTTCCAGTGTTAGTTTTCTAAATAATCTCTCGTTGGTTTCCACAGTTGCTCTAACAGTTTAGGGTCCCAACACCAATGATGGAAGGTTTAGTTTTCACACAGGTTTCCCAGCATTTGCTATATTTGCTGTTTTGAAAATAGCTATTAATTCTTCAGTGACATGAAATATCAGTGTTGTTTTCATTTGTATTTCTTTTCTTTTCTTTTCTTTGTACCAGGAATCGAACTCATAACCTCAGGCTTGCCAGGCAAGCACTTATGCCACTGAGCTATATCCCCGGCTGCATTTCTTTTATGGCAAGCAATGCTCAACATTTTTTCATGAATTTATTGGCTATTTTTCATTCTTAGTCTGAGAAGTGTCAGTCCCTTCAGAAGCCCATTTCTTGACTGCGCATTATAATTTAGGAGCCCTAATTTTACTTTAGTTCTTTGCACATTCTAGATATTTGTCCTTGGAAGAGCAAATGGAAATGATTTTTCCCATTTTATAGGTACTTTTTTTGTCTGTTTGTCGTTTCCTTTGTTGTGCAGAAGTTTTCAAAATTGATTGTTTGTATTATTTTTTGTGCACCTGGGGTTATATTCATAAATGCCTTTCCTATGTCTATGTCTTCCAGAGTTTAACCAATATTGTCTTCCATCAGATCATCTCTCTTTTAATAATTTAGTTCTTTCAGCCAGTTTGATTTTATTTTAGTGAATTCTGAAAGATATGGATCTAGGTTCAATCTTCAGCATGTCAGTACCCAGTTTTACAGGCACCATTTCTTAGTAAGTCTCTCTTTCCTCAAGCAAAAGTATATGCATCCCTTATCAGTAGAAGGTAGCTGAGTGGGCCTGGAGGTTCAGTACACTGCATTCTGTTTCACTGATGCACAACTATGTTTTTGACCAGAACTATGTTGTCTTTAGCAGAGTAGCTTTGTAGCATAACTTGAAGTCTGAGTCTGTGACGTCTCCTGCCTTGCTGTCATAGCCCAGGACTGCATTCTCTCTTCTAGGTCTCCTCTGGTTCCCTATGAATTTTAGAAGGTTTGCTGTAGTTCTGTGAGTAATGCTATTGGCATTTTCATTGGGATTGCACTAAATCTGCATAACTGTTCTGGAAGTATGGGTATTTGGACTACATTGTTTCTGCCTATCCAGGAGCAGGGTATGCTTTCATTTCCTGATAGCCTCATCTACTTCCTTTTCAGAGTACTTGAGTTTTCATTGCAGAGGCCTTTCATTTCTTAGTTATGGTAAATTCCAAAGAATGGTATTGAAATCGGTGTGTTGACTTTGTAGCCTGCCTTTCTACTGAATTTGCTTATTCTAAAAGTCTTATGGTGAAACTTCTGGTGTATTCTCTGTCAAAGATCAGGTCATCTACAAATAAGTATAATTTAATTATTCCTTTTGTTACATATCCCTTTATTTTATTGCTCATGCCTAATTGCTCTGTGAAATGTTTGCAGAATTATATCGAACAGGAGAGATGAAAGGGCACATGCATATTGGCAATTTTAAAATGGAAGCCTTCAACCCTCTCGATTTAATATGAATTGCTCATTTAATTAGAGTACAGGTTCCTAAAGTAGGTATCAACAAACTGTAGGATTTTGGCAAAGTCCATTGTGATTTTTTGCCTTTTTCATTTAAGAAATCTAATTGCTCAAATTTGGGTCTTTTCCTTACTTTTGGTAAGATTGGCTAGCAGTTTGATAATGTCCTTTATTCATTCAAAGAGTCAATCCCTCAATCCATTGATTCTTTTGTTTTTAGTGTGAACCAGCTTTTAGTGTCAATTTCACTAGTTACTCTTCTGATCTTTGTAATTTCCTTCTGTGTACTAGCTTTGCATATGGATCATTTTCATTTTTCTTGTAGCATGTGGTGCACTGTTAGGTTATTTATCTGAACTCACTGTGGTTTTGCAATGTTGTAGCAGAAAATGCCCCCCTCTGCCAGTATACTTCAGTTTGTCACGTGCCCAGGTCATAGTTCCTGTTCCACTTCTGGTTGCTTGTGTTCACTTAGGAAGGGCTGGTCACTGTGATACTTTTCTGTTCTTTATTTTTTGTCAAGAAGATCTGTCAATTTGTGATACTGGTGTATAGGGATCCCTGATTATAATTGCCTTTATGTTTGTGTGATTATTTTCGTTGATTAGTGTTCATTTTATGAGGTTAACTCTGTCAGTGTGTGGTGCTTACATGTTTATAATTATCATCTTTCTCCCTTGGATTGCTCCTTTAATCACTATGCAGTGTTTTTTGTTTCTTCCATTTTGGCTTAAATCCCACTGTGTCTGAAGTGGGGAGAGCGACTCCTGCTTATTTCAAGCTCCCTTTGCATGGAATGTTGTTTTCTATCCATTGATCTCTAGTTTGTGAGTTTCTTTTCTAATTAATTGTGTTTCTTGTATACTGCTTATTGTTGGGCTTTCTTTCTTGAACCATTCTGCCAACTTTTGTCTTTTCATTGAGTAACAGAGTTATTCCCCAAAGGTATGGCCTTATTCCTGGCATTGCGTTATTTTCCTGTGGCTGATTGCCTTATTTTCTTTTCTTCTTATTTGAATCTTATTTTGCAAGGCGTATTCATTCTACTTGACTAATTTTCACTGTTGGCTTCATTGGTTCTTTCTACAATATCCTTCAGATTTTCTATAATTCTGGTTTCCTCTTCATGAATTTCTTGATGTGATCCTTTCCATGGAATTAACTTATTTCTGATCAATTTTAAATGGCAGTTCTTCAAAATCTTAAATCAGGGTTGGAATTTGCTACCTTTTCTGCTTTAAAACACTTCACACAAAGCTCTTATGCCTTTAAGATTTCAGTTGAGAATGCTACAGTTATTCTAGTGGATTTACCTTTAGACATGATTTGATGTTTTTCTCTAACAGCTTTTAAGATTTTGCCCTTTTGTTGGACAGCTAATATTTTGGCAACAATGGGATTTGGAGAGGTTCTTTTGTGGTGATACCTGTTTGGAAATCTTCATGTCTCATTTTTCTGCATGTTTATTTCTTTCTCTATACTGTGAAGTGTTCTTCTATTATTTCTGTAAACAGAATTTTCATGCAATTTGTGCTACCTTTGAGTTTTTCCCTTATACCAGTTACTCTGAGATTAGTCTTCTTTGCAACATCTAACACCAGTTGGATCCATTTTCCATGTTCTCTTATTGTTCTTAAGGGGACCTTAGGTAGTTGGTCTTGAAAGCTTCTCTGTCTTCTAATTTTTAAATTCTGTTCTCATATTGGTACTTGCTTTGCCCATAATTTTGCCATATTTTTTAATTTCTTGGATTTGTGATTGAAACTTTTTGAGGGAACCTAATTACTTAGTGCAGAGTTTATTCATTCTTTGTATCATCTTCTTTAGTACGCCTAGCCTGTTGTTAAGGTGTTCTGAAAGCTCCTTGAACATTTTGGTTATTACTTCACTTATCTGGTTGTAAATCTTCTGTGATCATAGCAAGCATGTCTCATATGCTTTCTTCTCCTGCTGAGTAATTCTGGGGTGCAGCTTACGCTATTCTGCCCTGTTTCCTTCTAGATAAGCTTGGGGGAGCTGGGAGTGTGGGGGGGCGTTTTGTTGCCTCCATCCTCTCATGTTTTTATTGTTTGATTGTTTCTTTGGTGGCCTTCAAGTTTGTGGCTTTTACAATGGAAAGAATTTCATGCTGTCTGTTTAGTTAGTCTCTTTTTAGTGATATAATTTGGGCATAGGTAACTATAGTCCTTTTCCTCTGTCCTAAAATCTGATCACTTCCATTAATTTGAGAGGAGAGGATGCAGTATAAGTGGCACAAAACCGAATTCTCTGAGAACACACCCCAGTACCATCAGTGTCACAAAGGCAATCTGGGCTTTGGCATACAGAGGAAACACTCTAATGACAATTACATGACCATAGCAATGTTGAGTACATCATCTACAGCAGTGTCATCCAAAACAAATTTTATGTTAACAATCAGTTATAAACAATTATTTAACACTCTTAACCATAGAAGAGAAATCCACAGTTACAGACACACATTATGACAATCTAGATATTCGCATACATCTAATATGTACTTAATGAAACACTTATAGATCTGCTAATGGTAGAAAAATTTCAAGAATCATTTTGTAGAGTTATCTAAGATATCAACATTGATATTCAAGCTTAATGGTTCTCTATTAAAGATAAGGGTGCTGGAAATTAGGAATGCAAAAAGAAAAATGTGAAAGTTTAAATTATAGTGTATGTGATGGATGAGAGAGAAGTGGGACATAGGCTTCTAATAAGGACAGATGGATGTTTATATAATTAGGTACAGATAAGAGAAAACACTCATGAAAAATTGAAGATAACAGAATCAAGGGAAAAATTATACGGAGATTGAAAATAAGGAGGAGTTAAAGGGAAAAACAGGGTGAAAGTAACAGGTAACCAAAGATAAGAAAAAAAATTTCCTACCATTTTGATTAAACACTTTCCTCTCAAGATCCAGAATTTTGCAGTGTAACCATTCTTGTCCATTTATCATAGAATTTAGGCAAGAAATTAACAAGATGTACTACAGTGGATCACCTTTACACCTCTGTCTTCCTGTTAGGCAACAGCATCCCTGCCTTCTTCTGATGAACAGGGTTGCTTCCCCTTGACAGTTTCGTGACACACATCCTGTGCATGCTGGTACCAAACCAAGAGGACCACAAGGCCCACAGGTGAGGGGTGGGGAGGGTAGCTCTTTCCTGTATCATTGGTCTAGCTGGTACAAGATCTAGAGTTTCAGCAATTCACCCAAGCACTGAAAAATACATGCCAAGGTGGTAGGTCAATCAAGGCTCAGTAGGACGCACATTATTTCTATTGGTGGAAGTTTGCTGGCCAAAACATGAATATACTTAGCCAGCACTGTCCAATACGGGATGCAGTCACTACATGGGGCAACTTAGTACTGAGTTGTGACTTGTGTTATTGAGGAACTATAATTTCAATTCAATTTTCTATTATTTAAGTTGTGAAAATGTAAGCCTTATTGGAAAGCACAGGTGCAGAAATTCAGAATCTAAACATGTGTGGTAGGGAATGGAAATGCCCATGGAGGATATGGGGAGTGATAAGAATTGGAGTCACTCCATGATTCAGTTAAAGGATCCTGTGTTCTACATATTGCTGACAGGGGAGGATAATGCATCTAGAATGGCTTTTGTGGGGTTTTTTGGTATTGGTTTCTTTCCGGTACCGGGATTCAAACTCACGACCTTGCATTTGTCAGGCAGGTGCTGTACCACTGAGCTAAATCCCCAGCCCCTAGTATGTATTTTTAAAAAATTGTTATTGTGATTTTTTTTATTTTAAAGGAAATAAAAATAATAAAGGAGCATTAGAATTGGTACAAAATTTCAGAGAACAAGATAATAGGAAATCAATAATGCTTGTTATATGGCATATTGTCATCAAATTAGTTGTTCAGGTTAGAGTGTATTTTACTGAGGAAGATGACAGCCCTTCTTTACACGTTGTCATTTTCTAATTTGCAACTCATTTGCCCTTTGAGGTACTTACTCCACTGTTCCAGAGGACCAGCAGCTCCATGGCTCTCCAGTATGAGACAGCTCCTTTCCATCTCCTGTCCTGTGCCCACTGAGGACCTGCCTTTCTCTATGTCATACTGGGGTTTAGAGGATCATAGGAATTATTCCAAACTCATAAATCCAGTTACACTGAGGGATTCTGTCAGTGCTGACAGAAAAAGCGCTACAAGGAGGGTAGTCAAGCCCATATGGACACGTGTATAATTTCCAGTAAAGAATCTACCCCCCCCCAAGATAAGATCATCCACACAGAGCTGAAATTTTGAGAAATCATTTCACATCGTGGATTCAGCACTGGCTTTTGTTCCTGGCAAATTAAACATGTGTCAGGAGCTGAGTGAGCCTTGATGACTGGGATCCCATGCTGGTGATCTCATACATAACGCGCATTCCTTCCGCCATGGCTGCTCCACAGGTCAGACGGTTGTGTAGCACTGCTGCTGTCAGTGCCAGGGCCAGGCAGATATCAATAATTCAGCTCATTCTTTCCTAATTACTTAGTGTGTCTTTTGGCACAGGTGCTTTTGTGAGCATTAAAGCAGCACAAATTTCTTCACATTCTATGTCTCTTCCCATAGGCTTATCTGTACACCTCTTATCCCAGTTCTGCTTGTCTCAATATTCCAATATTTTTCAGTCTGGATCCCTGAACCACTTTCCAGTGCAGTTCCACTGTGCATCCTTTCACATATATTCTGACAGCCAGCCCTTTCTTCTTACATATAAAGGATACCATTTTTGCCTTGTGCCAATCTTTTCCTCCAGGGAGAATTTCTGCCACCAAAGTCTTTCTTCTCCCCACATGACTGAGGAGAGGTCATAACAAGAATGTTTTTGCAGCTCGCACCCTGACTCCAGCAACTCATCTGCTGTGGTTCGCATAAGTGTCTCCCAAGAGCTCATGGATTAAAGGCTTGGCGCATAGCTGTGGGACCATTGAGAGTCATGGAAATCTGAGAGATATGATATATTGGGACATCTTAGTTCATTGGTGTAGTTTCCCAATCAATATTGGTGCTGATCTCCATTGAGAAAGACTTGTGACACCCAAGGAGAGGGCTGTTAACCACTGCATTTATTTTAGGAGTGTTCTGTCTTTTATACTCAATGAGAACGAAGGTGTCCCTTGATTAGTCCTAAAGATAGTTTAAGATAAGCACATGTTCTACTTGAGCTGATAACAATGGGGCCAGCACACGGAATGTACCCGCATCCTGCAACTGCAAGGCCACAGCCTCTCTCCAAGTCACTCCATGCTCCGTCTTCAGAGTCCTTACCCAGGAAAGCAATGGAACTGAAGGACAGGAGAGAGGAGAGAACAGAGAGAGAGAGAGAGAGAGAGAGAGAGAAAGAGAAAGAGAGAGAGAGAGAGAGAGAACAATGCAGACAGAGACAGAAGGACAAAGAGATGGAGAGAGGAAGACAAATAAAATCCTACAGAACACATATAATCAACCAGTACACTTAGTGCACAGTGTAAGAGCTGAGTTTTGTGCTTTATGCGGGAATAGTGCAGAGGACTTGAGATTCCGGAGGTCATAATGCGGGTCTGAGAGGGACCTTCAAAAGGCCTAACGGAGCAATCTGGCCCCAGAACACACTGGAGAAGCCACTATTTTCTGCCCTGCACACCTGGTGCACAGTTCTCAAGCCAGCACCCACTTGGGCTTCAACTGAAACCGCTTGAAGAGTCATTTTTTTTTTTTTTTTGGACTGGAAGTCGTACTGAGGACCATGCACTTTCCAGGCAGGCACTTGTGCCAATGAGCTATCTGAGAGTTTTGTTCCCAAATATTTGCTTGAGGTGGGACTAACAGAGAGGCAGAACTTAGATCAATTGTTTTACTCTGGGGAAACTGCAGGGGGCGCACTGCAGAGCAAGGGTGTCCCAACCATGTAGAAAAGGCTCTGTTGCCTGCCCTGCCCCACAAGGCTCAGAATTCTCAGGAGAGCACCCCTATTCGCCCCTGTATGACTTTAAAGGACAGCCAGAGCCTAGTTGCCAGGTCCACACTAATATGCATGTATATACATATGTGTGAATATGTGTAAATGTGTGTACATTTGTATATATGCATATATTTGCAGTATGTGATGATCACATTCCTTATAGTATGTGTATGTACATATATACAAGTGTATCTATATATTTCATGTGTATGCATATTTATACCTGTTTGTAGTACATACTCATCACATTCCTCATAGAAACTTTGCTCATGTGCACACTTCACAATTCTTTTTCTGTGACTTCCAACCTCTCCATCCCCCTTCCTCTATTTTTGCTTCCATCCCCACACGCTAATGATCCATCTGCCTATTTACTATTTTCAGTTTTGTATTTTGCCCTTTATTTACATTGTACGTTTCTCATCTATGAGAAAAAATAGGGTATATTATGTGTGTATGTGTGATTTATTTCTCTGCACATTATGGTCTCACGATGCAGCCATTTTCCTACACATGACTTAAAGTTATCCTTTTTATGCCAAAGTAGTACCACATTTTATATAAATACTACATTTTCCTTATCCATTTGTCTATTGATGGAAAGATAGGTTACTGTCAAGATTTAGCTACCGTGAATGGTGCTGCTCTAAACGTGGGTATGTATACATCACTGTAATATGTCTTTAGTTCTTTCCAGAAGATAACTAGAAGGGGAATATGTGAGTTGACTGTAAATTCTAGTGTTGTTTTCTAAAGAGTCTCATGACTGATTTTTATAGTGGTTGTACCAGTTTATACTCCCACCATCAATGAAGAAGAGTTGCCTTTTGCTTGTAGGCTTGCTAGTATTTGCTATTATTTGATTTCTTGAAGGTAGTCATGCTTTCTGGAATGAGAAAGAATTTCACTTTGTTTTAAGTTGCTGAATATTTCCTGAGTGGTCAGCAATGCTGAATATTTTTTCCTGTATTTATTGGCCATTTGTAGTACTTAATGTGAGAAGTATCTATTCGTTTTATAAGCATTTCTTGATTAAGTCCTTCAATTTGGAGAGTCTAATTTCTTTTAGATCTTTACAAATTCAAGATACTGGTGGCTTATATGAGGAGTAGCTGACAATAACTTTTTCTAATGACATAGGTTGTCTGCTCACTCTGTTGAGTGTTTGCTTTACCATGCTGGGTTTTTTAAAATTGATTTGATTCCATTTGTTATTTCCTGTTAATATTTCTTGGGCAGCTGGTGTTGTTCCAAGAGTCACTGTCTGTGCATATGTCTTCCAGAGTTTTACCTAATTTGCAGGGCAGTAGATTGTTTTTCCCTTTCAATATTTAGGTTTTTCATTATTTTTGATTTATGTTAGTGTATGGTAAGAGATATGATTCCAGGTATAACCTCTGACATTTGGATCAGCAGTTGTAGCAAAACCACTTGTTAAAGAGGTTTTGTACATTTACTCCAGCAAAGTTATTTGATCCCCTTATCAAGAAAACATAGATGGGTTGCCACAAATTATTTCTGTATCCCCCCATTCTATCCTGTTGATGTGCAAGTCTGGTTTTGTTTTGTTTTCATTTGCTTTTGCCAATATAATTTTGTTTTTATCAGTTTAGCTCTGTAGTATAACTTGAAGTCTAGGATTGTGATGCCCTCTGCCTTGCTCTTGTTACCCAAAGTTGTTTTAGTCTTTAAGATCTCTTGTGATCCCATATGAATTTTTGAGTTGCTTCCTCTTGTTCCTTGAGGAATGCTCTTCATATTTTAATTGAGATTGCCTTTAATCTGTATAACAGTTTTGAACCCTTTTGACTATATCCGTTCTGCCTATATAGGAACAGGGAACTTCTTTGCATTTTCTGATATCTTTCTTAATTACTTTTTCAGACTAAGGTAATTTTCCCTGTAAAATCTTTCTTTTCCTTGGTTAGATTAATTCTCTAAGGACTTAAGTTTTATAATGCTATTGTGAAAGTTCTGTTTGCCTAAATTCTTCCTCGGTCAGATCGTTATTGGTGTACAAGAACGGCATTGATTTTTGTGTGTTGACATTGTAACTTGTTGTATTTGATGATTAATTGTAGGAATCATTTAGTGTAGTGATTTGGTCTTGTAGGAATCATTTAGTGTAGTGATTTGGTCTTGCAGGGAGAGTATCATTTCATTGCAATTACAAATAATTTAGCTTGTTTCTTTCTATACAGATCTCATCCATTTCTTTCCCCTGCCTGATTGTTCTGGCTAATGTTTTGAGACTTATACTGAACAAGAGTAATTATAGTAGATGTCCTTGTTTTCTTTCCTGAATTCAGTAATAAGACAGCTTCCTCCAATTTATTATCATGTTAGCCATGGGTGTGACATAGATGGCTTCAATCAGATGGGGATAAGTTTCTTCTATGACTGTTTTCTTCAGGGCCTTTATCATGAATGGATGTTGGATTTTGCCCAATGATTTTTTTCTGTCTGTCGATATGATCATGCAGTTTTTATCCTTGCATCTGCTTATGTGATGTGTTACATATATTGAATCACACATGATGAACGACCTCTGCATCCTGAAATGAATCCTACTTGTTTCCTATGTATGCATTTTTTAATGATGTCCGGCTTGCTGTTTGCCAGGACCTCATTGAGGACTCTAGCATCTGTGTACCTTAAAAATTTTGACCTGTATCTCCTTATTTTGGTTGTGTCCATTTCTTATTTTGGAATCAGGGCAATACTGGCTTCCAGGAATTACTTTGGGTGTACTGTTACCCTTTCCATTTCACAAAACATTTTGAGGAATACTGGCACTGGATCATGAAAAATGCTCTGGTAGATTTTAGCAATGAGTCCATTGGGGCTGGGCTCTTTTCAGTTGTTAATTGTTATTATTATTTCTTCAATTTGATGGAGACATGCTGGACTACTCAAATGTTTATGTCATGATCACCTGGTCGAGTGGAGCACTGTAGACCAGACAAAATGTTTATATGGTCTTTCCTTAGTTTTAGTTGTACATATTGTGTGAGAATTCTCGCATTTCTTCTAAATTATCCATTTAATTAGAGTAAGGATTCTTAAAGCAGTTACCAAGGATCACTGGAATTTTGGCAGAATCTGTTGTGATTTAGCCTTTTTCATATCTGATTGCATGTACTTGAGTTTTTATTTCCTTTTTTCATTAGATTAGCTAGGGTTTTGTCATATTTGTTTATCATTTCAAAGAACCAGCCCTTCAGTTTATTGATTCCTTGGACTCTTTAGACTCAATTTCATAATTCCTGCTTTGATTTTTGTAACTTCCTTCTTCATAATAGCTTTGGATTTGGATTGTTCTCATTTTTCTAGCACCTTGATGTGTACATTAAGGGTTTTGTTTGTTTTGATCTTGCTCTGTTTTTCTGACATGGGCATTAATTACTATACATTTTCCTCTTTGGACTACTTGCATTGTGTCCCATATGTTCGGGTGAGTTGAAGTGACATTGCCAATTGATTGTAGATCTCTAGTGTTCCACCCAGCAATGGAATATACATTCCTATGTGTACCTTGTGAGTGTGATATATTTTGGAGCAAGTTCCATGTGCTGTAGAGCAGAATGTGGGTACTGTCGTTGAGTAGCTGTAGGTATCTATCAAGCCCATTCATTCAAAGGTGTGGTAGAACTCTGACATTTCTTTGTTAATATTCTTTCCAGTAGATTGAGCCCTTTGTGACAGTGGAGTATCCTCACAATTGGGTAAATAAGTCCCTCACTTAGTCACACTCCACTTTTTTGTTTCACCTTTTCTTCATGTTTTCTTGAGGCTCTTAATGTGTCTTTGAGTACTTTTCCATTGAGAGCATCCCTATATTCTCATTCTGAATTTCTGTCCTCGCATTGGTTGCTTTGTTGCCCATAGTTTTGATACAATTGTTAATCTCTTACATGCTTATTATACTTTCATGGACTCCACTTTTTGATCAACTGTGCATCCATGTTTTTCATTGTTTCCATTAACTCAACTACCTTTTTATTATTGTGTTCTGAAAGCTTCTTGACCTTTCTCCTTCTGGGTATTTCCCAGAAGAAGTGAAAACATCATGC
>NW_004955498.1:2578529-2587594 GCF_000276665.1 Chinchilla lanigera | reverse complement strand
ACATTTATGTGACCCTGTCAAATTCAAGCAAATCACCTACTGTGATATTGTCCAAGACAAATTCCGCATTAACATACCATGGAAACCAATTAGCTATCATCCTTAACCATAGAAAAAGAACCATGATTATTGTATAAACATTAAGACAACCCAGATATTGGCACATAACCAGCAGAGAGTCCTGGGGAGAAGCTCTGGATTAGTGGATCAGAGGTTGCTGACCTCAGGATGACAGGAGCCTCTGAAACCCTGGAACACCATCCAAGAGAAGAGAAACAGTGAGCTTTTGTGGGAGGCAAGAAGTATGTGGTGCTCAACTGAGAACAGTAATCATCTACCTCTCTCCTCCAGCCATCGGAGTCTTCAACAAGCTCTTGCTGTCCACAGGGAACACCAAGATGCCTCGTAGTCATGGGAACCAAGACAAAAAGCTCGGGATCTGCCATCCTGCTCAAAGCAGTACACCAGTCCGCATGGGTGTGCAGGTCCTCAAGGCTGAGGAGAAGGAAGCAGCAGCCAGTGCTTCCTCTTCCTCCTCTTCCTCCTATGCTTCAGTGGGACCCACAGCAAGAGAAGAGCCTGGGCCTGGGACACCAAGTTGTTCTCAGAATCCTCAGGGCATCTTTGCTCCCCCCACTGCCAATGCTGTGAGGGCTCCAGTAGGCAAGGAGAGGAGGGTGCGAGCTCATTCCAGGGCAAGGAGGCACCTCAGATCATGCAGGGTGAGCTCCTAAATGACAACTTAGATAAATTGCTGTCATTCTTGCTCCAAAGGTATCAAAAGCAGGAACAGATCACAGTGGAAGAAATGCTGCATGTTGTGGACTATGATTATCATGTGCACTGCCCTCTGATCTTCAGGCTTCTCTGTGAGTGCATGTATCTGAATTTTGACATTGATCTGAAGGAAGTGGATGCTCCTGGCCACACCTATGAGCCTGTCCCCATCTTGGGCCTCACTGATAATGGGATACTAGATAACGAGGTCCAGATCTCTCCCAAAGCAGAGCTCCTGATACTCATACTGAGTACAATCATTATAAAAGGCAAGCAACTTAGTGAGGGAGGCCTAAGAGACCTACTGAGAAACAGGCAGGCATTAGGTGAGAGGCAGCACGTTACTGGGGATCCCTGGAAATTCATCACAGAAGATTTGGTTCAGGAAGGGTACCTTGTGTACCAGCAGGTTCCTAACAGTGATTCTGCTCGATATGAGTTCCTGTGGGGTCTGAGAGCCCACGCTGAAACCACCCAGATGAAAGTCCTGATGCACATGTTCAGCCTTCATAGGACAGATCTGAAATCTTACCCACATATACACAAGCAGTCTCTGAAAAAGACAAATGGTAAATTGAGGGCCCATAAAGGTCAGAATGAGTGACAGGCAAAGGGAATGTTCCATAACCACGTCACTGCTTAGGTTCCACCCCACGTGAAATGAGGCCCAATGTCAGTTCATGCTTCTGGATAACGGGCATTGTTCTAAGTAGTGAAGTACAAGGGAGAGGGTAAATACAGTGCATGCCATCTTGATGTTTGTTCTGCTTGGATTACTCCTTAATGGATATGTGATTTCTTTATGACTTTTTGAAGTCTTGTTTCTTTGAGAGATTTAAGTAGCTTGCAAATCTTACTTGAAGAATGATGCTGATCTCACATGTATCTTTACTTTTATATTGATGTTTAATTGTGATTTCTGATGTGAATATGATTTTGTGACTTTGTTCACAATTGTATTTTGTTTCTCTGCTCCAAATGTAAGTGCCTTTCCTGTTTTCCCAATCAAACAAGGGAGCCATGCATTTTATTTCTGCTAACATAAGATTGGAACAGGGATTTCCTTGCAAATGTATAATTTTGCATGAAGTTAGATCTAGCCTAGAAATAGACATAAGGATAAAAATCTGTTCTCAGATTCTTTTTTTTTTCCTATTGTTCTATACTATTAAAAACATATGTACACCTGAATTTGTTTGACTTCTTCGTTATACTGGGCAAATTTACTCTCCATAAATAAGAGACCCTTTATTGCACGTGTGCCCTTGATAAGGCCCTGTGTCTGTGGTGGAGACATGAGCACACTACACTAATCAGGGTCAAAGTGACGCAATACGATGATGGAGTCCAGGAATACCCCCAGTTTCGGGAGACAAAGTGATGTCCTCAAGGAAGTTACAAGGAAGTTTTCGGAGCCCTGAGGGGTGGAATCTAGCACAGAGCAGCCATGGGTGAGCACAGAGCTGGGACAGTTTTGGGTTTGGGTTCCTGCAGTTGATTCCGCAGGAGCTGATTTCAATGCAGCTCCATGCTAGCTAGGGCCAGACCCTCAGATATGGTGTCTTGGGCCTAAGACAAAAGCCTAAGAGCATGGAAGACTGTTTGTAGGACACCTTTAGATGGTAGATGATGACAAGAGAAATCCTCATGTACAATAAAGATGAGAAGAGTGGTCCTACACAGAGTATGAACAAGGAGGCTTATGCCCCACATCTGCAGGGACTTCCTGAGAGATAAAAGTGACTCTCAGGTAAACTGAGGCTGTAAAGTCCTTGACCATGTGCTCTGCTCTCTGCTGAGAGTGTCCATTTTCCAGGATCTTGCAGTGCCCTTTGCCTGCTTTTCTGGGGACACCTTCCTCTCATGAGTCCACTTTGTGGTAAACACTCTTACAAGATGGGCATGAGGATCTAGACAGTGATGTTTATGTGTTACATAAGTGGTCAGATGACTGGCTGACCAAGTATTTCACCCTGGAGAGAAATTATCAGTGTATACATGTATCTGCACCATCTCACTCCAGTACTGAATCTGTGAGAATTTTCAATCATTTCCATCGTGAAGGAAGTTTACGCTAGTAATATTGGGATATGTAATTTTCTTTGAAATTTTTTTGACCTGCATGTGCACTGAGCTGCCCTTGTCACTGGGATGGCATTGTTCTAGGCCTCATTGTCATAGAGGCCTTGTGATCCCCAAGACTAGATTTTGGTGAAGGTGAAATGATTAAAATCTTTCATTCCATTGGAAGTGAAATTGTCAGGAAGGGGAGCATGATTCTTAACCCATTTTCCACAAGCTGTGAATTAGTTGGTCTCAGCAGGGACAGACTCCTCAACACCTAATCATGCAATACATGCTCTTGCAGGCATGATTTCTGAGTAGCATTTTTTGCTGAATTTTCATTCCTTTTCCTTGTGAACTATAGCTTTCCCAGGAAACACACAATTTTTTCCAGAATAAGACTGATAGAATCAGACTTTAAGGTAATGCTACAAACCAGCTACTTATCAGCAATTATTCAGCACACAGTATGTCAGACATTCTGCCAGATATTTTTATACATTTGTTACATTCCACTGATCCTACAGCAAAAAAGTATGTCAAACCCATTTTATAGATGAAGTACTTGAGGCCTGTTGCACTTGGGAACTTCTCAGGATCCCTGTGTGGTAAATGATGCGACCAGCATTAGACTCAGTGTGAAGTGATAGTGCGTACCCTGTTTTTTATTGCTACCAACATGAACACAGCTTTGTTTTTGAATTTATTTCTATTCTATTGAAATAAAATGTATCTCCCAATGTGTAGAAAGACCGTATGGCCAAGGCACTGAGGACTGGCCTCAATTAATGTAAAACTGAGCATGTGATGGGTAAACCCTACCCCAAGGGAACTGCCCACAGTCACCTGCCCTCAGCCACATCATTTGGAAGGCCCTGCCTGTCGGTTTGCTCACCCTGGAAACCCTCCAATAGCAACAGCTTTTTTGACATAAAAGTTAACTTTGGACCATGATGTTTATAGCCTGGGTTGTGTGCCTAAGAAGCAAAATAGCACACTATCAAATTTTCCTTACTGAATGATAAGCCATTTGACATGCAGAATAATCTAATCCTTGTCTTGGTTGGTCAGTTAGGATTGTTTTTGAGACTATTTTCACATTTTTGTCAGAGTTCATTGGAATGAGTTACTAGAAAAGGTCCACATAACACATTTGTGGGAACGTGAGGTCATGTAGGGGTAAAACCTACAGCCCCCTGACAGGTTGTAGGTGAGACAGACCAATGCCAATCACGGTATAAGGAAGGAAAAATATCTGCTGTCGCTGAACTCCCCAGCCCATGACTAGGAAGGAAGTACTTCTTTAAAAGTCACCTTCCATCTCCAGTCTCTGGTGTGTTTCTGCGCACAGGGAAGTCCTGATTTTCAGTATGCCCAGTGGCACTAGTGCTGATGTTCACACAAAGACCGCCATGTGCCCTGCAAAAGCAGCTCACAGCTTCCCAGAATGGCCATGAATTCAAGGACAGGAGAAAATTTTCTTCCTGCTACGACTGGAGGTCACTGTGCAGGGAAGTACAGACCAGTGCTAATGGGTGAAGAACAGGTCTTGCTCATGCAAATGAGACTGATGCCATATCAGAAGCATCTGTCCCATAGTGGGTGATGCTTGAAAAAGTAGAAAATTTTCAAGCCTACATCTGATGCTCAACAACTCCCAGAAGGGAGGAGAATTTTGCCTTAAATCATATTTGATGTGCTTGGGTGAGCCTCTTCTGTGTAACCACTTACAGGAACACCACCATTCCTCATCTACTAGAGACATTTCTGCAGGAGGTGCGGCAGGACAACTGGCTTAATCCTCATGCACTCTTCTCACAGCACACAGACCTCTCAGTGTGCACACCTAGGAGTTTCAGCCAGGCGTGTTTGATCCCTATGAGGGAAGCAAGCTGATTCTGCACCCTGAAGTTCTTGGGCATGAGCCGCCCCACAGATGCTCACTGCAGAGTTTCCTTCATGTCACACACAGCCTTCGGGCATTTAAGATGCATCTACCCATCCACGGCAGCTGTGATGTCCTCGCAGTGTGAATGGCAGGTGTGGTCAAAATTACCCAAATCCCTGTGATGACTGGAGGTTTCCTCCTCCTGTTCCTCTGCCCCATTGACCAGACCTCTCCTGGACCTGTTTGTAACCTGCCCAGTTCAGAGCATTATGCTCTCCGTGTCCTACTGCCACCCACTCAGCCCAAAACAGGACCTGGTGCTGATGGGAACAGGCAAATACCACCACCTGAGGAGGCATGATGAGAATAACGTCCATAGTCCCTCCTATGTGACTCAAGAAGCCCTGAGGGATTTGCACAACAGAAAAGCACCATGAGCATGTCATTCTTTCCATGTGAGAACATTACACAGAATCAGTTTAGGAGTTGAGCTGAAAGCAGGCACTGCATAGTCCCTCAGCATGGACAGGGGCCTTGATCTGAATGGATACTGCTAAGAAGAAGAGTTCAAACTGCTAATTTCATACAAAATTAACAACCTTCAGGAAGTCCTGCTCAAGGAATCTGGTTGATTCCTCATACAGTTCTCATGAGAAAGGACACTGTACAAATACTGTGCCCCCTGTTGCTGCTGGCATCTATACCCCAAAGGAAGTCTCCTGCCACTCCAGGCTGCTGTCAGTCTCACTCAGCACCTGTACTGGTATTTGCACATTTACAACCCACTCAGGAGCATATGCTTAGTGTTATTTTATCCCAAATTCCCAAATCTTAGGAACGCATATATTTTTGCAAAAAGTAGAAAGTATTTAAAGCTAACTCTGAGGGGATGGAAGGGCCTATTTTCCTCAAATCACCACTTTGAATTTTAAAATTGAGCATGGGCCTTACATAGTTCAGACCAGAGGGGAGGGGAAGTAGAGATGCCCGAAATGGCCATCTTACCCTGTCCAAATGGGAAAGGGCCTTGCATAGTTCAGAACAGATGGAGGGGAAGCACAGAGACAGTGCAGACCTGCGCTCCTGCCTTATCACTTCCAGCAGTCCTCAGCACATCCTCCTCTATGCCAGGTTCCAGTCTCTTGGAGCTGGTGACATCTGCACATTCTGTCACTACTTTGGGGCTTAGTACAAAGGGGATATTCATTATGAACTCAATAGGAAGAAGTTTGGTTCAGTTGCTCATGTGTATAAGGAAAACTCTAAATTTTATGCATTCATTTTTCATTGCCAATTGCAGTAACTCACAGAGCAGTGTAACACAGACCTTCCTCCCTCAGGTTTCTCTGCTACTGGTCTCTAATCCCTTTCCAGCCTATGAAGAGTGACCTTGCTCATTTACCAAGCAGGGGATCTCAAAGACATACTCAAGGGGATCACTAGGGTGTCTCTCTTTTCTTAGTATAGAACAGCATCACTGCCTTCTTATGAAGAAGAGGCTCATTGACCACTGACATAGGACTGCTTCATGCCAGATTACTAAAACAATTTCTCCCTTACCATTTTGCACATTAGGCAGAAAGCAAGTGCTGTTTCTCCCTGAATATGTAGTGTCTTGTGTGAAGGAGATGAGGGACTGTGTCTTTGTTACTTTTCTCTTGTTGCTGAGACAAAATGCCTGACACCCAAAGTTAAGGACGGAAAGACTTACTTAGCTTACAGTTTGTGTAGGTTTCAGTCTGTATTTGGTTGGCTCCAAGGGAAGGTGGCATATGGCAGAGGGAAGCAGTTCATGGCAGCTTGAAAACAGCAAAAGCAACAAGAGGAAAAGGGAGGAGCAGCAGAGGCAAGTAGCCTCATTCCCTCCCTTACATTGCAATGCAAACTACCCTCCCCAGGGTAGGTGTACCACTCATATCCATAATTCCAACACTGGACCATGAATCAACCATAAACTCTAAAAGCCCGCCCCATGACGGCATGTGTCTTTGGGAGGACACCCAGACATAAACCATAACAGACGGTATACAGCATGGTGGTTACAAGAGATCCTACCAGGAAAATCACAAACACTAATTCCCCCCTCACCTTCCTCATAGTGGTATTTGTTGTTTCCAACCCTATGAAGTGCGCAACACGAGGCCTCTAAAATAACAAAAAAAAATTTGAAAACACCCGAACAACACTCTGACACAGTAAAATGAATGTATTGGACCTTACAAATCTAACACTGTTTTCAGCACTTTCCCAGAATGGAGTGGTTGACTAGGTATGGAGCAGTGGGGTGATTCACCATCAGTGTGTGCAATACAGAGGAGCTATGCTTGTAAACAAGTGTTGTAAGTCAGGTCTTTATTATAGATGATTGTATATTTAAGTGCAGCTATAAGAAAGCACAGAGATAGGTCCTGTGAAATCTCTAGCCCCAACTTCAATGGGAAAATATTGAAATATCACCATTGTTCAAATTCTTTAATGGCTATTGACATGCATGCTGCCAAGATGTCTAACACTTCCATCAACATAAGAATCTCTCCTGCTTCCCTTGTGGAGGTACCTCACATCCTTCACAACCACCTCACCCCTGGAAATCACCAGTGTGCTATTCATTTACATAATTTGGTCATTCATATAATGTTATCAAATAAATTCACAAGGATATGTAAGGTTGAGTAGTGTTTTCTTTAGTATTATTATAACATTAATATAATTATCTGGAGATTCATGGTACTCTAGAAATATATGAAGAGTCCCTTTCTTTGCAATGCTGAGCAGTAATGCAAGGGTGGGTGTATCAATGATTTTGCTTCTTTTCTAACCATTATTCCATCTAAGGACATCTAGGCTGTTTGTTTCCAGTGTTTCACTGTTACAAATGAAGCTGCCCTAAACATGTTCACACTGATTTAGGATGAACATAGTTGTTGGTTCTCTGGGACAAATGCACAACAGTATATTTGCTAGATTGTACAGTGTTTGAAGGTTTCATTTTATTTAAATGCTAGACATTTTTAGAAAAAAATTGAGAAGTACAAAAAACTGCGCAAATAGAATAAAGTTCTCTGCACTTCTATATCTTTCCAGAAAGTTGCCTATATAACTAACAACTGGCATGATTCTTTCATATGTTTTACAAATTATGATTGTCTCCAGTATCATCCAGTTAATGAAGGTAGCCAATATCCATACTGGTACACTAGATTTTTTCCTTTTTTTTAATAGATAATTAAAAATCAATAAAGATGATATCAAATTTAAAAATACGATGATAGAAAATTAACAATGGTTATTATTTTGTGTATTATTATCTTCTAAGTAGTTGCTCAGATTCCCAGATAGAGCATGTACAATAGATCCAACAATACAAAATTTCAATGAACTAATAGAAATTAGTAGTACAATTATCTTAGCTAGTTTTAACTAACATGTGCTGCTTATATTAAAAGTCACTCTTCGTGTAATTGATTCTGTGGGATTTGCAAGATGCATAGCACTGTGTACTCAGCACCACAATATCACTAAATAATACTGGCAATACCTTAAATCCCTTGTGCTTAACCCACACATCCTTCTTTTTTATTTTTTTAAAAATAAAAGGAGGAAAACATTAACAGACAGACAACCTTTTACAAAATAGCAAAAGAACAGTACAGACAATACAGAGTTGCAAACAAAGTGGTAGGGAATTAACAATGCTTGTTGTATTACATATTGATATCTTCAAAGTGGTTTCCTGTGAACACACACATCCTTCTCATGCTGCTGCCTAAACCATCTTTTTCTTCTCTACAGTTTCACTTTGTTGGGATTGTATAGTTGACATTACACAATGTGTAGTACATCCAGCCTCCTTTCAACCATTGATAGCTCCTTTCCATTTCTTGATAACATTTCATCACAAGGAGGAACCACAGATTGTGAACACGTTCAATTACTGAAGACACCTTGGTGGCACCCAGGTTGTGGACATTAGTAATAAAGGCATTTCAACTAAAAGAACAGGCTTCCTAGCAAGGAGGGATGAAGTGAGGCAAAAATCATATCTCCTCCCAGTTCATGTGGTACCAGAGCCTAATAGAAAATGAGGTTGAGATTGGTCCAGAGTCCAAGGTTTCAGTGCACAGTTGTTAACCATAGCTTTGGTGCCTGTGCTGAGGCAGTAAATTAGGGCGGGGCACATTCTGGCTGTAGTCCTTCACTCCCTGCAGCTGGGAAGCAGGGAGAAGGACGAAGGGACCAGCATCCCACAGTCCCCTTCAAGGGCGCTCCACCAATGAACAAAACGTCCCAGTAGCTCCCATCTCTGAAGTTTCCATGCCTCTCAATGCCCTAACAG
>NW_004955498.1:2574379-2578059 GCF_000276665.1 Chinchilla lanigera | reverse complement strand
GCCTCTGTCACTGACAGCATCAGTGCTACCCAGCGGCCTGACCTGTGGAGCAGCCATGGTGGAAGGAATGCACGCTCTGCATCAGGTCAGCAACATGGGATCCCAGTCATCAAGGTTTATCCAGTTACTGCTGCTGCAAAATGTTTAACCTGCCAGACACAAGGACCACTGATAAACTCTTAATATGAGAGCAAGCATAACGAACAGAAACAAACCAAGTTTTATTGATTATGTCCTTTGGCAAGATTTCTCTTGCTGCAAATTGTATACCTTTCAATATGGGTTCGATTCCCTTTTTGGTAGTGCTTGATCAGTCACCACTAACAGAATTCTTCAAAGGAGCGGATTTATGAATTCAGGATATTTTTTTTTTATGATCTCCTGAGCCAAGTACCACATAGAGCATAGCACGTCCTTGGTGGGCACAGGATAGAACATCCAAATTTCCTGTCTCGTACCTGACCCCAAAGGAGCTGCTGGTCCTCATGAGCAATGGGGTAACTACTTCAAAGAGCAAATAGGTTGAAAATTAGAAAGTGATAACCAGTACAGATGGGCTGTTATCTTCCTCAGTCAAATACAAACTAGATGTATTATCTTCGCCTGCCAGTAATAAGTAGAAGACAGGATACAATAACCAAGGCTTGGGATGACCCCACTTCTTTTCACTCCCTGTGTCTTCCATAGGGGTCTGAACCTTCTGTCCCACAGGTCTATATTCCAAACTTCTCTACCTCTACTTTCGAATAAGATTTAATTATTTCAAAATATATGATGATTACAAATTATATGTAAAATTCAATTAAAATTGTAGCAACTCAGTAACACTAGACACATTTCAGTACTAAATGATGACACGTAGTGGCTGGGTCCCGTATTGTACAGTGCTAGATAAAAGCATTTATTGTTTAAGAATACTTCCTCCAAGAGAAACATTGAGATTCCTAGTGAGCTTTATGCTTTAGTGCTTACCTAAGTACATCTTTTCAGTGTGAAGGTTGAATCGTATAACAGTGAATCATGTACACACAAGACCAAAGTTGCCAGAATGAGTGACCTTCCCAAACTTCACCTATGGGTTTTCTGTTCCTTCTGGCTTGGTAGCAGGTGGAACAGACAGGAGTCACAATCCTGTCAGGTAAAGGACATGAACCTTTATAAGAAGGCAGCGAAGCTCTTAGATACTAGGAAGAGAGAGATGTGCAGATGATCCCACTGAATATGTCTTGGTAACCCCCTGGCTGTTTTCTTCTTAAATAGACAAGGTCACTCTTCATAGCCTGGAAAAAGCATATATATCAGGGGCTCAAAATCTTGAGGGAGAAAGGTCTGTTACACCAATGTGTGAGCTACTGTGACTTACAGTACAAAGTGGAACTATAAAATTAATTTTTTTTGTTTTAGAGATAAGGAACTTATACAGACTTCTTCCTTTGTTCATAACAAATACCCCTTCCACTCCTCAACCCAAAAGAAGTGGGAGAATATGCAGACATCACCAGCCCCAGGAGACTGGATGCTGGCTTAGAGTAAGATGAGGTGAAGGCTGCTGGAAGTGATGAGGCAGGTGTGGAGATCTGCATTATCTCTCTGTGCCTTCTTTCCACTCTCTTCCTAATTATGAAAAGCCTTTACTCACCTCTAAGAAGTGAGATAGTTATTTGAGGCCAATTCATCATTCCTTCTCTTTGGGGTAGCTTTAGATGTATTATTTTTTTCTTATTGCTGCTGGCCTCCTTTGATTCTTTCATCTGGAAATAAATGAAAATCAGTGTAGTAACTTTAGTGCTCTTTATGCTATGAAGAGCATCACAGGTGCTGGCTGACACATAGGGCACCTTAGAAGGGCAGTAGACTAGGCTTGTGCTTTAAGAGCCAAAGGTAATAGAGGGCATATAATTTGTACACTATCCTTTCTCATGAGAACTGCACTAGGAAAACACAACTAGACTCCTTGAGGAGTGCTCCTCTGAGGATATGAACTTTCACGCTATGAAAAAAGGAGTTTGAATTTCGTAGAAGCCTCTATTGAATCAAGGCTCATATATGGGCTGACTGTCTGTGCAGCGCCTCCTCTCAGCTCAGCTTTCAAATCAGAGCCTGTTTAACTGTCTCCTTGGAAGGAGAAGCATGTTTATCATATATTTCTTTTAGATGAACATCTTTACTGCTCTGAAATCATGCAGGAAAGATCTCCCTAAAAAATATTGCTGGGCGTCTGCAGATAGGGATTTTGTGTGCCACCACCAGCACTGGGTCCCATCCTGGGATGAGCAGGTGGTAGTAGGGACACACAACTCATAAGGCTCTCAACTGGGCAGGTGGAGTGTGGGCCAATGGAGCATAGAAACTGTACAAGGAAACCTCAGTCCACCCAGAGATTTGGGTGATTTTGGTGACCACTTGCCATTCACCCTGGGGAGGACATCACAGCTGTCATGGGATTGAAAGGTAAATCTCAGCAACCTGAAGTGTGTGGGTGGTATGAAGGAAACCCTGCCCTAAGCTCTGTGACGTGGCATGTGCCCGGGTCCTTCAAGGGAAGAATCAGCTTATTCCTATCAAGGAGGGCAGACATAAATGGTTGAACATCCTCAGCATGGATACAGAGAGATCTGTGTGCTGTGTGGCCGCAGTGTGCTATCCCGAGCTCCTCCAGCATCTCCTGTGGGTGTGCTTCACTGAATAATTAATGGGTTTTCTAGTGTTTCACATTCCTTGAGGCGTAGACCTCAAGAATGTGAACTTTTCTGCCATAAAATGAACAGTTTGAGCTTCTTCTTAGCAGAATGATCATGCATTGACCCTTCCTAAATACAAGTGGACTATAATGCTCACCTGTATAAAAGAGCAGGGAAGACAAGTGGTGTACAGAGGAGGACCTTTGGTGTCAGCATACATGATCACTTACTAGGCCCACAACCAGTAGCAACAACTAGGATTTTTAAGATAAAATTCTCATCCCCTCTTGGGAGATTTTTTCAGAATTTGCGATAATTGTGGAAATTTTCCAGCTGTTTCAAGTGTCACCTACTATGGGACAGATGCTTCAGATACAGAATCAATCTCATTTCCATATTATTCTAAAAATATTAGCTGAAGGGGTTCTTGTTCTTTACTCCTTAACAGTTGTCCATTCTTCCATTCACAAGAACCTGGAATCATAGCAGGATGAGAAGTTTCACCTGTCTTTGGATTCACAGAAGTCTCCTACCTGTAAGTTGTTCCTACAACTTTGGGAACATAGCTTTCCTCCCATCAGCCCCTTCCCCTCTGCTGTTCTGCCTTACAGCTGGCTGATGATGGACTGAGACCTCTATAAATTATGAACCCCGATTAACTTTTCCTCCACTGAGTTGCAGGTGTGAGGAATGGTGTCTCAGCCATGAGGTCATAAGTAAGGTAACACTTTTGTGCTCCTATACTTTCTCCATCTTCCTCTTGGTCATACCCAGTAGTATGTTGTTGATGACTCCCCAACTTCCTACATGAGTTAGAAGTGAGCATGCCACCTAAGGCCTCTGAAGCTGACCCAGGGGACAAGCAGCCTGTGTTGCTGGTGAGCAGACACCCTGAGTCTTAACAAACCAGTTCTTCTTGCTCCTGGCTAGCAAGCAAAGGAAACTGACTGTATACAAAGAAACCAAAACATGAGGAGTCCAGGGAGTTCCAGGGAGAAA
>NW_004955498.1:2568097-2573649 GCF_000276665.1 Chinchilla lanigera | reverse complement strand
GTCTATCTCTTAGACATTTTTATTGTTGTCTTTACTAGTGTTACAAACTCACTTCTAGTGCACAAGATCTTGGGCTCCATTTTTCTCCCATTCTCATATCTTCTGGAATAAAATTTAAATTTTAATAATTTTTCCCTTTCCCAGCCACTTACATTTTCAATAATACAACAATTAAGCCTTATTAATCTTTAGAAAGTTCATCTATAAAATTACACTTGGATATTTTTCTAACCCTAGAGAAGCTATAGATGTTGCATTTAGTATATATACTGTGTTTGTAATATATCTTTGGTTGTACTATATCTTTGGTATTAATGTTTATGCTGTAATTGTAAATATATGATTAAAGGTAACATCCCATTATTTGTCATTTCATGTTAATATCTGATTGATCTTATATGATAACAGTCTACCTGATTTGCTTGAGAATGCCCAGGTCATATAATTAATGCCACTAATAGGTTTTCTCTGTGAAAATATGCAGATTATCACTGTGAAAATAACAGTACTGAGGCACATTCTCAGAGAACTTGCTATTGGGCCAACTGCACTGCATCCTCTGCTCCAAAATTAATGAGGTTGTAAGATCTTATTGAAGAGTTAAAAGACTTTAGTTAACCATGCCCAGACACATCCCTGAAAAGCAGATTAGGTAGGCAGATCCGTTTACTGGCACCAAAAGATTTTGCACTAGAACCAGCACAAATTTTAGAACAAAAGCACCAAGCAGAACAACAAACAAAGAAATATAAAATATCAGAAACATGAAAAGGCAAGGGTGTACAATGACCTCCAGAGGCAGCGAAGCATCCAGTGCATCCTAGGAAACCATGAGGCAAAACCCACTTCTTCTACTTTGAATGACAGATGACTGCTATTTCCTCACAGGTTCAGAATATCTAAAAAGGAATTAGATACTTTTAATTTTTTGATATGGTCATTGATAGATGTAGCAAAAATTGCTGTTTACTTATATGCATAGGGCTGTCCAGTTATTTCAGAACCAGTCTTTATGAGACAGTCCCTTTTTACCCACAATCTTTATTGCCATATGTGACTGCTCATTTTCCTGGGCTAGGTGTAGCAGAGCAATTCAGAGGGCTTTGCTGGACTGAGAAATGTCCAGACACTTGCAATGGAAAGAAAGCTACCCGGAAATTGAGTGACCATTGAACCACCCAGGACTACAACACAAGGAGAATTAGTAGAAATTCCCTTTCTCATACCTGGTTCATAGAATGTGAATCAATGCAGAGAAGGACTTCCTTTTCTCCCTGTAGTCCTCCTTGTAAGGCTCCTACCCTGGCCTCAGGCCACACCCTTTCAAAGGAAGCACCTTTCTGTCCCTGTCTACCTTCTTCCCCCAAGCCTGTCCCTTCTGTGATCTCCATTTCCTTTCCAGTGTCCACCAGAATGAGCACAGTGAAAAGACCCCTACAAAGAGTCTTTCAGGAATAAACCTTCCCCTAGGAAACCCCTCCTCCAAGCAAACCTAACAAAGGGGTAGGTTCACCACGTTTATGCCGTTTCCAACAGCCTGAAGGAAAAACACTCTGAGAATGAGCCAGATCAGGATGTGTGTTCTGTGAGGTGAAATGAAGTCGTGGGTAGACTGGATCATGAGCCAAGAGAAATTAGCACTGTTCAGGGAATCTGCAGAGGTCAGACCCTTGGGAAAAGTGGAAAAATATGCACTGTGAGAATTACCCAAATTCGTGCACAAGCATGATGAGAAAAAAATCTAACCCCTCATGAGGAAGAGTATGTGCATCTTTGCCAATCTTGGCGTGGGGATGAAGGGAAGAGTTGGGTGTATGAGGAGGCAATCCTACAGGGTTCTGTAGGATCGGCCTCCAGAGAGACATTATCTTGGCAGCAGATGTGGCGGAGAAGGCCTGGCTCAGGCCTGAGTACCAAAGACAGTTTCTCCCTGAACATTTGTCTGAGAGGTAAAGAGGATGCTGTTCCTCTGCTTCAGTGCCCTGATTTTTACCTCCTTGAAGAGAAGTGGGATGTTTGGTTGCAGCATCTCTCCCAGGAAAAGCACAGAGGGCTATTCCCTCCACACTTACCTCTCAGGGAATTTGATCCTAGATGCATTCCATTCACTGAAGCATTTCTAGAGCTATCTCACTCTTTTGACCGCCGTTAGTTCATAATACTTGAAATAAAGTGAGACAACTCCTCCAACTTTATTCTATGTTTCATTCTAGTCTTTGGTTGTTCAAGGTGTTTCCAATTTTTATATGAATTTCATAAACGACATCTCAATGCCTGCATAAAATCTTGGGATTTTGATCTGTAGAACATTGAGTCTACAAAGGAATTTGGAAAGAAGTTATTTTATAAATTTATTAAATTTGATGGTTACTACCCAAATTCTTTATCTCTATTTATTAAAATTCCCATTGTCATCATTTTAATATATCATGTTTCTCAAGGCACATAATTTCAATATCTTTTGTCAGATTTATTCCTTTTAAATTGTACTACTTCGGGGGCTGGGGATTTAGCTCAGCGGCAAAGCGCCTGCCTGGCAAGCGCATGGTCATGAGTTCGGTTCCCGGTACCGCAGAAAAACCAAAAAACCAAATAAAATAAAATAAAATAAAATAAATAATAAAGAAAAAAAATAAATCGTACTACTTCATTTTAATTTCTATTTGCTTATTTGGTTAATATAATAATGCTGCATAATGAACTGGTAGTCTATAACAATACTAAACACAATTATTTGGTTTGCATTTTGTTAGCTTATAAAATGGTATAAACTAACAAAATGTTATAAAAAACATCAAGGGGTTGACACTCATTTTCCTGGGAGAAGTATGTAAAAATGTTCAGGAGGCCTTGGTAAGGCCACAGGGAGCCTTAGGCACTTCAGGGATGGAACGAAAATCACCAGTTACTGGAACAGATATTTAGCTGCCATGAAGAACACAAATGACTACTAAATTCAAGACGTGGTCCACACACAAGCGCATACCCCACACAAGCACCCTCGGTTGGTCCCCAGAAGTCCTCCCACTAAGACACCTCCCCTAATCTCAGACCTTGCCCTACTCATGCAGCCTCTGTTCCCATCATTTCCTCACATTCTTTCCCCGAGCCTATGCCCTGCTGTGACCTCCCTGTCACTTCAGGTGCACGACAGAATAAGGACACTCCAAAGACCCTCCACATGGGGCTGAGGAAAACGGCCTCCCCCAGAGAACCCATCCCTTCAGACAAACCTGAAGAACGGAGACTGGCAACAGGTTTCAGCCATTACAGCAGCTGAAGGAGAAACACAGTCAAGATGACCCAGGACAGGACCAGCAGAATGTGGGGAACTGCACCCTCTGAAGGAAAGACATGCACAGCCAGGGATGTGAGTGAGGCCAGAGACCTTAAAACACTCCGTGGAGTTTCCACAGGTCAGGCTGTTGGGACGTGGTCAACTGTATAGATAGTGAATTTTATCCTAACGGGCACACAAGTGTGAGGAAAATAAAATGAACAGTAAGAGATACCTTTGTGCCTCTTCCTTGCTTGTCTTGGGGAGAGGGAAGGAATAGGTGTGTTTGAGAAGTGAGAGACCTACTGGTAGGTAAGGCAAGTAGGAGTTCAGAATTTAAGTCCTATGGACACAGCTGTGACACATAAGGCCTGGCTCAGGCCTGATAACAGAAGACAAAATTCTCCATCAAATTTTGTACCTTCGACCAAAAGAGGATTGTGTTTCTCTCTTTGTGCAAAGTCTGATCCCTAGTTAGAAAGAGAATTTAAAGGTGGGATACAAGAGACCTTCCCAGGAATAGCACAGACTGTAATTCTTTCTTCACCCACATGGTGGTGCTATTTGTTGCTTCCAACTTATGACGTAGGCAACTCAAGGCCTTCAGAATAACAAGACCTTTCCTACCAAAAGCAGCAACAGTACTAGGAAGCACTAAAATGATGGTAGTTCGCCTCAAAAATGCAACACTGCCTCTGCCACTTCCTCCAATGGGATGCGGGGTAGGACGAGGCAGTGAGAGTGCTTCACCCCTGCTGTGCACTGGAAAGGGGACCATTGCTTGTAAACAAGGGTTGTGACTCCACGTTTCATGTTAGAGAATTGTATATTGAAATGCAGTTGTAAGAAATGCAATTATAAGTGGTCAAATACTGAAATATCACTGTTGTCCCGTATCTCAAATAGGTATCCAATATCGATGCAGCCAAAATGTCTCCTCCATCTAGAAATTTAACAATGCCTCCTAAATCTCTTTGGACAGATGACCTCCTTCTCATTCATATCCTTCTCAACCTTGGAAACCACTACTCTGTTATTCATTTATTTTATTTGACAATTTCAATGATCTCATACAATGGATTCAAAAGGACTTGTTAGGTTTGCTATTGCTTTTTAAAATGACATCACTATTTGCAGGTTTACTAAGCTTTCTCTGTATATGAAACTTGCACTCCTTTGTACTTCTGATCAGTATTTCAAGGGATGGAGATACCAAGGGTTTTGTTGCATTTTTAGCCATTATTCCCTCTAAGGACACCTAGGTTGTTTGCTTCAAGTGTCTCGTTGTTAGAAATGAAGCCATACCAAATATACTCCCACTGATTTAGGGCAAACATAAATTGTTGCTTCCCTAGTATAAATGCACAGGGTCTTATTTGTTGGGTTGTACAATGATTGTAGTTTTTATTTGATTTTAGGATGACACTATTATTAGAAAAATTGTGAAATATGGAAAAATTGAACAGATAGCATACAGTTCCCCTGTACAGCATATCCTTACACAAAGTTTCCTAAATATTTAATATTTGCATGAATCTGATATCATTTTACAGTTTATAATTGCCTCCAGGATCATGCATTTAAAGAATGTTCCTAAATATCACTACTGACACAGAATTTTAAATAACGTATGTCAGTTACATTGAGATCCACACTGTGTTATGTGGTTGGTTCTATGGGCTTTGACAAATATGCGCCACTGTGTCTTCACTACTGCAGTATCACCCAGAATAGTTGCAGTGCCTTAACCTTCCCTGAGCTGAACCTGTGCATCCCTCTCTTGCTGTTGCCAAAGCCGTGCACTGGTCTTCTTCTCTACCGTTTCCCCTATTGAGGATGTTACACTGTTGAAATAACACAGGGTGTAGGCCATCCAGACTCATTTCTTGAGGGAGGTAACATGCGGTCTTGCTACCACTTGATACCTCCTTTCATATTATCGAACATATTTCTTTGTATTGAAGAACCACAGATTGTGAACTCATTCATTTCTTCAAGACTGCTTCATGCACCCAGGTCCAGGCAATTATGAATAAAATGACTTCAACAATAAGAACAAGTTTCTTACGAAAGAGGGACGGTGTTCAGGCAAAAATGCTATCTCCTCCTAGTTCATGTGGCACTGGAGGCTAACAGGAAATGAGGATTGTGGGCAGGAGATCCTTGGGGTGTGGATGATCAATTCTGATGGCCACAGGGGGGCATATGAGTCCATTCTGTGGACCAAAGTGAAGGATCTCTTCATTTTCTTCCAGCTGGATATGCTTAGCCAGAG
>NW_004955498.1:2565316-2566382 GCF_000276665.1 Chinchilla lanigera | reverse complement strand
ATTAATGAGGAAGGCGTGCTGAACAATCAAGACAGGATTAGCAGACTGGTTGATATCTGCCTGCCCCTGGTGCTGACAGCATCGGTACTACACAATGGCCTGACATGTGCAGTAGCCATGCTGGAAGGAAAGCGCGCTCCATATGACGTCAGCAGCACGGGACCCCGTCATCAAGGCTTATCCAGTTACTGCGGCCAGCACATGTTTAACCTGCCAGGAACAAGTACCAGTGCGGAATCGCCAATGCGACTCCATTCCTCATGGGACAAACCACTATATGTGGATGATCATATGATAGAGGAGACAGAGTTTCTTTACTGGAAATCGTACACATGTCAATAGGATTTGACTACATTTTTTGCAGTGCTTCGTCTGACATCACTAACTGCATCCTTCATGGACCAGGATTCATGATTGATATTTTGTGCCATCACCGGATCACCAAAACCACATAGAGCAAAGCAGGTCCTCAGTAGGTATAGGTTAGGAGATCCAAAGTTGCTGTCTCATACCCCGCCAGAGGAGCTGCTGGTCCTCAGCAGCAGTGTAATGACTACCTCAAAGAGAAAATGGCTGCAAATGAGAAAGTGATGCCCTATGGAGATCACTGTCATCTTCCTCTGAGAAGTACAAACCAGATGCATTATCTTCACCTGCCAGCAATAAGTAGAAGACAGGATACAATAACCAAGGCTTGGGGTAACCTCACTTCTTATCACTCCCTGTATCCTCCGTGGGGATTTGAACCTCTTCACCCACAGGTTTAGATTCTGAAGTTCTCCATCTGTGCTATCCAAGAAAGTTCATGTATTTGCAAATGTATTGTGTTTGCAAATCATGTATGAATTTAACTTAAAAGTGTAGCTCCCCAGGAACACTAGACACATTTCAGTACTACATGGCAACGTTTAGTAGGTCTCATACTGGGGAGTGGGAGCTAAAAGCATTCATATTTTAAGAACACTTCCACAAAGAGACATTGAGATTCTTTTTTTTATTGTTTAACTCATTATTTTTTATTTTAAAAATAAAAGGAGGAAAACATTAACAGACAGACAACCTTTTA
>NW_004955498.1:2547893-2549863 GCF_000276665.1 Chinchilla lanigera | reverse complement strand
ATTGAATGTGTCCCCTAAAATCTCCCATTTAGGGCAAGGCCTGGTGAATGGGTTGGTTCACTTGGAGCAACACTGGACAGTTATTGCCTTTAATTCTCTTTGCTTCTTTTTTTTTTTTTTTTTTTTTTTTGGCTTTTTTCTGGTACCAGGAATCAAACTCACGACCTTGCGCTTGCCAGGCAGGCACTGCGCTGCTGAGCTAAATCCCCAGCCCCTCTCTTTGCTTCTCGATCAAGAACTCTGGCCCAGGGCTGGGGGTTTAGCTCAGCGGCAAAAGCACCTGCCTGGAAAGTGCAAGGTCGTGAGTTTGGTTCCCAGTACCGGAGGAACCCCCCCCCAAAAAAAATAAGAACTCTGGCCCAGAGTCTCATTATACTGTTCAGAGTGGTCTTGGACTTGGTTTGTGTCCCACGCTGGCCTTAAACTCAAGAGATCCTCCTGCCCCAGCCTCCGGAGTGCTGGTATTACAGGCCTGCGCCACCACAGTGGGCTAGAACTAGTTGTTTTAGAGAGTGTCTGTTCTCTCATGAAATCTTCAGGTGCATCTTTCCTATAATTATTTGTTTCTATATATAGATATATCTAGATCTGTTTCTGGACTTCATTCTGTTACACTGATATGTTTACAGAGTTATTTCACTGTCTTCTTTTTACTTTTAGTTTATAATTCCTGAAATGAGGTAGGGCAACTCAATCAAATCTGCTCTATGTTAAAAGTTTTCTTTGGTTGGTTTTGTTCCTTTGAATTTTCTTTTGTCTTTTTGAGACAGGCTTCCCTGTGCAGTTCAGGCTGGCTTTGAGCTCATTTTGTAGCGTAGGCTGGTCTTGAACTTGCAACGATCCTCCTGCCTCAACCTCCCGAGTTCTGGGATTACAAGCATGTGCCACATTGTTTGGCAGTTTTTTCGTTCGATCTGATCCTTTGAATTTTTAATGAATGTTTCACTTAAGGTTTCTATTTAGACACCACTGAACATATCAAGATATTTGGCAAGAATTGATTGTTTTAATAGTGTTAAATAACCTGAGTATTGATCAAGGCTTGTATCTATTTATCTCTTCTGTTTAATGTATTATATTTCCCAATGTAGTGATATTCCTCAACTTTTGTCATATTTATATCTTTTAATTCACACTTTCTGATCTTATTTAAATCTTATTGTTCAATTTACACTTGCAACTGCAAGTGTAATTATCCCCAGTCCAGTGACAATCTAAATGCTGTAATAGAACATTTTGTGAATTGATAGAATTTTATGCACACATTTTCTTATTTTTGTAGATAGTTTTACTTCTCCCTGTCCAATATGGACACATTTATAAAAGTCTTTCTCCGTTGAACAGATGTTGATCCATCCCACCTCAACCCATCCTACCCTGAGAATGCTTCATTCTTCATTGCCTATTAGCACAGCCACTGTGGAAGTTCACTGAAATATTTCCCTACACGCAAACATCCCACATACTTGTGCTACATGACTGCCTGCCTCCTCTCTCCCACATTGTTAAAGCCCAAGTCTGGATACCACACCTGGTGAGATAATTAGGCCCCTGAGCTTGTCCACAAATCTAGGACACCCATGAGAACATGTTTATTCACTGTAATTTTATAAGGGCGAAGCCAATGCTTTCAAACATTAGCACACAGTACTAGTGGATGCTAAGGACACACTGGGAAGAGGAGGTGAGACAGACATGTTCCTTAGTAGTAGCCAAAGAGAATGGACTTCAAGATGCACAGATGAATCTGTAGGAGGAGAAGGCTGATCCACATCTCCACATATACTTCATCGTGGCCAGGTGAGCATGGACGGATTCCAGGTTCCAACACACAAACTAGGTAATGGCAGAAGGAAGCACAGAATGTGCCAGTGAATGAGCTGTCAGCCTGAAAAGTGTGGGGGAAACACCCTCTCCCCCATCTCACCCACGCAGTAGACTAGGGAAGAACAGAAGGGATGGCAGTCAGC
>NW_004955498.1:2545212-2547426 GCF_000276665.1 Chinchilla lanigera | reverse complement strand
AGGCTTCATGTTTGGTCCCTTTATTCATAGGAGCCTAGAATGTATGACCTCACTAAACAGCTGTAACAGGATTCTACCGAGTGCTACCAGAGCATTACAGTAATTGATTCTGTGACTAATCCGAGGCAACAGTGGTTTTATCACCTGGTTTTCAAGACTCCTCCTTATAAAGAATTATGACTAAGAACAAGGAAAAGTAAGAGTAAAACTTGTCTCCTTGACCACAGTGGGTAAAGACTGCGCAAGCGCTGAGTGCTGAAGACTAATTTCGTGCTTAACACTGTCTCTCAGTCAGCAGTGAAGAGGAATTGTGTTTTTGCAGGATGCAGGAGGGGAGCAGCACCATGAGGTGTAGATTGCCAGAACTGTGATGGGTGAAGTGCATGGCCGGCAGTGTTACATCCCCAATGAGCAGAGAAATTAATCACACGTAGGCGAACTTCCTCATAGTGGTGATCCTTGCATCATCCTCGATGCTGCCATTAACCCAATGCCTCAAGATACCTAAAAGTATTACCCTACTAAAAGTGAACAATGCCACCAAAGACAGAAATAGTGGTACACTGATTATGTAACTTTCTCGGTAAAATGTCTCAGGATGGAACACTGCCTACCGAGCACAGGTCAGTGGGAGGGCTTTGCCCCAGCGCTTTGGGTGGGGGATTTTCTAATATAAAATGTTTGACAATATCTCACATTCATGAGACCAGTTTCTGCCTTATGATAATAGAACCATAAAAGATAGTAAATATAAAGGAAGCAGAATGCCAAGGAGGCAATACTAACGATATTATCAGAAATCAGTGAATGAATACTAAAAGGTATCAGGGAACATCAATGAAAGAAATTTCTTTCTGTAACAAACTTCATAACACATATACGTCCCACACCAGACTAATGAGGTGAAGAGAGAAGACTCAAATTCCTGTATCTGCACTGAAGAATGAGTTATCACTCCTGATGCAATATACATTAAACAACACTTAGGAAGAAAGTAGTTATTTAGCTATCCTTTCTATTAAAGAAATGAAATTCAAATTAAAAATTCTTCCATTGCCTAAACCTGCATCCAGTAAAATGGTCTCATTGGTGAATGTTTTAAATACTTTAGGGAGAAATTATACACATTTTGTCCCATAAACTGTTCAGAAAATTGAAGAGGGGAAAATAATTCTAAATTCATTTATTGAAGTGAGCAGTAATTTGATTACCAAGACTGGAAAAAGGCAAAATAATAAGTTGCAGGCCACTATGACCTGTGTGTGTGTGTGTGTGTGTGTGTGTATGTGTGTGTATATATATATATATATATTTAACCAGGGATCGAACTCAGGACCTTGTGCTTGCCAGGCAGGTGCTTGTGACACTGAGCTATATCCCTGGCCAACCTGTGAATATAAGTGGTGAGTTTGTCACACAGATATTATCAAATTAAAACCAAGAATATTAAAAAGGATAATTCAACGAGACCATGTGGATTTACCCTAAAATAGCAAGGCTGGCTCACCACTAAAAATCAGTCCGTATGTCACAGCAAATAAGAAAACCACACATACATATCCAACTGGGTAGGAAAAGCTTGAATAAAATCCAATACCATTTATGATTTTTAAAAATCTCAGCACAGCAGGGATAAAAGTTGACTGTCACTACCTAATAAAAAGCATCCCTGGCCAGGTGTGATGGTGCATGCCTGTAATCTCAGTACTTGTGAGACTGAGGCAGGATGATCATTGCGAGTTTGAGCCCAGCCTGGGCTACAAAGTGAGCTCAAGGCCAGACTGAATTGGATAGCAAGACGCTGTCTCAAAAGACAAAAACAAAACAAAAGCATCCAGGAAAATCCTACAACTAGTATCATACTTAAAAGGGAAAAATGGAATTTTTTTCTGGGTTGAGAAAAAAGAAGGTTTTTGTTTTCACCACTCCTGTTTAACACATATTGGAAAGGAAGAAACAAAACCGTTTTTATTAGCATAGAGTCACTATCTAAACAAAAACATCTAGTGACGTCCAAAGTACACTACATGTTTAACTCAGTCAGCCAAAAAGTCACAATTGTAGTGTGTAAGTTCAATATTGAACCCCAAAATTTTTATATTTCTATACTTTATGCAATTAATACTTGGACATGCACTTGTAGCACCTTTGTTGTGATGTAATCTTGTTAAAAAATCTCAAAATGTTCAATGTATACAATTAGGTGAGTTTATA
>NW_004955498.1:2537975-2545112 GCF_000276665.1 Chinchilla lanigera | reverse complement strand
CACATGTATCACCTAAAAATATTTCTGTATATTTGATTGTGTGTCGGTTTTAATTTAGTAGAAAGGCACAGCGTGAGATCAATCCTGCTGACAAATGTTGAAGTGCACAGCATCATACAGTTAACTGTCTGCATATGCTGCACAGCAGATCGCTAGATCTCACTCTCCTGCGTCTTTGAAATGTTATAGTAAGTCAGCAGCAGCGCCCCGTTTCCTTGTCCTCCCAGATCCTGACAACCTCCGCTCTATTCTCTGCTTCTATGGGTTGGACTATTCTTGATACTGCATGTAAGTGATTCATCCCTGTGTTTTCTTTTTTAACTGCTTTTTTACCTCATTGTAATATAAAAAGCAACATTATTTAGAGTACCCCCTAAACAATTAGGTATAAATCTAAAAAATTACTTGCAGCTTTGCTGTGCTGGCAACTACAAAATGATCCTGATGAAAATAAAAGAAGACCTAACTTGTACAAAGACACAGTATGGTCATGAATTACGATATTCAATATCATTAAACATTAATTATCTATTTATTCATCTATGGATATAGTTAAATCAAAATCAGAGCAGGTTTTATTTATGGATATATTCATTTTCCCCCAGTGGGGATTAGACCTAGGGACTTCCCACTCAGATACATCTACAGACTGATTTTCTTTATTTTTCCTTTGGGGACAGGGTCTGTTTAAATCACTAAATTACAAAGCCTGGGCTGAAATTTGCAATCCTACTGCCTAAGCCTCCCAGATTGCTCCCAGCACACCTAGTGCCTTATTAATTTTCTCTCCTTGCTGAGACCAACTACCCAATGCCCAAAATTAAGGAAGGAAGGGTTTATTTAGCTCACAGTTTGTGGAGGTTTCAGTGCAAAATCAGCTGGTTCCAAGGCAGGGTGGCTTGGCACAAGGGGTACACTTCAAGGTGGCAGAAGACAGCAAAAACAAAACGAAAAAGAGGGAGAAAGCAAGCCTCTTTTCCCTCTTTATATTGTATGCCGGCTATCTGTCCAAGCCCACACCATCCATACCCTCCTCTTGCACAGGGTCAGGATGAATACAAAGTAAAGACCCTGGCTCCCTGCTGAGTCACATAGTTAACCTTCTCAACTGCTGAAGTTGAACAAATGAACATCTTGGAGTGGTAATGCCATGTCCTTTTCACCCCAGGATGTAGAACTGCTGATTCACTTAGTTAAGCTTCTTGACTCCTCAAGAAGACACAATGTATGAAGCCTAATAATGCACCCCTTGCCAACTTCGCAACCAGAGACATTTCTTTATGCCAGTTTTGAGAAAGAAAGACATGCTTATAAATATACCTAATATGTTATAAGTATCCTGCATGCAAACATAAATGTACTAATTCTCTCACCAGAAGCGAAGGTAAGTTTTTCTTGGGTGGTATTTATCATTTCACAACTTAATCATTATAATACAGCTTAATAATCCTTAAGAGCCAGTATTAAGTCTATCAACATTGTATTACATTAGAAACATAATATTTTGCCCTTGGTCCCCAAAGTATCATGTGCATCCCTTTTTGTAAAAGGCATTTAGTCCATCTGCAAGAGTTGTCAAAGTCCTAACAGTTTCAGCGTTGCTGAAAAGTCCAAACCCCAAGTCTCCTCTGAGATGTAAGGCAAACTCTTAGTTGCAAACCTGTGAACAAATGAAAAGGTAAACACTGGCAGCATTCAATGGAACAAAATTAACATTTTCATTCCAAAGGTTACAAGCAGGGGAATACAAAAGAATGGAACCAAAGCAAGTCCAAAGTTCAGCAGGGCAAACATTAAGTCCTGCAGTTCCAGATCCAGCATGGGAAGCAAATTGTGGCACCCTGTGTGCTCCAAAGGGCTTGCGTGATTGCACTCCTATGGCACTTCTGGCGGTTGTATCTCCCACGGCTTCTCTCTTGGGCCTGCTTTGCTCCCTTCTTGTAGTTTTCCCTAGACAATCCACATTCTTGGCGTTTCTAAACTTATCGGGTTTCCACTGCACTTTTCATGTCACACTCATAGCTTCAGACACTTCTCTCTCTGGAGTGCACTGCCTGGCCTACCAGGCCTTTTGAAATCTAGGTGGAAGCCTTCTTAACTCAGGGCTCTTGCATTCGGCATGCTCCTAAAACCAGAGCTACATGGATGATGCCAAGGTCTGCTGCTAGCTGGAGATGGATCCAGGCTTTCTTCTCTCCCAGCTTTAGGGGTTGAGTGCCTAATTTCTGAGCACTGTGAACGTGATTCAGAGGAACCAATTCTCTATGCCACAGCCATTCTGAAACGTGGTGCTCTGTGTCTCTCTTCCCAAAGGAAAGTCTTTCACTTTTGCATATTTGAGGCTGCAAAGGGTGGAGACTTGCTGCTTCTAGTAATACCCTCAGGCCATCTTTTCTATTCTCTTGTTCCTACTCTGCAATCAAGATCTCCTCAGCTCTTTCTTTGCAGTCCACAGATTTACTGGAGTTTTCTTGCTGGCCAAACTCAGATGTTTTAAATCACCCTGCTGTGATTTTTGCTCTTGATTTGCAACATAAATCTGGCTAAAAGCGCCCAACTATAGCCATGCCACAGCTGCAACATTCAACTTCCTTGAAGTCTCTTCTGCCAGATTAATCAGTCCACTGCTTTTAATCTTAGTTTCAGGCAAAGTTTTTTGACCAAGCAAAATGCAGACAAACTTTCTGCCAAGCCATAGCCCACATCATCTGGAGTCCAGCACCCAATGCAGTCCTTCCCAGCAAAAAACTCTAGAGCCTGGTGTTTACCAGCAGGATTTCTGTCAGTGTTCTGGTCCTCTTACCTCTAACCAGAATGTCCATACCCAACAGCAGAAGGTGTTCTAGTACTTCTCTTTCACACAAAATCTCCAAAACTTTCCAAACTCTTCCGACGAGCCAGCTCATTCCTTTCAGTTAGTAATGTGACTTCATCACCCCAATCTTTGTTTTTGTGGTCACAATGTCTTTCTACTCTCTGTGTGTTTTAAATCTCTCTCCATTTCCTCTATTTAAGTACTCCCGTGATGATATCCAGCATCACTCACACAGTTTATAAAAATGTTCATCCTTCTCTGTCATTGATCATATCTGTGAAGTCAGAATTATCACATGAGATCACACTCACAGATCACAGAGATGAGAGTGTGGACATATTTGAGAGGTAAAGGGATGGTTTCACATGCTGATTCAAAATGTGGGGCCTACACACACCTAAGTTTTCTTTCTCCATGAAGAAACCCATGATTCCCGTAACTGTGTTCCATTTCAGAATTCCCATAAGACAGAATGTCTTTGTGAATGTCTTCTCTCCAGGCTCCCAGAACCCTCTTGGAGATGTGAGTGCTCTCAACAGGGCTGTATGGTGCTTCATGCACTGACCCCTAATCATGTACGCCAGTGTCTTATAACTTCTCACTGCTGACTCAATATACCCGACTCCAAAAGTTAAAGGGGGAAAGGTTTATTTAGCTCATGGCTTGTGAAGGTTACAATTGCTGGGTGGCTGGCTCCAAAGCAGTGCAGTAAGGCAGAGGGGCCTTGAAGAGGAGAAACAGTTCATGGCAGGCAGAATGCAGAATGCATCAAGCTGGCAAGAAGCACGCCACAAGCAACAAGTAGCAACCCACTTCTGTCCCTTATATCATATCCAGGCTACCTGCTCTTAAGGTGGATAGCACTCATACCCAGGTGAGGCACCCTTAACAATAAATAGAAGTATGCCAAACTAATCAGTGGATTAATTGACTAATCACACGTCCTTAATCCCAGCATCACACACTCCATATCCAGTCATTTCCTAAAAGCCCCACCTATGACCACATGAGAGTTTTGGGTGGCATCTGAACAAAACCTACAACAGCCAGTTTACCAAGGAAGTGTATACCCTTATGTGTATCTGCACCTTGGACCAACCCTCTATCCTGGACAGAATCTGTGGGCAATGTAGACCCACAATCATAACCATGGCCCATCCATTGTATGCAAAGAACCCAGAGACGTCGATAGGCCATCTGAAGCAGGAACACCATCTGTATCACATCTCAAGCCAAGTCCACAGCTGGCCCTGCATCTGCAGAGGTTGAGGTCCTTGCATTTTCCCCCTAAAACTGTAAATTCTAATCATTTTTCTTAGCTTCAGGTGCTTGGACTCTAGGTCATTATGTTAGGTGAAATAAGACAGACTCACAAGGTGCTGCCTCTTGTGTGGAAGCTGAAAAAGAGTCAATCTGAATGCACAGTCATGATTCTTAAGGACTGAGAAGTGTGCACAGGAAAAGGTGTGAAGTATGGGTGGATGTGATCATAGTGCATCATATCCATGTTTGCTGAATGGTTATCATTAAAAAGAAATCATGAAGAAAATTGCCTTGAAGGCATACAAAATATCACCAACTTTTCATCCATTTCACCATCAAGGGTATACCACTGCTAGTCTTTCATTGAACAGAGAGTTGTTGGGCCACTCAAGGGCCACATTTTCTGGGCCACTGAGGGAAGTACATCCCTGAGTTCAGCCAGGCACAATCTCAGGGGAGATTGCACCCATGTGACAAGGGGGCTTGGACTCCTCACAAGATGATGCACAACCTTTTGTTATTCATGTGGTCCTGGGTTTTCAGACCAAGAAATTGAGATCTAGGCAGTCTGAGAGGTTTCCAGCCAAATACAGTTTACATTAAGATTCATTTCTTTGCATTGTGTCATTGGTTCTATGGCTTTTGATAAGTGCATAAATTTGGCTATTTATACTGCAATATAAATAGAGTATCATATCAGTGCCTTACAATTATACTGCAATATAACACAGAGTATCATATCAGTGCCTTACAATTCCCCATGCGTAAACTGGGCATCCCTCTCTTGCTGTTGCCAAAGCCATCCACTGGTGTTTTCCTCTCCACCCTTTCCCTTTCCAGGATGCAAAGGAAGTGATGTGTCTCCACAAGGGAAGCAGGCAGGATCCTCATATGCATGGAAGTATTAGACATATCAGCAGCCTGGTTGTCGGTGTCCATTTGACAAGGTACACAATAGTAACGTTTCAACATTTTACCATGATAATTGGGTTAAAGGTTGCACAGGCCCTACTGCATGAGTTTTACATCTTCATTTAAATATAAAGACTTACTTAGGCATGGTGGGGCATGTGACACAGACTCTGGAGTCTGAGGCAAGAGAATCATCACGAGTTTGAGGCCAGCCTGAACTACATAACAAGGCACTGTCACAAAAATAAAAAAATAAAATGCAATAAAATAAACAGTATGTCAGCCACTGGGACTCACTGATTCCTTTAGGATGCACACAGTTCTTCCACCACTTGGTAGTCCTTTCCTTTCATTGAAAATATTTCATTGTATGGGAGAACCTCACATGATGAGCACATTGATCTATTGAAGACCTCTCGGTCGCATTCAGTCAGTGACAGTTATGAATAAATTTGTGTCTTCTAAAGGAACAGGCTTGCAAGAGAGGAGGGATGGCATTCAGGGAAAAATCATATCTCCTTCCAGTTCATGTGACACCAATAGTTAGCAGGAAAAGAGGGTTGTGCACAGGAGCTAGGATGATGAATACATATGGTTGCTAAGAGGCACACGAGTGCATTCTGTGATGATGGGCTGATGCCAGGGATGTCTTTTCTTCAAGCTTCAGTTGCCGCGACAGAGCACATGGGAGTCCTCCCCCTCCTGCCTGTGTGTTTTTGTGGATCTGCAGGCTCCAAGCTTGCACTTCACCCTGCTGTGTCTGGAAAATGTAAGGGCTGCTCTACTGAGCTCACGGAGTACCTGGGAGGTTTGTAATGTTCCCCTTCTTTAGCCTTTGTGCACCCCAGAAACATTCTCTTTGTATGGGAATAAACTATGTGACTCATGAAATCTTGCTTTGACCATTGCCTTATTTCCAAAGTACACAAAATCTTTATGATCAAGTAAAGAGAAAGTTGAGTAGACAGCTTAACATTGTTCAGAATCTGAGAGTATATTTGAAGCTTGTAATGGGGTAGAAAATAAAAAGAGTAATTGATGATTTGTTAGAGACACAGTGTGGGAAGCTTGAGAGTTAAAAACTATCTTCATCTGCATTTGATTTTTCTCTATTACAGATTTGTGGTCTGCATTTTGAGGTCATGTCCAAGAAAATCTGCCATCTCCAATTCTTTGCAGCATATCCCATGTGTTTTCTGTCACTGGTTCAGTAACTTCTGGTATGATTCCAGGGTTTCATCTATACTGGGTTACTATTCCTTAGAGTAGCAAAAGGCAGTCTATATTCATTCACCTGCCTGTGGATAGCCATTTATGCCAGGGTAAGATATATAAATCCTGCAGTAATTGCCCTGTTTACTATGACTGTGACAACTAGGTCTCTCAGGATGACGAATATATAAGGAAGAAGGGTTCAGTTTGGTTCAGATTTCCTGAGGTTCAGTCCCGAGTCAGTAGGCATAGCTTTGGTGCCTGTGCTGAGCCAGCACATTAGCATGGGGGCATGTTCTGGCTGGAGTTGTTCACTTCAAGGCAGCTAGGACGCTGGGAGAGGGAGAAAGAGACCAGCATCCCACACACCCCTTCAAGGACACTGGTCCAGTGACCTAAGACATCCCACTCGGTCCCATGTGTGAAATGTCCACTCTACCCAGTGACCCTATGGCTTGTGCACCAAGCCTTGAACCCATAAGTCCAGTGGGAGACACTTATGTAAACCACAGCGGATGAGTTGGCTGGAGTTAGGGTGCAAGCTGCAGAGCCTTATTATACTACTTCCTCTGGCAAGTGAGGATAACAAAGATTTAGATGGGCAGAAATTCTCCAAAGTGAAAGAGATTGACCCAAATCAAAAGTGATTTCCTTTCTATGTACCAAATAAGGATCACAACTTTAGAAAACGTATGCAATTATAGACAATAGAACAGCATTGGAAAGTTGCTAAGAGATAAAAAATAAATAATTTCTTTTTTCTGGTACCAGGAATTGAACTCATGACCTTGCACTTGCCAGGCAGGCACTGTGCCACTGAGCTAAATCAGCAACCACCGCTTTTTTAAAAATAAATAATATTGGAATACTGAGACAGAATTGTGGGAAGAGGTTTACTGATGAAGACATGGGAAAAGTCACAGAAAGTGAATAAA
>NW_004955498.1:2535761-2537350 GCF_000276665.1 Chinchilla lanigera | reverse complement strand
TAAAAATGGACTGACATCTTCCACAGAAGAATAACATCCAGATCTCCTGTCCTCACCTTCCAGCAGTAAGTAGAACACAGTGTCCACTACCCAAGGCTTGGAGTGACGCCACTGCTTATCTTTCTCCATGTTATCCATGGGCATTTGTACCTTCTCCCTCAAGGGTATAGATTCTGTATGTCTTCACCTGTGCTATACAATGGAAGTTATCTGTAATGTTTTTGAATTATTATTTTTATTCTCTTTAATGGTTTCGTCAATCTTGTATTGTTACATCTGGTAATCTGAGCAACTTCATTGAAGATAACAATATGTAATATAAAAACCACTGTTAATGCTTATTATTTTGTTTTGAAACCCTGTATCATTTTTAATGTGTTTGTTTTCTTTTGTTTTTGTCTATGATATGGGTATTTTGTTACTTTTCTTTTTACTATTCTCTTTAAAATAAAAACATAAAGGTTACTTCTTTGTACTTTGAACTATGAACATTCAATTTAAATTATAACTGCTCATTAACACTAGTCATGTTTCAGTACTAAATGCAACATGTGAGAGCTGGGCCTCATTTTGTTTATTGCTGATAACTGTTTTAATTTTTCAAAGTGAATACTGCCCTCAAGAGAATCAATGAGCGCCCTAGTGAGCTTTATGCTTTAGCTTCCAACACAGCAGTTGTTTCTCAGTACTAAGAGTGGATGGATCAAATTCTGGATCTTGTATTTGCAACACCAATGCTGCAGGACTGAGCCACAGTCCCAGCCCTCACCTGTGGTCTCGTCGGCCTTGTGGCTTGGTTCTGTCAGGCACAGGCAGGAGTTACAATCCTGTCAGGGTAAACGACCCTCTTCATAAGAAGGCACTGATGCTCTTACATACTAGGAGGAGAGAAGTGTCCCGATGATCCCCTGGAATATGTCTTGGGGGTCCTCTGCTTGTTTTCTCTGGTAACTGGGCAAGGTCACTCTTCATAGCCTAGAAAGGGCATAGAGAGCAACTGCTCAGAACCCTGAGGGCAAAAGGTCTGTGTTACAGTGCAATTGAGGTACTGCTGCAGCCAAAGCAAAATGAAACTACAAAAATTAGATTTTTCTTTTCCATATAAGCAACTATTCCAAATATGTTCCTGCTGAATTTATAATAAGTACCCTCCCGTTCTTCAGTGCCCAAAAGTGATAGAATATGCAAATGTCATCAGCTCCAGGGGCCTGGAGCCTGGTTTAGAGCAGGATGAGCTGAGGCCTCCTGGAAGTGATAAGGCAGGGGTGGAGGGCCGCATTGTCTCTGTTGTTCCCCTCTATCTGACCCTATGAAAGTCTTCACCCACTTGAAAAAGGTGAGATTGCTATTTGAGGCACTTGGACCCTTCCAACCCTTTGGAGCTAGTTGTAGATAATTTCTTTTTTTGTTGTTGTTTTTGCCAAAATATATAACCTGTTTTGATTTCATAATCTGAGACAAACTAATCATACCCATTTCAATCTAATTGACTTGTAGCGCTACCAAACACTGCACAGATGATGGTTGACATCCAGGGCACGCTGAGAAGCCATCAGAATAGTCTTTAGGAGCCAATGACAATAGAGGGC
>NW_004955498.1:2524862-2530560 GCF_000276665.1 Chinchilla lanigera | reverse complement strand
CAGGTGGACCCACTTCCCTCATCTCAATCCCAAAGCTCAGGCACATGCACTCACAGAATTCCCCAAAGATCAAAGCGAGGTGCTCGTGGTAATCATGGGCCATGTTGTACAGTATATCTTCCATGGTGACTGTTCCTTCTTTTGAGACTTATGTAACTTTTCATTTAGAAGCACAGGGCACAAAAGTTCAGGCATGTCCATGTACAGTGACATGCTCGAAACTGCCAGTCCTTGGCTGCTGGAGCTCTCACTGGATGGACTACTTTGACGTGAAGCCATGACAGTCAGAAAAGAGAAGATACCTCGAGCGTTGTGAAGATAGCTTGGTGTTCCAGGCACTGATTCTTCTCTCAGTGTGGTGCTGATTAAAGTATAAGAGAACAAGGATGCAGAGAAAGCAGTGATGTTTTCTGGGGACACAAGACCTTGTTACTGAGGACTCAGATGCCTGGATGAGAGAGGGAGACTATTAGTGTTCCCAGCTGAGAACACACACTTGTCCCCGACAGAGGCCCAGTTCCGGTCTTCACTTTGTGGGATGCTCTAGGCTTCACAGGCTCCTTTCCCCCTGATCCTGGGACAGGAAGAGGTTGCTTCTCAAGCTGCAGCTGAACTGCTGAGGGCAAGGCTCTAGGGTATGCAGTACAGCTTGGGTACTATGAGGTGTTCCTGCTCTGGGGAAAGGGGAACCCTAGGTACACATTAGCTCAGTAAGCTCATGTTGACCCCCACCCTGCTTGGGCCTCCTCTGCTGTGACCTGAGGACACTGCCTCACAACGGGTCCTTCACTGCTTGCTTCCTGTAGCTTCTATAAGAGGCAGCAGACCACAAGCTGGGTCCTGCTCCCCTAGCTGCACAGGAAGAGTGGGCTGGTGTAGTGGTTGATTGATTATGTCAACTTGAGAAGTTTAGAAGCATAACTAAACTTGGCTCAGTATTTGGCCCAGCAATTCTATACCCTAGGGTGTAGAGGAGCTACCCTAGGGTGGATCGTCACCTAGATAATATAAAAGGGAAATGAAGAAGGACAGAGGTACTTCCATTCCTTTTGGAGGAGCTCCAGTCTTCTCCTTCAGATTGGACTTAGTCTCCTGGCTTCTAGTGCAGACTCTTCAGCTTCCACCTTGAATCCTTCAGCCTTCTGTCGCAGACTCATCAGCCTCCTTGTATGGACTTGCACAGAACTCTGCAGTGAACTACAGACCTGAGACTGATTCCTTTGGTCTTCAATGTGCAGACACCCTCTGCACACTTCCCCATACAACTCTCTGTCTGACCGTCATAAGCCAATCTTGTAATTTCTTATAATTTGTACCTGTTTATCCGGTAAAACCCTGACTGATACAGCTGGAATCCGTAAGCTCCACAGTTTTCTGGGTGGATGCCCCCTCTCTGCTCACCCAGGATCCTCAGTTGTCCTTGGACTGAGCCTGGACCCAAGTCCTCTACTGGCCTAAAGCAAATGCTCATAGCAAGTGCCCAACTCCCTTAGAGAGAAGAAAAAGCACCGAGGGCATTCACCTCTGGACACAACAGCCCTGTGGTGCAAAAATCCAGTGGGATCCATGTGTCCTAGGAAAGGGAAACCCTTCCATCCTTATCTTGGTAAACGTTGAGGTGTAGGACTCTCCTTGCAATGACTTTATGCCACCTTCTTTAAACACCTCCATATTACTGTGAGACTCTCAAGCAGTAAATGGGAGAAAGTGAGTCCACCTATGTTCCCTGGGTCTGGCTGTCAGTGACAGAAAGTCGCAGGTTGAGGCTAAGGTACTTTGTGTTCAGGGAGGTGGTTTCCCTGTGCTTCACAAAGACACTTGACAGACCCTGGGATCCCACTTCTGCAGTCCCTATTCCAGCCCCATTGAAACAAGGCCTCCACCTCCCTGAGACCAATGACCTGGAACTAAGAGAGCAGCCTCAGCCTCACAGCCCTGCCTAGGCTTCCTGGGCTGAATGAGAGCTCAGGTCTGATGTCAGAGCACCACCCACCTGTCTGTGTTCAGGTCAGGAGTACCTTCCATCCTCCCTTGGGATGCTCACCTTGACCCTTGGCGGACATGGGAAATGTATGTCTCCTGACCATATAGATTTCGCTGTGCCAACCTGCAGATGCCAGTGTAGATTGAGTCTCTCACCTCCGTGAGATCACTGCAGTTCTCAGAAGACACGAGCAGGCACCCACCATGTCTCACCTACATCCAGACTTCAGGGCTGAGAACAGCCCCTGTGTCCACCTCTCCTGCAATTCAGGACCCTTGTTAAGGTTTTTTTTGTTGTTATGGTTTAATCTAGATTTCCCCAGAGTTCCATGTATCATGGACAGGACCTTTGGAAGGTAACTGCATTCTGGGGGTTTATATCTGACTTGCTCCGAACAGGTGTGGCATTTTAAGAGGAAGGTCTCTGTGTGTCAAAGGGAAGGTTATATCTTCCTTCTTGGGTCCTCTGTTTACCTTATGTTTCCTGCAATAGCTGTGGACTCAGATGCCCGGAGGAGAGAGGGAGACTATTGGTGTTCTCAGCGGAGAGCCACACACTTGTGGTCTCCTCACATCAGGCCCTTCCACTCTGCTCTTCTGCCTTGCAGCTGACTCTCTATGGGCTGGAATCTCTACACACTGTGAGCTTAAACCAGCTTTTCTTCTATTAAAATACAGATGTCAAGTATTATGTCCCAGTAATGAGAACACCAGTAAGTTATCCCCTATGTGCTTCTGAAGTTTCTTATTTATCCTCCTTTGGGTGCCTGCCCTCCTTCAACCCTATCCCACCCAAAGTGAGCTGATCTCTTCACTTGAGGCCAAGATTTCATCTCCCTGAAGACTACCTTTCTGGGCATAGTAGAAGTGAGCAATGCCAATTACAGCAGCCCAGGGAATAGGAAAACTCTGTCAATCTATTGTTTCTAGACTGCAAAAACCCGTAGTCTTCAGGAAGAGCCCTATCTGGGTTCTGTCTACCACCTGAAGCCCTGCCTTTACTAACCATATGTAGCTCCCTCTACTGAACTGTGCTCTGTCCTCCACTGAATTGTGGTCTCATCTTCAGACATGGTCCTGACCTCCCTGAGTTCTCTCATTTCCAAACACTTAGGACAATTGTGAGCAATTTATACCAGCTTCCCCCACCAGGAAATCCAAGCTGATAAAGGGGAAGCCAGGCTGTGCGAAGTCCCTTCATTTCTGGCTGTGGATTACCTCCAATCCTTCAGTGCTGAAAATAGCAGAGTGGTGACCAATAGCGATTCAGCCTGTCCAAGATTAGTAATCCAGACTCTGGAAAATCATAATTTAGGCAGAGAAATAAGGCAATATAAAGAAATAGATAATTGAGAATGCAGAAAAAACTGAGAGGAACATTGAAAACTACAGAGATTGTTTCCAAGATTTAGCTACTAAAAACTATGCTGGTATAAACAGCCCACTATATACATCAACAGAAAAATGGGAAAAAATTGGTGTTTGAATACAACAAAGTACTACTCTGCCACAAAAAGCATAAATTTGAAACATTTTTATGCAAACAGACACACTTGGAGACCATAATTTTAAGTGAAATAATTGAGACACACAAGTTCAAACCTTGCATTGTTTCTTTCTTGAGAAAACAAATTTATAAACAAAGAACAAAAATGATGATAAATATAAGGAAGTAGGAAAAACTTGATTAGATAGGAAGGGAAACAAGTGGTCATTGGAGAGAGGGAAAGAGATTAAAAGGAAAAATGAATTTTAAAAGGAACTAGAGCTTTGTCTTTTTGAGACAGGGTCTCGATGTGCAATTCAGGCTGGCCTTGATTTCACTTTGTAGTCTAGGCTAGCCTCGAACTCACAAAGACCCTCCTGCCTCAGCCTCCTGAGTGCTGGCATTACAAGCATGCGCCACCATGCCCGACTGGAAATACAGTTTAAAATATATGTATGGGGCTGGGGATTTAGCTCAGTGGCACAGCGCCTGCCTGGCAAGTGCAAGGGCATGAGTTTGATTCCTGGTATTGGAAAACAAACAAACAAAAAAATTAGAGTGGGTAAAATATATGTATACACGAGATTGTCAATATAGTTTTGAAGCTAGCTCCTCTTCCTTCCTTGAAAACAATGTTTTGTGCTGATATTGTTTACACAAGATACCATGCCAGTGTCTTGTACTCTCATTAACTGCTACTAAGACAACAATGCACAGTGTATCATCTATTGTAACTGCCCTACTAACCTGTTTGAAAACTCAAAATATATCAACTATTGTAACAACTACTGTATCAACTATTGTAAGTGGCATTCTGACATGTTTCCTTGTTTACCTTTCTTCTCTTTCTGTAATTTATTGAGAGAAAGTCAATGCTCAAAATTTTGTTTATTTTTCTTGACCAATTTTACATGCTTGAATTTAGTAATTAGAATGACTGATCTGAAAACAATATGCAGTGTAAGAACCATTGTTGCACTCCTACCATTTTATATGGTGAAGCTCTGCATCATTTCCAATGCTTTTGAAAATTATATTTATTGTTTTTTACTTGTTACTGTCTTTGATTTTTTGGTCAGTCTTGCATTCTTATGTCTCATGGACTGAGCAACTTTGTTGAAGATAACAGTATGTAATTTAGCAACCACTGTAAATTTCTATTATGTTGCCGTGAGGTCACGTATCATTTTTGTTGTTTTTGTGTTGTTTTGATTTTGTCTTCATTGTTGTTTTGTCAGGTTTTTAATTTTTAAAATACAAAAGAAAAAAATAAAAAAGTATTAAGATACATTATGTACATGTAAAAATCCTCAAGGATGAATGGGATCATGGTGTACTGGAAATGTGTACCAGCAAAGAATTATAGAGACACTGAAGAGACAGACTACACTTTGGAGAAAGCAGCAAATCTCTCTGGCCATTAACCCTCACTGTTGGCTCTTTGGAAACAAATTGAAGGAGCAGAAGCACAGTGACACCTAGGGAATTCCGGAGGTCCGAGGGAGCAAAGGTGCTTCCTCAACAGACTGGCAGTTGCTGTGTTCTACAGGGACAGTAGGGAGTTCTGCTCCCATAGAGTCCTTACACAGAAGTGAGGAGGTGAGTGACTTTTGTACAGGTGCCCCCATATCCCTGTGGAGTACATGGGTTTAAGCTCCATTCCAGAAAAGAGTTAAGCCTTTCAACCAGGGCCACACAACAGCCAAGGGACAGCTTCACATCAGAGTTCCCAGTGTTATCCTTCCACAGTGACCAGTTGAGAGATATTCTCAGGAATCAGCTACGGAGAGGTAGTATATTAGAAAGGCATACTCTGAGGGTTCTGAGCTCAGCTGGGAAGGGCACAGGCCCTGGCCTGGTCGCCAGAGGCCTGGTCTATCCTGAGTTGCTCTGGATTTTAAAATCTAGATATTGATTTTCCCCATCCTTGCAGAGAAGAAAAAGATACAAACAATGCATACACTGAAGAGTTTTTTCTGTGAAAGAATCAAAAAATTGAAAAATTGACAAGTCAGTCATCATTCTTACCAAAACAAGGAAAAAATAAACCAAAATCCAAGTTGTTAAAAATGTAAAACTTGAAAGCACACTGGACTCTGTTGAAGTTCTCAAGATCATTTGTAATTACTTTAAGAACCAGTTAAATGGAAATTCAGAGGAAATGTATATATTCTCTGATAATTATAAACTGTGTAAGATAAAATAAAAGAGGCTGGGGATTTAGCTCAG
>NW_004955498.1:2521568-2524097 GCF_000276665.1 Chinchilla lanigera | reverse complement strand
AAAAAAAAAAAACAGAAAAAATACACAATGATCTCAATAGAGGCAGAAAAATATTTAACAAAGTTCAACTCTATCCATGATTCCTTTTACATTTTGTGCACAATAAATGTTCTCATTCATAGATAGAACACAGACTGTACAGACCCATCCTGGTGTCAGAAGAGTTACTACAAAGAAGGGTGGTGGCAGTAGGGGAAGGGCCACCCTCCCTTCCTGAAGGGAAAAATTCTGATTTGGCAGGAGAGCATTTGTCTAGCTTAGGGTGGCAGAGTGGCTGGCTGGCATGCCAAGGGCCTGGGCAGGCAGGCAGCAGGATGGAAGGACCTGGAATCTGGGTGCCAGATGTTACTAAACCTGGGTCTCAGCGGTGTCACTGAGCTGCCCATCTTCATAGTCATTCTGAAACAAGATCATGCTGTTCTTCAGGAACACTTTGTCTCCCATGCAAAATCTCTGGTTGCAGAGGTGGCACTGGAGGCAGTGGAGGTGATACATACTTTCCCTGTCAACATTAGCATCTCAAAGGCTGGGACCAGCTTGGTGCAGGCAGCAGAGTTCTCTGCGTTGACAAAGAGTCTCAGGTTATTATAGTGACACAGGATGACATTGGCCTTGGTGTAGACGATGGAGCCCGTCTCAGCCAGGCACAAGTCACAGAGGGAACCGCTGAGGCAGTCCCTGTGCCAGTACTTGTCTAGCACCTTCAGAAGGTAGCGATCTATGATCTTGCAGCCACAGCCTGTACCATCCTTTTGCTTCCCCTTGGTCTGGACACAGAGCTCTGACAAGAATCTGCACCTTGTGATCTTCTGAATAAAATAGGTATAAGAAAACCTTACCTCAATCAGAGGACATGTATGGCAAGGTAATGGCCAAAGTCATAGTAAATGGGGAGAAGCTCAAAATATTCTCTCTAAAATCAGAAGTAAAACATGGATGTCACTATCACCACTCTGTTTCAGTATAATTCTCTGAACAATAGCCAGAGCAGACAGCATAGTATGTGGACAAAGACTTTAAGGCCTTCCTTCACCTGAAAACTACTGTTTCCCAGGAAGTCCTCACAGAGCCTGGGGACAAGTCCCTAGGTTACTGTCTTACACAGGACCACTCTTTTTGTGTCTCTCCCAGGTGAAGATTCCTCTCAGCTTCACCCAGCAGCTGAACGCTCTGTGCAGTGCAGTGTTCCATTCGCTAAAGCTTTTCTCTCAGGCCCAGGAAATGTCATCTGTGCCTCGGTGCACTGGCCACCATGCAGCTGCCTGAAAATCAACCGCTGCTGAAGGAACTGCAGTTACTCCAAGCTCCAACTTTCCATGACTCAGCAGTCACCAATGGCTGCTCTCTGCTAGTGCCTACCCCCTCAGTGCTCTGCTACCAGTGTTTTAGGACCTTGAGGATGTCTCTTATCTCCTGTCATTGGTGGTGCTCCTCGACTCCACCATCCTATAGGGTAGCTTTGATCCTGCTCAGTCTAGTGTGCTAGTATCTCCACCACAGACACAGGACCTTCCAAAGAGAACACATGCAATGATGGTTTGGGGATCAATGTGTCTATGAACAGATGGGGTTCTTTACTGACCATAAATTTCCCTAGTATACCTGAAAAAAAAAACACAAATGTATACTATTATAGATCAACAGAGGAAAAGAAATGGAAAGCCATGAATTGATTGTTGTCCATATATCTATTTATGGACTCCATCTCATCAACCTTAATCCAAATTTCTTGACATTTCCAAGGAAATTCCTATCCCATTCCTATTTTATCACAAATGAAATAAAAGATTCCTCAGTTGATTTTACCATAGAGAAAAGTCTTTTGCACTTGGAATTGAAGAGCAATACTCACCATTCACGTGTGATCAATATCACATTCACATCAGAAATCAGAGTTTTCATCAATATCACAATCCTACATACACCTATGAGATCAATATCATTCTTCAGATGAGTTGTGCAAGCTACTTCAATCTTGCAAAAAATGACGTTTTCAAAATTCAAAAGGAAACTACATGTCAATTCCAAGTAACACATAGAGAGCAACCATGCAGGAGGTGTGCACTGTATTCCCCTCCTACCCTGGCTCTTCACTAGTTAGAAAATGGTCAGATCTCCAGAAACACATGTATCCTGATGCAAAGGTAAACTAGTGATAGGGCTGTGAACAGTTCCTGTCGGAGACACGCATCTGGCCCTGTCTGTGGCCTGTAGCTCATGCATGGGCAGCCACTTGCTCTGCTCTCAAAGTCTCTTCATACAGACTTGGACATGGCTTGGGTTCTCCTCTGTGAACCTTTGGCAAATGCTGTAGGGCAGAGGTGGGAAATGTCTGCCACACGTGCCGCAGTGGCAGTTTGTATCACTGAAAGCTTAGAAAGGTTTCCCGTCACTGCTGGAGGACTTTCACCTTGCTGGTTTCAGCGTGGGTCCTTGGACCCACGGGAACTCATAGTGAGCAGGATCATGACTGAGCAGTTGTGTACTCTAGATACCCTTCCTGTACCAAGTCCTTAGTACTGAATTTCT
>NW_004955498.1:2508568-2521169 GCF_000276665.1 Chinchilla lanigera | reverse complement strand
TACAACAATTTAGCTATCCTGTCAGATAGTAACGCACTGTGCACAATAGCATGGATTAAGACAACCCTCAGTGTGTGTGGACCCTGCTCTTCCTGCCTGCTGGAGCGCTCACAGGATTGGCTCCTTTGACTGCAGGCCTTGGTAGAGGGGGAGGGAAGACGCCCTGAGGACTCTGGGTGCGTCTTTATGTCCCAGCCTGAGGCACTTCTTTTGGAATAGCAGGGATTTAAATAGCAGGAGGAGAAGGCCTAGGAAGCAGTAGCTGTTACTCACTCACCCTCAGGCTTGAGAACCAGCATGTGCACAGGGCCTTGGCTCTCCTTGGGCAGCACGGCCTCCCCCAGCTTGCTGCGCTGGCTCCTTTGATCCTGCAGATATGCTCAGGTTCACTGAGGACAGCAAGATTCCAAATTTTTGGATCTTGGAAGAAAATTATTCATTCAAAATGAGAAATATTTTTCCTACATTATTATTATTTTTAAGTCACCACTTTTCCCTTTCCCCTCCTTTTCCTTTCAATATTCCATATTTTTATTTTGCATGTAATTTACTTTTTTTTCTGCCTATTTTCTGCTGTCTTCAATTTCTCAGTAGTTTTTTCTACTACCTATACATAATTCTACAAATATCCTTCTATTCTTTAATAGGATCATTTCAATTACTTCTCCCTCCTCTGTCTCATATCCTATAGTTTAAACATTCATATATCTCTTTTTGTGTTTCTAGCCCCCTATATCTTTAATAGTATGATCATTCATCTATATTAATCTCCATATAGTTAATTCATTTATAAAATTAATGTTAAAATATTTTCTACAGTTAGCAGAGCTACAAATATCCCATTTAGTCCATACCATCTGTACATCAATATCTGGGATGTCTTAATGTTTGTACTAAAATTGTGGATTTTTATTCTGTTGTAAGGGTAATAGCTAATTGGTTTCACTTGCATGTTTAAAAACAATTTTTCTTAGCAGATACCACCATACCTGAATTTTGATGTTGCCAGAATCACATAACTATTGCCATTAATGTGTTTTCTCTGTATTCCAGTGCTCACATTACGTTTGTGATATTCACAATATCTGGGGACATTCCCAGACATGTTAGTGTCAGACCGATCACACTGCATGCCCCCTCTCAGATTAACGGAAGTGGTTAGATCTTAAGGCAGAAACAAAGGACTATTCTTAGCCTTGCCCAAAGTACATCCCTGAAAAGCAGAGTAATTAAACAGATCTCTGTAGTAGCAACAAAGTCTTTCCATTCTAAGTGCAATAAACTTCAGCACAAAACAAGCAGTAAGATAAACATGAGATGTGAAGGCAAGAAAATTCAACTCCAAATTCCCAACTCCCCCAAAGGCAATCCAGGGAATGCAAAGATGGAGAACAGCATAAGCTACATACCTAAATCATTTGAAAGGAATGAGGGGAGGGTAGAAAACATGTCAAACAGGTGGTCAGCCGAATCGTGGAATATGTAACTAAACAGATAATGGAAGTAAGGACCAAATGATCAAGGAGCTTTCAGAAGACTTTAGCAAAAATCCAGGTAAGCATAAAAAAACTTTGACAGAATTACAGTCCATGAAAATGTTTCTTTTGGAAATCCTGGAGATTAAAAATTGTATTGAAAGTGGGTTCTACAGAAACTGTGAAAGAGACATAAGATTCTGAATAATCTAGTCTCAGAGTCAAGGAAGTTAAGGAATGTATATAAAAAGCTACCATCTCAGACAACCAATATAATAATGGATTCACTAATAATTTCTTCAAGATCACTGGAGAAGATCTAATGACAGTGCTCCTCAAAACCTTTAATAAAATTGGAAGAGAACAGTGCTCTCACAAGTCCTCCCTGGAAACAAGCTTATCTGATTTAAAAGCCAGAGAATGATATAATTGAAAAAGAAAACTACAGATCAATCTCTTTAATACATATAGATGCAAATATCATCAGTAAATCACGAACAACAGAACACAAGGATGCCTCAGAAGATCGTACATCATGACCCAGTAGGATTCATTTCAAGGTTGCAGGGATGGTTCAACAAGCCCAAGTCAAAAATGTATTACACTGTATAAACAGAATTAAGTACAAGAAACATGCATGATCATTCTAATAGATGCAGAACAAATACTTGACAAAATCAAATGTCCATTCAAGACGAGACTCCTGAAAAAATTAAGTATAAAAGAACCACATTTCAGCCAGGCATGGTGGCAAACACCTGTAATCCTTGCACTCAGAGGGCTGAGGAAGGAGCATCATCACAAGTTTAAGGCCAGAGTGGGGCACATAGTGACTTCAAAACTAGTCTGAACTATATTGTGAGATCCTGTTTCAAAAAATAGTACAAGAAATGTATCTCCATCACATAAATGTATCTATGAAAAATCAATGGCTTAATTCATATTAAATAGTGAGAAACAGAAAGCTTGCCTTCCACAATCAGGAACAAGACAAAGATGTCCGTGGTCACCATTCTAAATCAGTCAGGCAAGTGAAAGAAATTAAACAAACACTAATAGGAAAGGAAAATAAAATCATTATTTGCAGCTGATAAGATCTTCTACATAGAAGACTCCAAAAAATTCACCCTAATCTCCAAAAATTGATAACCATGTTCAGTAGTGTAGTAGGTCAAAAAGTCAACACACAGAACTCAGTAGTGCTCCTGCATTCTGATCAGATTCAAACTGAGAAGATGAGGGAAATAATTCCTTTCATGATAGCATCAAGGAAATGAAAGACTTAGGAAGCAACCTAACTGGGGCGGAGAAAGGCCTCTCGTTTGAACACTAAAGTGCTCTGAAAAATGAGACAGAGAAGGATATTGGAATATGGAGAGATATCCCATTGCTGGAGAGACACAAGGAATATAGTCAAAATAGTCATCACATCAAAACTACTAGTAAACAAGTTTAACACAATCTCAATACAAATATCAGTACTACTCCTGAGAGAACCCTAGAGTACAATCCTAACATTCATATGGAACCAGAAGAGACTTAGAACAACTAAAGCAGTCCTAGGCACCAAGGGCAAGGCAGGAAGCATCACAATCCCAGACAAGTTGAAGTACAAAACTATAGTAATAAAATGAGCAAAGTACTGGCAAAAGCAGACTTCGGGATGAATGGAACAGCATAGAGGGTACCAAAACAACACCAAGAAACCTCAGCTACCTGATCTTTGACAAGGGAGCCAAGTACTTTCCCTGGAAGAAAGCTAGCCTGTTACTGAGCTGGTGCTGGGTAAATCAGCTATCTACATACAGAAGGTGGAAGCTAGACCCATACACTCATCATGCACTAAACTAACATTGGAATGTGACAGTGGCCCACATCTTCTCGCTGTGACCTAACTGAGCCCAGTCCTCTCTGCTGCCTAGACCTGAAGCACAGGTCTCAAAGCAAGGCTCTGTCTCTCCTCACCTGGTGTCCTGAGGCAAAAGGGGGTGATGGCCTAAAAATTCTTCCCCTCAGGGTTACTGGTCTGTAACAGTGACGGATCTGGCTTGTATGGCGTCCCTGTCCCTGACTTGGGGCTTCCTCACTGTGCACTCAAGGCCTCATCTTGACCTAACTTATGCCAAGTCTTCTCTGCTCCTCTGATCTGAGTCACAGTCCATAGTAAAAGGTTCTGAGTCTCAGTACCCATTGAGGAGAACGGGGTTGCTCTCCTGAGAATTCTGCACTGTGAAGTGCAGGTCCAGCAAGCGAAGCTTTTCTAGAACATTCTGAGATCATCTTACCGGAGTGGCGATTCCTCAGTACCATCAACTGCGCCTCACCTGGAACGAACTGATCTCAGCCTCTCTCTGTTTTCTGACCTGAGTCTCAGGCTTGAGAACAAATCCCTGTTATCCTCTCAGGGGCAAAGGAGGGAAAAGGGAACACTCTCCTGAGAATTCTGCACCTCCTCTTTTGGGGCAAGCCACAGAGGCTGTTGTTGAATGTTCTGGGACCCTCTCTCTAGGGCGAGGCTTTCTCCTGTTCCTACAGCCTTCACCTGTACTTAACTGAGCCCAGGTCCTCTCCACTCCTCCCTCCCGAATCCAGGCCCTCAGTACAGGGCTCTGACTCTGCACTCTGTGTCCCAGAGGCAAAATCCAGGCCTCACCAGAGAATTCCCCCCAGGAGTGCAGGGCTAACAACAGCGTAAATGTAAATTCTTCAAGGCAGCGTTGTCTGCTGTTGGGCTTCTTCACTCCCCACACCACCCCTCATTGTAACCCATCACTGAGCCAGGCCCTCTGAGCACCCCTTACTGAAGCTAGCAGCAAAGGGGAGGACCTCCCTTCTCTCTGACCTAAAGCAGTAGCGGTCGGTGAATGTCACATAGCAGAAAGCACATGGCGTGTCCTGGGGTGACAGCAGGAGCAGAAAGGAATTCTTCAGGCTCCTCCCTCCACTCTCAAGATCAAGATATTGGTTCCTGGAAGAGTCTGTACCCCAGTCCCCTTTTGATATGATTGTGTTCCTCAATGTCCAAGGCGCTGTCTCACAGGGGTCCCTGAGTCTGTACTTCATTCTAAAACATCTTCTCAGTGAGTTCCAGGACTGACAGGAGAGGAGGATCAGATGGATTGGGGAAAATTCTCTGGAAAAGTTTTCTACTCCACCCATAGGCCATCACCCTGACCCTTAACTGAACTTCGCCTGCGCTGCTCATCTCATCTGCATGCTAACCCTGACAACAGGCTCTCTTGCTGCTCTAACCCAGTGAGGTGCAGTCAGTGGACCCTGATTCCAGCAACAGTCCAGGGGTCTGACAGCAGGGATCGAAGGAAAGTCTCCTGGTCCCCCAAATCACTCTCTCTCTCTCACTAGGGATCTTCACCTTTGTTTCTGGAAAAACCCGCACTCCCATAGTCAATGGGCCTGAATCTGTTCCACTCAGACTGAGAACCTGACCCTCAAGCTCCCCTGAGGGGCACTGTGGTCTCCCTTGAACATCCTTCCTGGCACGGCAGCAATGACAGAACAGCTTGTCTGGATTCTTTGGTGAAAGTCTGTCTAGGATGTGGCTTCCACACACCCTCTTCTGCTCTCACTTCTACCCCTAACAGCGATTGGCCCTCTCCACTCCCCTCACCTGAAGCACACACCTCAGAAAAGCTGCTATCTCTCTGACCCCAAGAGGCAACCAACAGTAGATATAACATCCGTCATTGTGCCTGGGGTGTGACAGGAAGGGAATAACTGAATTCTGCAGGTCAACTTTTCCTTCCTCAAGATCTTCGCTTTGGTTCATGGCACAATCTAGACCCTCATCTTTCATGCACCTGAGAATGGTCACCTCACAGGAAGACTCTCTCTGACAAGGTTCTCTGGGGCAGAAGGAAAGAAACTCGTATTTGATCACGGAATAACTATGGATACTAAGCATGATTCACAGCTGTGCTTTGGTTTGTATTTCTCTTGAATTCCTTATCTTCCTTAAATAGCAGTTGTTTTGAAAGCCAGTCCTCATCCACCAGGGTGGGTGTACGTGCTTATTAGCACAATCTCTGGAACCACACTCTCTCCAATTTCCTGCTGTCATCACGTTTCCCTAGGCCACTGACATCTCTGTTATGAGTTGTTGCCTCAGACTGTGCAGGGTTGTACATGCAGGAATAAAAAAAATACTGGCCACCCATGCTGTCCTGAGCCACCTATGCAGGCCTCAGCACAGACCCCATCCTCTCTGCCCCATCCAGACACAAGTCTCAGGTCAACTGTCCTCAGTCTCCTCCAGAGATTCCTCAGGTTCTGATGTTTACATTTGGTTGTTTTGTGTGTCTGCTATTCTTTATTGCTTCTTTCTTCTACTGTTTTCCAAGTTTAACTCAGGAAGCACAAGGCAGTAACCTAACTTCTTTGTCTAAGGGTAAAGACATTGACTTAAAAGGAATTTAAGAAAAATTGAGAATTTTATCATATTCTATCTCTTTTCTTTTTTTTTTCTTTTAGAAATAAAAGGAGGAAAATACTAACAGACTGACAACATTTTACAAAATAGGAAAAGATCAGTACAGACATTACAGAGTTACAAACAGAGTGGTAGAGAATTAACAATGCTTATTGTATTACATATTGATATCTTCAATGTAGTTTCTCATGAAAACACATATAGACATACAAAGCTAATCAACCAATGCCTCACTGACAGTTTCTTTCAGCAAGGAAGTACAAGACAGTAGAAAAGCCGTGTTAACTATCCTGCATATACATATATAAAAACTTTCTCCTTCTTTCCCTTCTCTTTTCCCATATCCCAGTTATCCTTTACCTTTGAGTGCTTTCCTATCAATTATCAATGTCTATCATATCTCCTAGATTAAATGAACTCTTTCAGGCTTTACACTAGAGAAACAATGCAGTGCTTGCACATGTATGTTTGATTTATTTCACTTATGAGTATGGTCTCTAGTTGTGACCATTTGCCTATAAAAGCCTCGAGTTTATCTTTCTTTACAGCTGAGTAATATTCCATTATATAAAAGTACCACAATTTTCTTATCCAATCCTCAGTGGATGGACATTTGGGTTGCTTCCACATTTTAGCAATTACAAATTGTGCTGCTAGGAACATAGGTGCACATCTATCACTTTGCAATGAATACCACATGATGCTGTATTTATATGAGAATCCTTTTGCCTGAGTTTTTCTACCGAGATTCATAGCTGTCTCTAAAAATTGTATAATTTTTGTTAGACTTCTTTTTAGACATTTTTACAATCTATCTTCTTAAACTAAAACTAGGACTTTGTGTACACTGTAGTTGCTGGGAATTGGGGTTATTATTTGAAATGAAATTAGCTGGGCCCATAACAGCGAGCACACCCTGATGACTCTCTTATGTAGAAGCCTCAAAACAGTCAATCGGAATGTCCAACACTGTGTTCGAGAGGTTGGGAAGGGTGTGGTGAAAGTGGATAAAGCAAGGCTGTGTTTGAGGGGTGTGCGCTGTATCCATATGATCAAGACTCACGGTGGAACCTTCCAATAATGTATAAAATTTCTACACATTCATCAAAAGCAAGGTACCACTTGAGGAAGTACAGGTAATGTACATGTGCTTTCCAAAGTGCTTTCCTGCTCACAGAATTCAACTGTGGCAAATGACACCATCACAAGATCTAATTCTTTACAATGTTCCTGTTCCTGCATCTGCTTCTCTATGGAGAGAGAAGTTTTCCTTCTTCATGTCCACCATGTGCCCCGTAGTTTCCCATTGGACTTGGGGCCTGGTGAAAAGGGTGCTTCATGTGGAGCAACACTGGAGGAGTGTATTTTTTCATTTTTCTCTTTGCTTCTTCTTATAAATCTATGACCTAGAATAAACCTCTTGTCCTTGTATTGTGGTATCTGAGATATTCTCCCAGCCACGAGAAATTTAATAAAAAATGTTTGTTATTATTAATATTAATATATGTAGATAAATCTACATGGAATATGGATCCAAGCTTACTCTTTGCATATGAATATGCAGTGATTTCGGAAGTAGCTGTTGTAGTGACTCTCTTTTCTCTCCTGTAAACTTCATTTACATCTTTACCATAATTAGTTGTTGCTGTATGCAGATATATGAGATTAATTCTTACACTTCATTTAGTTATACTGATATGTTTATAAAGTAATTTCACTATTTTGTTTATTGTTAGTTTACAAATTTTTAAATGAATTGGGGTAACTCCTTCATCTTAGTTCAGTGGTAAAGGATTTCCTTGATTGTGCTAGTTCTTTTTCATGTTTATCAGTATTGGATTTTGTGTTTCTTTGGAGTCATTAAATTTATGTGTTTCTCTGGAGTCATTAAATTTATCACGATATTTGGGGAGAATTGTTTATTGTAATAATGTTAAAACATGTGGGCATTGATCAATTATATCTCTATTGCATTAGATCTTCATTATCTCTTATTTCAATATATTTCTCACTTTACAGATATTCTTCATCTTTTCTGTCACTTACCCTTTTAACTCATGCTTTCTAATCTTATTTTAAATCCTACAGCTTCATGTCAATTTCCAATTCTTCATTTTCAGTGTAATAATGCAAGTATAATGATCCTGTGTCCAGTGACCTTTCTAAAGTACATCATGATATCTAGAGCTTTTTAATGACAGAAATTTATGTTTACACATTGTTATTTTCTGTAAATAGTTCCTTCTCCATATTCAATGTGGAGGTCTTTGAAAAAATCTTGTACCATTGAACAGACATTGAACAATCTTCCCAAACCTTATCGTACTCTGTGAACACTTCATTCTTTTTATTTTTTATTAGCACAGGTACTATGAAAAGCCTTGTGGAAGTTCATCAAAAGTTTTCCCTATATGGAAACATCCCACATACTTCTGGAACATGACTGCCTACATCATCTCTCCTATACTGTTAAAACTGAAGCTTGGGTACTGCACCTGCTGGGGCGAGCAAGCCCACAGACTGTAAACAAGGCCAGGAGCCCTGCTAGGACATTTTTATTCAAACTAATCATAAGAGGATGAAACCAGTGATTTCAAACATCAGTACACCAAACCAGTGGATGCTAAGGGAACACTGGGAAGAGAAGGTGAGACAGACGTATTTCCTAGCAGTCCCCAAGAGGAGAATGGATTTCCAGGTGCACACATGAATCTGTAGGATAAGTGTGGGCTGATCCACACCTCTGAGTTAGCATGGACAGATTTCAGGTGCCATCTTACAAACTAGGTGATGGTGGAAGGGAAAACAGAATGTACCAGTGAACATTTTCTATCTGAAAAATGTGGAGGAAGCACCCTCTCTTTCATGTCATCCACAGTGCTGGAGCTTGTGGAGGTGAGAAGGTATGGATGGTCAGTGAGCAAGGCTCTTTTTGGGTGCTTAGAACATGTCTGCTTTCTCCAGCCAGAGCATCTTGGCCTCCTCATCAGAATCTGGTCCACATGGCTCTGTGCAGATGGTGCTGTGTGATTTCTAAGCCTTCACACCCCAGGGAGGGATGGCCAGACTGTGGGGCATACTGGCCAAGCAAAGTGCAAGCTGTGACCTCTTTGTATTCTGTGGAAGGATTTGGAAAGAGAGATCAGGATGCCTGGTGTAGAAAACTGGGAGTTTCAGACACTACAAAGATGGGCAGAGAACTACCAGCACCTACGAGGGATATTTACCAAATAGAGGGCCCCTTCTCAACCCAGGCCCAAAAACAATGTTTGTAGACCACCCCCAAGCTCCTTCTTGAATCTTCCTGTCAAAGATCTTCCCTTGCCCTGAGAGAAATTTCTCTGTGATTGTGTGGTGAAGTTTCATATTGCGTTTCTTTATTCATAGGAGTCTAGTAAGACTTCACCATGTCACTAACTGGATTCTTCCAAGGGCTATTACATCATTACAGTATTTTCTCATTTAACTGAAACAAGCCAAGGGTGCTGCTATCATGCTTTTTTCAAGAAGCTTCCCAACAAACATGAGTACAAAAGAAGGAAAAGTAAGAATAGAACCTGTCCCCCTCAACACAGAGGAGAAAGTGGGTATGGGTTGAGGACTGTGGAATAATTTCTTCCTTAATGGTTTCTCCCATCAGCAGTGAAAAGGAGCTGTGCTTTTGCATGTGTAGGGAGCAGGAGTGGAGCAGCGGCATGAGGGGGGATGTTGCAGGAACTTAGATGGTGTAAGGTGTGTGGTGAGTGTGTCACACCCCAATGCGGGCCTAGAAATTAATCACTTGGAGACCATCTTCTCCACAGTTATTGTTCTTGCATCCTGACTTCTGCTGTAATCAACTGAAGGCCCTCAAACCGCTAAATATCTCACTGTTTTAAGAGTTGACAATGCCACCAAGGACTGCAACAATGATATCTGCACACTACACCCCCAGAAATAATTAGCTAACTTTCTCAAAAAATGTTTTTGGGTGGAAAATGTGGCTACCAATGGCAGCCATGGGAATGGTTTACCTCTAATGTTTAGGGGAACGCTTTCTAATACATAGCGTTTCTTCAGGAAAATCTCACATTAGTAATAGCTTTTGCCTCAGGAAACTGGAATCATAAATCAAAGTATATATAAAACAATTAGAATGCAAAACTAAAGAAAAATTGACGGTAATAACAGAAGACTTTAAATCTGAGTAGAAAATTTGTTAGGGAATATCATGAAGGAAGAAAGCTCTACCTACAAATTATTAACAGGTGTATGCCTCTTACCAGATTAACCAAGTAAAGAGAGGACTCATTTTGAGTATCAGGAAGGAATGGTGAGGAATTCCTACAGATACTGTAAACATTATGTTGCCTATTCGGGTCTTCAAGTTGATTCCCAATATATATAATGAAACAGAAGTATTTTAATTATTCCACTTTTATTATATAAATTAAATTCATAATTAACAACATCCAATAACAGCAACCTCCGATTACTATGGTTTTATTGCTGAAGTCTTTTAAAAGCTTTAGGGAAAATTATACTCATTACATCTCTTAAACTGTTTTTGAAAATAGAAGACGTGGCAAGGCATGAGGGCACCTGCCAGCAATCCCAGCATTCAGGACGCTGAGGGAGGAAGATCTCCAGAGTTTGAGGCCAGCCTGGACTACCTAGTTAGACCCTGGTTCAAAACATCTCAAAATAAATCAGACCTCCATGTATAAAGACCACCTTGTCTCACTAGTGTAAGAACCTGAAAAAGTAAACAAAATCTGAAAGGTACAATGGATATTGTGAAAGGGAAAGAAACTGCTCAAAAGGAAAGAACAATGGAGATGAGGGAAAGGAGATAAGAAAGAAAGAGGGAAGGGAAAATACAGATACATAAGATAGCTAGTCTAGCTGTACTGCTAATTTCTATTTTTTTAATTGAAAGGAACAGTTAATGCTTAATTTTTTGACTAAGTTTGCATGTCTATTCTGGTAATCTGAACAACTACTTTGAAGACAACAATATGCAATATAACAATCATTGTTAAATACATATCATCTCTCATCTTGTTTTTGGAAATTCTGAATCATTTCTAATGTTTTTTGTTATTTTTTATTCTCTTTAAAACAAAAAAGAAATTCAAGATGTGAAAATATAAGGAATTTTATTATGAGAATATATCTAGACTAATACCAAATTATGCTGGGTCCCTAACCTGTATTAGGTACTTATTAAAAATCAGGCTCTTTGCAAAGTGTTTTGCTTACTTTATCTCATTTAATTCTTATCTTAAAAACCAGGAAGCATGCTTTTCTTCTGCATTCTACATATAAAGAAATGGAAGTCCTAAAAATTCTTTAAAAATAGAAGAGTTAGAAGTACTTACAAATTCATTTTATGAGGTCAGCGTGGATTTCATTGCCAAGACTGGACAAAGGCAATGCAACAAGCTACAGATCAGCATCACCTGTGAATAGAAATGGTAAAATTCTCACCCACATATTATCAGATATCATTGAACAGGCTTAAAAAGGATAATTGATCCTGACCAAGTTGAGCTTATCCTGGAAAAGTAAGGCTCTTTCAACATTAAAAAGTCAGTCAGTATACCACAGTAAAGATGAAAACCACTCCGACATGTCAATTGACGTGCAAAAGGCATCTGATAATAGCCAATATCATTTAGAATTTATAAAAATATTCTCTGCACATCAAGAATAAATGCTAATTCTCGCAGCCTAAAGCAGAGCATCTATGAAAATCCAAATGGTATTACCATATTTAACACTATGTTAGAAGAATATTTTTCTTCTAGGTTGAGAACAAAGCAAGGATATTTGTTGTCAATCGTCCTATTTAATGCACATCTGAAAGGAAGAAACAAAACCACCTTTATTAGCAGAGAATCACTGTCTGGGTAAAAATTCCACTGAGGGCTTCAGTAGCTTTTTACTCTTCTCAGCAAAATTCTCATCATCATAGTATACAAGTTCAATACTGGATGCAAAAATTACTGGTATTTTGAAATTTAGGCAGTTAACACTTGGAAGTTCACATTTTATAATATCTATTGAGGTGTAATTTTGCAGAAAAACTGTAAATGTTTAATGTATGTAATAAATTCAGTTTGGATATAGCTATGCTTATATTATCATGGAAGTTCAGGTAATAAAGCTATGTATCACCTTCAAAGGTTCGTTATATTCCATCGTGCCTTGATGTTTAATTTAGTAAGAATTCGTAGTATGAGTTCTAGCTTCTTAACATGTTTCGAAGTCCAAAGCTCCATATTTTTGTTTGTAGGCATATGTTGCACAGCAGAGCTCTAGATCTCACTCTCCCGCATCATTGAGATGTTATACTAAGTGAGCAACAGCGCCCCATTTCCTTCTACTCCAAGTTCCTGACAAGTACCACTTCATTCTCTGCTTCTAGGAGTTGGACAGTTTTTGATGCCACTTGCAAGTGGAATCGTGCCACGTGTTCTTCGTGACTGGTTTATTTCACTTAGCAGAATATAAAAAGGAACACCATTCACAGTACCTCTTAAACTTCTAGGTATAAATCTAAGAAGGGACTTGCAGTTTCTGTATGCTGAAGACAACAAAATAAAGCTGATGAAAATAAAAGAAGATCTGAATAGTGGAAGGACATGTATGGTTGTGAACTGGAAGACTCAAAACCATTAAATATGAATTCTCTACA
>NW_004955498.1:2506192-2508288 GCF_000276665.1 Chinchilla lanigera | reverse complement strand
AATTATTATTTTAGAACAAAAATTGGAGGACTTACACTGCTCCCAAGATTTATATAAAACTATTTCAAACCAAAACATTGTTCTAGTAATGAAAACACTAGTGATAGACTTGGAGAAGGGATTTACAAATTACATATCGAAATTCTATCCAGAGAATGTTAGGAACTCTCAAACTTGACAACAAGAGAAAGTAATCTATTCAGAGTAATGGATAAAAGATTTGGACAGACACTCTGTCAAAGATTCACAATGGACCAAGAAGATATAGAAGACCTGAAGAATAAGAGAAGCAAGCACACAGGAAGGCACCCAGCACTATTAGCTCTTCCAGAGATGCAACTCTAAACCACAATGGAAGGCCTGGGGTACAGTTCAAAGGTAGAGTATATGCATAGCAAGCCCTGGATTCAATCCCTAACACCTCTAGGAAAAAGAAAAGACATGATGACATACCATGATATACTTATTAAAGTAATTAGCATTTAAAAATTAATCAAAAAGAGAAAACAGACAGACCAAGTGCTGGTGAGGTGGTGGAGCTACTGGAAGCCTCACACAGTGATGGAGAGAAGACCTAGTGGTACTGCCGCTGTGGAATGCAGTTTGGCAGAATTTTCAATAGATGTAAGCTTTCTTGCCACAGGGCCCAGCAAGGCTACTCCTAGATGTTTACCCAAGTGAAATGAAAACACATCTTGGTACAGAAACCTGTGTGTTTAAGCAAATACCAGGTTTATTCATATATGTCAATGAAACATCTCTCAGTTGAGGCAAAGGTAAATAAAATATGAGCCATACATTTAAAGGAATGGTACTCAGCAAAATAAAAGAGGAGCTATAGATCTGCACACCAATAGGACTGCATTACAAGTGCATCAAAATAGGGCAAGCAGCCCCTCTGCAAGGGCCATACACTCCAAGCTGTCATTCCTATCACCCGCCAGAGCTGTAAGGATGCAGAAGTGACCAGTGGTTACAGGGTGTTATGCCTGGGTGGGACAGGAAGTTTGGCTACAAGAGGCAGCACGCAAACACTGCACTTGGGGTGTGATGAGTTTTGGCTGTGGCGGTGGTGACTGTTCATTATTGAACTCACCAAACTGTACGCCAAAAGAGTGAATCATATTGAAGTTGAATAAAATTTGATACAGAAATCATTAATGACAGAATTACTCTTGTGTTTGTAATGTGTTAATCTGAGTTGGTATTCTCATTTCCTTGAACAGAGTGCAGAATAACAGGACCAGGATTTGCAAGGAACATAACATGCTTGTTCATCTTGGGACACTGTAACTAATTCTGAGCATGAGATGTCAAGTGTGTGATAGGTGCTAATCACCTGAGTAGCTAATTTGCTACCATAAGAGTGGCATCAGGCAATATCTATTTAGGAAAGACTGTAATGCTATTTCTAGGTTGTTCTGCAGGTCTTGCTTTGACTTACTTAGTTTGCCGCTAAATTCTTTAAACTTCACCATACCTCAGAGTCAGGAGAACACTTGCAGCAACAACACGCTCCCTTACATCGTGTGTCTCTGGCTCAATATCTAGTCTAGCCCACTCTTGGCCAAAATCAGTGTATTCCTTAAGGAAGATGCTGGAGCACTTTCATGACCACTGCACCATGAGCACACCTTGACTACCTACTGTCATAGTGAAGTTTGTATGATGCTTCCTGCCCAACTCTTGGTGACCTCATGCAGTTGCAGGGGTCCACTCACCATTGAGTGGTAGCCCCTGTATCCCCAAGGCTGACAAGTCTGCTTATCTAGATGCCAGTCTGTGTCAGCCATGTCCTCCTGCCAAGGTGCAGCTTTGAGCCACCTAACCACACATACCTTTTCCCACTGCTGCTCTGACCTCCGGTATTTGGCTTTGGTAACCTCAGATTTAATGTTCTACACGCCATGTCTGCCTTTTCATCACGCCCCCCAGGATCCCAGATGTCCTAAGGTGAATTAAGATGTTCATCTTGGGGACATCCAGCTGCCTTGGTCCAGATTTGAAAGCTGACACCTCTAACAAGCTCCTTCATTCATTCCTGGAGGGTGAACAGGTGGTCATTTCCTTTTAAAGAGATGAAAGAAGTTGGACTG
>NW_004955498.1:2502502-2504852 GCF_000276665.1 Chinchilla lanigera | reverse complement strand
TCTAACAGACTGGTTTTTAGTGGGAAGAGGGTGAGCAGCAGTACAGGACTGGGGCAAATTTTGTTCTGTGAGGTGATCTGACTTTTCATATTCCAGAGCATGATTTTCACAGTTCAGCTGCATATAGAGCCCGGAAGCTATTTCACATCTCTAGTAAATGTCTGTGTGGAGTTTCTATCAGTAGAAACAAAAAGTGTACAGAGTGTTCACATAGACTATGCTAATGTACAGCATATGCGCTCATGTATTAGTTTATATGTTTTATATATATATTGAATAGATAAGTATTTTATATATATATTTTTACAAATGCATTTCCACGTGAATGTACCTAGACTACATATGCTTATTTGATGAAAGCATATCCACTGTTATTCTGCGTGACTCAATTTTAATTACAATCCATTTCTAATGTATTCCTTACATTTCGTTACACTAGTCACGGTTGTGAAAGCCAGTTCTCACCCACTAGGGTGGGTTTAGGCAGTTATTAGAACTGCAGTCTCTGGAATCATACTCTCGGTTTCCATTTTTCTCTTGTCCTGCTGTTGCCCTTAGGTCTTTAGCATCTCTAGTATGAGGTGCTGCCTCAGCCCGTGCAGTGATATAGAGGCAGGAGTTTCAAAACTTCCTTCTGGCTGATGCTGTCATGGTTACGTGTGCAGCCCTCAGCTTCCCTGCCCCTACCCACACTCAGGGACCAGCTCCACAGGCTCCAGTCTCCCCAAGGCCTTCCTCATGTTTTGGTGTTTACAGTGAGTTGCTTATGCGTGTTTGCTAGGTCTCCCTCTCTCTTTCCATGGTTAATTCCAGAAGCACAAGACAGTACCACACGTGCTTGTCATGTTTCTGCTACAAGAACCAAACTGCAAGGACCAAAGAGTTCATTGGTGCCTGTTTTCAGTCTGTGACAGGCTGGCTCCAAGGCACACACAGCATGGGATAGTCTTACAGGCACAAAGCCGCTCAGTTTATGGTGGCCGGAAAGCAGAACTGCGGAACAGTGCCAGAGCGGAAGGGCCAGCGGCCACATATATTACGGAGGGCCACGCTTCCACGCTCCATGTGCACACATTCAGGAGCATTCTACCCTAAACCACTAAGTTAATCTGCTTGTTCACCTGTCAAGATTAACCAGAAACATTCACCCTCTGTGAATTTCACACCAAACACATCTCTTTAAAAAAGAATTTTTCTGCAGATGAAGACAATAATGCCGAGTCCCTAGGTCAACCTGACATGATGTAATTATCACCCATCTCGCTGGAAACAGTATAATCCCTTTTTCAAATTCTGAACAATCCCAGAATTTATCATAAGTCAAAGTCTAAGTCCTTTCTGAGCCTCAAGGCAAGCTCTGAGTTTTGAGATTGTATCCAGTATAACCTACATGTCAAATGCATACCACAAAGAAGTTGTCAGAAGTGTCATTTAATTATGTGTCCTGGGTGTGCTTTGCCTGCTCTGGGGTAGGTTCAATCCTGCTCAGTCTACTGTATTCAAATCTCCACCACAGACACAGGCGTAACAAAGGGCACACGTGCAATGAGATTTTGGGGTCAGTGTGAACATGAACAGAAGCGCTTCCTTACTGACAGTAGATTTCTCTCACATAACTGAAGAAACAAAACGTATTCAGTTATACATATATTTTAATACCTCATGAAAACAACTAAAAAGAAATAAGATAGCAAAGATTTTCATCCTTATGTCTATTCTTATACCTAATTTAACTTGTTTTAAATTTCTTACATATTGCCAAGGAAATTCCTACGATGATTTTTCTTCAAAATAGAATGAAAGCTTTCCAAGTTGTTTTGACAAAATATGAATGATGCTTGCATTTAGGAAGGAAGAGTAAAATTCCCGCCATCAGTATCATACATAGTCATATTCACATCAGAATCACAACCATCAATATCTCAAAAATGAAAGTACAAACATGGGATCAGTATATTATGCAAATAACACGTGCAAGCCATGCCAAACTTTCAAAAAGGAGCAAGACTTCCAAAAGGCATAAAGAACACACAACTCCATTTCCAAGTAACCCAAACAGGACAGATATGGAGATGATACACACGGAATTTTACCCTTACCCTGGCTCTCGACTACTCAGAAGAGTGTGATATCCAGAAACACAAACTGAAGAATGGGTCTCATTTCACATGAGGTGGGAACTAAGACAGCCATGTGATGAGGGGCACTCCCTGCTGCTGGCTGGCACCTTGCCCCGTCACTGGCCCATAGCACACGAATGTGCAGGCTCTTTTTCCTCTCTCAAAGTCTTGGCATAGGGGCTGGGGATTTAGCTCAGCAGCAAAAGCGCCTGCCTGGCAAGTGCAAGGTC
>NW_004955498.1:2486927-2502236 GCF_000276665.1 Chinchilla lanigera | reverse complement strand
TTTCTTCTGAGGTAACATTTCCCTGGTCTCAAAAATTCCCTTAAATCCACCTCACTGATATGGTTTCCCTTCCATGAGATGACAATGAGGATGACTACAAGGAGGCTGATTTTGGAAATGCTCTGGAAATCATCACCCAGTATCCCATTATAAGTGAGGCCTAAGATGGGCATAAGGACATACTTTTTGCTAGGGGGATCCACTTCCCGCACATCAATGCCAAAGACCAAACACATGCACTCACAGATTGCCTTGAATAATGAGGTAAAATGCCTCTTGTAACAGGTGTCTACATTACACTCTATTTCTGCTTTGGTGATAGGTTCCTTGTTTCGAAACTTGCAGAGCAGGATAGGAACCAGTTTAGTTAGCTTCTTATCTTGGTACAGAGAGCATAGCAACTGAAGGACGACTATGTCCGGGGAGGTCCATAGATCCTCCTCCTGACAGATTCAGCTCTCACTGGATTGGTGCTCTGACTGGAGGCCATGGCTGTGGGAGAGAGGAGACACCCTGAGGATTCTGTGGAGAACTTGGTGTCCTCGCCCAACACACTTCACTTGATGTAGCAGGGATTTGGGCACTGGAGGAGGAGGAGACAAGGAAGCAGTGAACCCTTTTTCCTCCCTGACAACCTTCAATACCTGCACATCTACCAGGGCCTGGTGTCCCTCTTTGCACAAGGCAGCCTCACTTGAGCTGGCTGGGCTGTCTTCTGACAAGGAAGATGTGCTGAGAATACTAGGGGACAGCAAGCGCCTGGTGATGAGGATTCAGATGCCTGGAGGAGAGAGAGCGAGTATCAGTGTTCTCACCCTTGTGAGCTCCCAGACAGGCCCATTATTGGTTTTCTCTTTGCATGGTGTTCTCAGAGTCCTGACTAGAGGCAGCATCCCAGAGAACTCGGACAAGAAGTGAGACTGGTCTTCAGGCTGCAGCTTAACCTTAGAGAAGGCTCTAGGGCACACAGCAGGGATACTTTCACCTGGACAAATGATTTCCCTCTGTCTTTGCGCAGGTGGAGCCATAGGCATACACTCAGTGAGTGCCCCTTACTTTGACTCCTGGACCTCCTCTGCTGTGTGATCTGTGGACACCGCCTCAGATCACGACTTTCTTCTCCTGTTTCTTGGAGCTCCTGTAAAGGACATGGAGGACAGCTCAGGCTGCAGACCTTAGGAGAGTCCCTGTCTCCCACCCCTCACAGGAAGGGGTGGACTGGGCCCCTGAGGTTCCTGCTCTTCTGAGTTAATGGTCCCCTTTGTGCTAACTCAATTTTCTCAACTGCCTGGAGCAGGTCCTGGACCCCAGCCTTTACTGGCCTGAGGCAAACTCCTAGGAAAAGTGTCTCCGTGCTTGATAGGGAAAAGAGGCAGTAAAAGAGAAACGCACATGGTCAGAGCTGCTTTGGACAAAAGCAGGAGGTATAAAAAACTATAGGGTCCATGTGGCCTAGGAACAGGAAACTGATCCTTATCTGGATAAATGGTTAGGTCTGAGATTCTCCCTTGGATGATCCAGGGCTTCTGTCATGAAATTTAAGCCATATGTGTAGAAATACTTAAAAAAATGAGAGGAAGGTAATATCCCTGTGTTTCCTAGGTCTGACAACAGATGACAAAGTGATAAGTGAGACTAGGGTAATGTGTGTTCAGGAGAGTGGGTTACCTCTACCTCACCTAGGCCCTTGATTATCTCTGGGATCCTACTTCTGCTGCCTGGATGTCAGATCTGTTCTACCAAGGCCTTGAGGTGTCTGAGACCAATGATTCAGAACTAAGAGAGAAGCCTCACCATGACAGCCCACCTCACAATTCCGGGGATGACCAAGGCCTCAGGAAAAAAGTCTGTGCAGCACTCAACATGTGTGTCCTGGGCAGCGTTACTGTCAGTCCTCCTGTAGGTTACTCACCTGACTGTTGGCAGATGCTGAGACTCGTGTCTCCTCCTCAGATAGAGTTCTCTGCAGATAACATCTCAGAAAATGTTCCTCACACCCCTGAAATCTCCAGCGTTCTCACAGGAAGTCAGCAGGTATCCATCTTGTCAGCCCTTCGTGAGGATTTCCTTACTGACAGCAGGACCTGTGCCCATCTCTCCTGTGATGCAGGACCCCTGTTATGATTTAACTTAGATTTCTCTCTAAAGGTCCATAGGATCATAGGCAGAACCTTTGGAAGCTGAATGTCTATGGGAGCTCACAGATGACCTGCTCTTAGGAGGTAGGGCTTTTCAGGAAGAGCAGACTCACTGCGTGTGATAGCTCAGGTTGTATCTTCCTTCCTGGAGCCCCCCTTCAACTTCTGCTTCCTGTAAGACTTGAGATGTATAGCTTTCCTCCAAACAAGCCCTTCCACTCTGCTGTTCTGCTTGGAGTTGGCTGACTGGGGACTGAAAACTCTATAAATTATGAGCCCCAGTCAACTTTTCCTCCACTGATTTGCAGATGTCAGCTATGGTGTCTCAGCAATGAGGTCACAAGTGAGGTAACCCCTCTGTGCTCCTCTAGTTTGTCCATCTTCCTCTTGGCCATACCTGCTCCTATCTCTGTGATGAGTCCCCACCTTCCTGCCTGAGTTAGAAGTGAGTATGCCACTTGAGCCTCTGAAGGCTGACCCAGGGGACAAGCAGACTCTGCTGCTGGGGAGCAGATATTCTCAGTTTTAACAAACCAGTTCTCTCTTGCTCTGGGCTAGCAAGAAAAGGAAACTGACTGTATACAAGGAAATTGAAAGCTAGGGAGTTCAGGGAGTCCCAGGAAGAAAAGACCATGCTTCAGTACACTAGGGGTTGTTGTGATCTTCATGGGTGTCAGAGAGCTCTGCTCCCACAGTCCTTACCCAGCCCACGGTGGATGAGAGACCCTTGTGCAGGCATCTGTCATATCCTTGGAGAGTGAATGGGTTTGGGTTCCCTTCCTGGAAAGTGTTGAGTATTTGAATGGGGCACTGAGAGCAGCTATGGGACAACTTTACTTCTTGTTTTGCAGTACCACTCTCCCACGGTGACTGGGTGAGAGACAGTCGCAGGAATACTTCCTGGACAGAGGACCAACTTGAAAGAGACAACATGAAGGGTTTCAGCTCAGCTGGCAAGGGCACAAGGCCTATCCTCCAAGGGACACCAGGCCAAGCCTGTGTTGCTCTGGATTTGTAAGTCTACCTTGAACTTCAACTCCTTGCCCTTCTGCCTGCCTCCAGCATAGATCTGGGTTCTGGCTGCCTTCTTTTCTGCCAGCATGAGCAGGACATGCCTTGATGTGGACACTGCTGTTGTCTGGGAAATGCAGAAAGACCAGCTTCTAGAAGATTGAGAATTGCTGAACTCTGAAATTTAGCATCCCATAAGGAAACAATTCATTCAAATTCCCAGAGACATTTTTTTCTTTTTTCTTTCTTTTCTTTGTCCTTCCTTTTTGCCTCTCATTTTTCAGCTTTCCCTTCAGCTTCCTTTTAGTTCTTCTCATTTTTCTTCTCCATGATATTTCTTTTCTCTTCTTCCCTTTTTTCTGTTGACTTTTATCTCCTGGGCATTTTTATTGCTCTCTTTACCTAATGCTATGAACTCACTTGGACTGCACAACTGCATCTTTGGCTCCATTTTTCTCCACTCATGCTCATGTTTTCTGCATTAATATTTCAAATTTTAATGATTTCTTTCACCCATTCCCAGCCCCTTATATCTTCACTAATATAATAACTAAGCTTTATTTACCTTTACAAAGTTCACTCCATAAAATTACTTTTGAAATTTCTTCTAGCCTTAGAAAAGTTATAGGTGTTGCATTTTGTACATATACCCTATTTGTCATATATCTGTGGTGTTAATGTTTATGCTGTAATTGTGGATTTCTATTATGTGATTAAGGGTAATGCCCAATTACTTGTCATTTCATGTTGATGTCTAATTTTTCTTAGATGATAATAGTGCGTCTGGTTTGCTTGAGAAATCCCAGTTCACATAACTAATACCATAAATTGGTTTTCTCTGAGACAATATGCACATTACCACTGTGAAATTAACAGTACTGAGGCACATTCCAAGAGAACTCGCTATAGGGCCAATTACACTGCATCTTCTGCTCCCAAATTAACAAAGGTGGTCAGATCTTAAAGAAGAGGTAAAGGACTTTAGTTAATTATGCCAAAACGCATACCTGAAAGCAGACAAAGTGAACAGATCTCTTTACTGGTCAAAAAAGATTTCACACTAGAACCACTGCAAATTTTAGCACAAAAGAAACAAACAGACCAAGAAAGAAAGAAATACAAATTAATAGAAATATCAAAAGGCAAGGGAGCCTAATGACCTCCAGACTCACAAATCTCCCAAAGCCAATTGTGGAAGCAAGAAGGCAGAGAAACCCATAATCTACAAACCTGAAACTCCAAAGGATACAAGACGTAGTTAGAAAACAAATCCAGGAGATGCTGGAGGGGATCACAGAATATTCAAAAAACAAATAACCAAAATGTTTCAAGAATGTTCGGAAGTCACTAACAAAAATGTATCTGAGCTATACAAAATGATAAGACCACCAATGGCCAGTTTAGCCAAGACTTGGAGTCCAGGAAATGATTTCAATCACACAACCAGGAGATGGGATATTGCATGGAAGTATGGGCAACAGAATCAAGTAGTGTGAAGACAGAATGTCAGAATTAGAAAATAGCGTTGCTTTTAAAGATCAGTTATGCACAGACACCTTAAAAGAATAAAAGAACATAAAATATTGATGAGCCTCTTGCTAATTATTGCAGAAAAGACTAACAGCAGTAACTGAATAAGTGAGAAAAAGCTAACAGAGTAAATGGTAGAGAAAACCAATTTATAGAAAAAGTAGCAGAAAAATTCCAAAGAATAACCAAAAAAAAAAAAAAATACAGAAAATTGCAGCATGTGGAACTGCAAATACCAGAACCAAATAGACCCTTTCTATGTAATATCATTCTCAAAACTCCAGGAATGCAAACAGGGACAAAATCTTCAAAGCTAGTAGACAAATGTAGTGAATCATTTACACAATCCGCTGGAATAACAGCAGACTTCTCAACAGAAAAGTTGAGGAGTAAAGTGTTTGGAGTGAAGTGTTTCAAGCTCTAACACATAACACTTTTCAATCCCAAATGATACATCCTGTAATACATTCCTTCAAAATTCATGGAAAAATAAGATACCTCCATGAAATGGACCATTAAAAAAATTCATAACCACCAAAGCAGCATTACAAAAACTCTCAAAGATATCCTAGAAAGAGACAATGAAACCAGTTAATAGTACTAAGTCAAATAGAAGGAACACACCTGGCAGGATGAGAAGCTAAGCAGAAGGAAAACAAACATACTAACAAACTACAAGGAAATCAGCAACAGAAACAAATGCAATGATCTGAAGTCAATTCATTTCAGTCATAATTCTCAATGGAAACAGTCTCAAGTCTAATCAAAAGACACAAGTTGGCAGAATGTATCCAGTAACAAGATACAAGGATATGCAGGATAAAATAAACACATTTAGTTTGAAAGGAGATTCTCAGATTAGAAATTAAATGATGGGAAAAATATTCCATGCAATGGGAACCTGAAGAAAAGCAGCAGTAGCTCTCTTAATTTGAACAAAATGGATTTTGAATGAAAAGTTATCAGAAGAGATAAGCAAGACCACCATATACTCATAAGATGAGCAATTCAGAGGAGAGAGATAAAAATTTGAAGACTTCAGTGCCAAAATGTGTTGCAGCTAATTTCATAACACAAATGGAAATGGAGGTAAATAATTAAATAAACACAAAGAGAATAATAATAGTCTGGGATCTCAATACCCTGTGGTCACAAACAGATGGAGTAGTCCAAAAATTCAATAAGGACATGTAAGAGTTAAACCAACGTTTCAAACATATGGATGTAATAGTAATCTACAGAGTGTCATCAACACTAACAAAATACACATTCATCTTAGCATCTCATGGGACTCTACCCAATACACATCACGTAATACCACATAAATTATGGTTAAATCAATGCAAGAGAATCAAAATAATTCCAAGAACATTACCAGATTTTAGCGAAATTAAACTGGAAGCAAATGGAAATGTAAACATACAGAAGTTGAACAATACCATCTTCAGTAATCAGTGTGTCCCAGAAGAAATCAAGCCAAAAGGTAGAGAGCTTGTAGTATCAAACAATAACACCAGTACAACATACTGCACCAGCTAGGACACAGGGAAAGCAGTCTGAAGAGGGAAGTTTAAAGTGATGAAAGTCCACAGCAGAAAAACAGAAGAAGCACCAATAAATAACCTAATGATACAACTCAAGGTCCAAGAAAAATGAGAAAAATCTAAATCTAAAGGTAGTATAAGGAAAGACTGTATTAAAATCAAAGCAGAAGTTAATGCTACTGAGACTGAAAAAACAATCAATACATCAAAGAGACTGTTCCTTGAAAGAATAAACAAAATTGGAAGAACTCTATGCAATCTAATCATAAAAGGAAAGACATGACCCAAACTTTGTGCAATTATAAATGAAAAAGGAGAACTAGCAATGTATTCTGCTGGAATCCCAAAGATCATTGTTAAATAATATGAGAATCTGTCCTTTCATGAAATCAACAGTACAAAATCAATGTATAAATTCCTAGACACATGAACTACAAAAGCTGAACAGAGGAGATATAAAAATTCTGAATAATACCATGTCAGCCAAATAAATTGAAGAAGTAATACAAAAATTGCTGGCTAAGAAAAGCCTAGGGACTGATGGAAACTATACTGAATTACATGAGAACTGTACAGGGATTTAACACTAAGGCACCTCAAAAACTTTGATAAAATTTAAAGAGAAGTTGAAATCCCAAAGTCATTCTTGGAAGTAAGCATTAATCTTATCCCCAAAGTAGAAAATGACTCAACCATAAAAGAGAAAATACAGCCCAGATACTAACAAACACAAACGTAACAGTCTACAATGAGGTACTGACAAACAGAATGCAAGAAATCATCAAAAAGACCTCACATCACGAGAAACCAGAATTCACTCCAGGGAAACAAGGATGGTTCAACATGTGCAAATCAATAAATGTAAAACATCACATAAACAGAAGCATTGACAAATATCGCATGAGCATACCAACAGACACAGAAAAAGCATTTAAAGAAATCCAACGCCTATTCATGATAAATAGAAAATGGGCAGAGAAAAAAATTGATAAAAGTCATTTATGACAAATCAATGGTCAACATCTTCTTAAGTGGGCGGGGGAGTTGAAAGCTATCACTCTGAATATAGGAACAAGGCAAAGACCTTTACTATCACTACTTTTACTCAATATAGTTGTCAAACTATAAGGCAGAACACTCAGATAAGAAAAATAAATGAATGGCATCTGTGTAGGGAAGGGAAGAAGTTAAATTAACATTAATTGCAAATGAGATCATTCTCCACATAGAAAACCCCAAAAACATCATCAAAAGACACTTGAGATTAATCAGCAAAGTCAACAGTGTAGCAGGTTGCAAAGTCAGCACAGAGCAATCAATAGTGTTCCTGCACACAATGGCAAACTCACTGAGGAAGAAATTAGCGGGAGAATGTTTTTTAAGAAAAATTTAATTCTTAAGAATTAACCTAAGTAAGAATGTGAAAGATATTTACAATGAAAAGTACAATAGTGTAGAAAAGGAAATCAAAGAGGATATCAGAAAATGAAAAGATATCCCAGGATCATGGATAGGCTGAAGGAAGAAGGTCAAAATGGCCATAATTCCAGAACTGTTATACAGAGGTAATGCAATCCCAGCCAAAATACTAACAGCATTACTCACAAAACTACAGCAAACAATCCTCAAATACATGTGGCACCAGAAGTGACCTAGAACAGCAAAAATAATACCAAGAAACAAGAGTAAGGCAGTGGGTATCAAGATCAGATATTTGAAGTTACCCTCCAAAGCTACATTAATAACAATAGCATGATACAGGCAAAACAGACAAACAAAAACAACAAAAACTCAGCCAGCTAATCTTTGGGAAGGTCACCAAATATTTTACCTGGAAAAAGATAGTCTGTGTAACAAATGCTGCTGGGAAATCTGGCTATCCACACTTTAAGGACTGAATGATGACTCATATTTTTATTCATGCATTAAAGAAAAATTAAAATCAAACAAAGTTCTATATATTACAACAGGATCTGTTAATCTGTTGCAAACCAATTTGGGAACACACGAGAGTAGGCAATGAATTTCTGAAACAAACTCCAATTGTACCAGACATATTACCAAGAATCACCAAAGGGGACCATATCACATAAAAGAGCTTCTGCACAGCAAAGGAAACCACCAACGGAGTGAAAGAGACTACCTACAGAATGGGAAAAAAATTAGCCAGGTGATCCTTAGACAAGGGACTAAAATGCAGACTGTTTAGACATCTCATCATCATGAGTTTTCAGTCAAGTTTAAAGGACATACAGGGTTCTCACAAGGGACATCCCTCCTAATTAAGAACAAACTAAGGAGACACTCACACTCAAACTTCCTACTTGGTGTACCATACTCTGAGGAGCCGAAGGAGTCTCTGTGATTCTCTTCCACATCCTCTGAGCAGACAGAAAATGAGGAACACCAACGGAATCCACAGTTTCTCCCACGACTTCATCCTCAGCTGCCAGAGAAACAAAACATACCACAAAGGAACCTCAGCTGAAGCATTCCTGAAAACTGGTGGCACAGCGAGTGCCAGTGACTCATTTTCTCCAGGACAAGGTGTCTGGAGTCTGGAGAACAGTGGCTGGTGGAGATACTGAAGTGCAGGGACGGTGCAAGTGGCCCAGGAGGGAACTGACATAGGAGCAGAAAGTAGAACTGAGTGATCCAGAGGACGTGGCACACAAGCAGAGGCAGAAACCATGGTGCCACCGACATCCACTGGCTGATTGTCAGTCAGGAGGCTGAGTGGACCTCGCCACTTCTCTGCTCACAGAGAACTGCATCAGGAGACAACAGAAAGAACATGACATACTGCTTCCAGGGTGGCCCTCCAGAGTCAACATTTGGTGAGTGAGTGCAGTGCAAGCACTTTCTGACACAGCGGCAAGGAAACGGATCTGTCAGAAAAGCTAATGCAGAGAAAGGCTGGGCCTCTGAACGCTGGTTTGAGAACAGCCCATTAGCTCCTCCCCACTGCCAGGTTCCCAGAGTAGGAAAAGGAGGGACCCACACAGGTGACATACAGAAGATGCAGAGCAGACCAGGGGAGTGCTGCTGAGAGGATGGGAACTGGTGATCACAGACTGGTTCCTGCATCCTATCATGTTTCAGCCTGAGTCACATAGAATTGGAAGTACACATCGCCACCATGTTCCACTGCTAAAGGGAGCCCATGAACAGGGTCTTGTGGTGTGTTATTTCTCAGCTACCCCCATAGACACCATTGTAATGGATTAGCCAGTTACTGCTACAGCAGAATGGATTCCATAGGAATACTCCTCAATGGACAATTTAGTGCCAATGATTCTGTCTGCTGAAACCACCATCACACCCAGGGAGAGGGACAGTAAAATTTCCAAACCCCAGAAATCAGACTGGATCACACTCTGCAAGAACCCCAGCAACCTGGCAGAAGGAGGTCCTGAGTCTGAGTTAACTTCAGTTTTCGAGTGCAGCAATCAAAGGGGTAGTTGGGGTGTGCGCACTCAGACTCTGGCAGAGAAAGCATTTGAGAATCACGTGTGTGTATGTCTCATAGATGAGACATAGATGTCTCAATCACATGTCTCATAGATATAGCAAATCTGTGCTCCCTCAGGCATCTCATTTGTTTAAGGTTCTGTATGCTTTTGGGGGTTATTTAGTGATGTGGGTTGTGTTATGTTCTTCTATGGTCTCATGTGTTTATTTGGTTTTAAAACTTTTATATTGGTTTGGGCATTATCTCTGATTTAATAAGCATCTTATTTCTCTCCCTCCCCTCAGTTCTTTATCTAGTTTCTTCACCTCAACCACCTGAGACAGTATTACTAATGCATTTCCTTACTCTTTTCCCGAACACCTAATGCCTCTTGTTCCAAAGTTTTTTTTCTCTTTTGGAGATACAGTCTCACTATGCACTTCAGCATGGCCTAGACTCACTATCTAGCTCAAAGTGGCCTCAAAGTCTCAGTGAACCCACTGCCTCAGCCTCCTGAGTGTTGAGATTACAGGCTTGTGCTGCAATACCTGGCCTCCCATCCATTTAAATTCAGCAAACTTAGCCCATCAAAATCAGTCACTCTTATCTTCACTATGATAATTCCTTGATTCTCCCTGACCTAAGCATTTGGTTCTTCCATATCGTATTTAGTTTATTTGCCTCCCTCTAAGCAAGCTCTGAAAAACCACAGAGCTTTTCTCAATTATAAGGACAACGCTCTTTCTCTCATAGCTCACCCTTGCCCCAACTAAATATCTTCTTAAAACTCTGAATAATAAAACCTCAACTCAACTGAAGGACTACACTAAAATCAGACACCACATCAGTCTTTTCTTCTCATCTATCACTAGCCTCCCTTTCAACCTTCCCCCTTAGTGCCTAACATTACTCATCTAAACACCCCCTAAGCTCCCCACTTTACCTCAGCTCCCTCACAGTAGACCTACTACGAGTAATAAACACTGATAGTATGCATAGAGAACAGACAACAGGGAAGGGAGTAACTGCAAGGACTATCATCATACAGAGGTGTTGTAAGATGGAAATCAAAAAGATCTAAAAACATCATATCACAGTGATATATGTGCACCTATAGCAGCACAATTTCTAATTGCTAAATTGTAGAAGCAACCCAAATGTCCATCCACCGAGGATTGGATAAGAAAAGTGTGGTACTTTTATATAATGGAAGATTACTCAGCTAAAAAGAAAGATAAACTCGAGGCTTTTATAGGTAAATGGTCATAACTGGAGACCATACTCATAAGTGAAATAAATCAGACCTGCATGTGCAAACACCGCATTGTCTCACGAGTGTAAAACCTGAGACAGTTAAGAAAAATTCGGAGGTTTGATAGACATTGTGAAATAATAAGAAAATGCTCAAGGGTAAAGGACAACTGGGATGTAGGAAAAGAGAAGGGAAAGAAGGAGAAATTTTGTATGTATGTATATACAGGATAGTTAACATAGTTCATCTACTGTCTTTTGTTTCTTTGCTGAAAGAAACTGTCAACGAGTCCTTGATTGATCTATATTGCATGTCTCTATTTTCATGAGAAACCACTTTGAAGATATCAATATGTAATACAACAAACATTGTTAATTTCCTATCACTTTATTTGTAACTCTGTATTGTTTGTACTGTTCTTTTGCTATTTTGTAAAAGGTTCTCTGTCTGTTAATGTTTTTCTCCTTTAATTTTTAAAATAAAATAAAGAAAAGAACCCCCAAAATGGTAAGTTGTTCCTTGCTGCTGGATATGCACAAGCAATATTATGAAAATGGCTGTATTGACAAAACTGTTTTAGAGATTCACTGCAGTCTTAATCAAAATATCAAGAGCATATATTACAGACCTAGAGAAAATAATCCTAAAATTCATATGGTGCCACAAGGGACCCACAATAGCAAAAGCAACTTGAGGCAATAAGAGCAAGGCAAGTGCCATACGTACCTTCCACCTGTGCTATAAACAATCATGATAAAAATGTCACGGTAATGAAAACAGACCAGACACATCGATCATTTTAATAGAACTCAGGATAAAGAAACCTCCTCTGAGATATTCAACTGTTTGATCTTTGAAAGGGGCCAAAAGCATATGTTGGAGGAAAGATAACTTATTCAAGAAGTGGCATAGGGAAAACTGATTGTCTTTCTACAGAAGAATGAAATGGGGCCCTTATGTCTCAGCATATACCAAATTAAAAACAAACTGCATCAAATATCTAAGCATTAACACTGAAGCATTAAACCTTCTGGAAAAGAATATCTTTAAAACACACGAAGACATACATTTAGGAAAAGATATCTGAAACTGAACTTTCATCAAAGAAGAAATAACAGCAAAAATCAACTAATGGCAGTGTGGCAGAATAAAAAGCCACTCTACAACAGAAGAATCAATCCATAGAGTGGAAAGACAACCCAAGAATGGGATACAGTTAATGTAAGCTACACCTCAGAGGACAATATCTAGACTACATGAAAAACGCAAATTATTAAACAGACTAAAATTAAAGAACCAGTCAAGAAATGGGCCAGAGAGATAAACAGGCAATTCAAGAGGAAGAAAAAAATGGTCAATAAATATATGAACACATGTTCATCATCCCTCGCCATAGAAATGCAAATTAAAAAGCTAAGATTCCATGTTATTCCAGAAAGAATGACAATCATTTAGAAATCAAACAATAGCAAATGTTAGTATGATTGTGGTGGGGAACAAACCCTCTTGCACTGTTGATGAGAATGCAAAATATTACAACCATGTAAAAAACATGATGGAGGACCAGGAATATAGCGCAGCAGCATGGCACCTGCCTGACAAGCTTAAGGTCCTGAGTTCTATTCCTGATACAAAAACAAAAACAAAAAACTAGTATGGAGATTTCTCAGAGAACTGATATTAGAAATTCCATGTCACCCAGGTCTCCCACTGCTAGGTATCTTCCTCGAAGTGGTTAAGTCATCATACTACAAGTGATACATGCACACCCCTGCCTCTAGTGGTACAATTCGTTATAGCTAGATCCTGGATGCACACTGTATATCCATCACCAGATGACTGGATAAAACAAATGTACCTATATATAACGGAATTCTACCTGGCTCTAAAGAACATATTTGAGACATCTTTATGAAAATTTATGTACCTTGAAAATATAATGTTCAATGAAAGTAACCAGTAACACAAGATTAAATACGGGATGGTATCTCTCATTTCACAGAAGCAAAGTACAAAGAAGAAAAATGAAAAAAGATGGATAGAAAGTGACAAGGTGTAGACTTCTTGCAAGAGAGAAGTGGTGCAAAGGAACATAAATGATGGGTGAGGAGGAAGACAAGGAAAAATGAGAGGAATAAAGATGTGCCATGTACAGGAACCTGCAAACTCTAATTACTGTAGTTATTTACTTGTTTAATTTTTGATACTGGGAATCAAACTCAGGACCTTGTGCTCCCCAGGCAGGCAATGTGCTGCTGAACTATATTCTTGGCTCCCTAATTACTGTACAGACTCTATGGCATAACATGAGCTAAGACACATAATATCAACAAGTATGAAGAAGAGCATGGGGATATTGGACCGAGGGCAGGAGGAGAAGGGGATTTACACAAAAGAAACAATCTGGAGAATGTACATGCTACCAACCCAAGATAACTGTATACCATGTGAATTTCAAAACTCTACTAATAAAATATAAAAAATTCAGAATATATCAAAAAATGAGATCCCCCAACTTAAAGACCCAGTGAAAAGATGGGCACCAGAAATGAGTAGATACTTGTCAGATGAATTAAAATTGGCCAATAAATACAGGAAAAAGTGATCAACATTGTTGCTCAGTATAAATCCAAATGAAAACAATGCTAAAATCTCATCTCACTCCAGAAAGAATGGCTATATTAAAAAATTAAATGATAGCCAATGCTGGCAAGCCTGTGATGAAAAAGCAGCCCTGTTTCATTGTTGGTGAGAGTTTGAACTGCTTCATCCACTATGAAAATAGGTATGGACATGACTTCTAACACTGACACCATAAATTACATTTGACCAATATATTTTCCTTCTAAGTATCTTCCCTTAATAATTAAAAACAGTATATCACAGTGATCTATGCACACTTCTGTTTATAGCAGCACAATTCACAATAGCTAAACCTTGTAAATGGAATATATGTCCATCAACAGATGAATGTACAAAGTGTGTAGAGATAAACAATAGAGTATTACTCTGTTGTAAAAAAGGTAAATTTGAAACTCATGTACTCAAATTGTTGGAATTTGAGAATATACTGTTAAGTAGAGTAAATGAGATGTATGCTTTTAAATGTCACCTGCATTCTTTAAGATGAGAAACAAAATATAAAAAAACTCTTTTTAAAGAGTACAGAGCCACTATGAAAACTGTGATCATTACACAGTACAAAGATATGAGAAAAGGAAACCAAGAAATGCTATTGGTGGTGGAAAACAGAGGGGAAGTGGATCAAAAAAAATGTAATGTAAATATACATAATTTCCACAATAAATGTAATCATACCACATTACAACACAAAGCCTTACATACCTCACCCAAATTCCTCAACTTGATTGCTGGCAACAATTCTGGGCACTCCTGCATTGGATAGAAGGACAAGGTTACAGAAGCTCTGCTTAGTCTGGAGTGTGAATGATGACCTGCACAAGCATAATGCAATCCAGGTACACCATCTCCTGTGACTCCAGGGGTAGAATTCAAGACTAAGACAAGGCTCTCTTATACTTGAATGGACCTCCACTATTATTACCACTTTATGATCCAGTTCTCAAAACATTATCAAGAACAATCAGGCATGAGAAATATAAAGGATCATAGAGGAATGGAAGAAGTTCAATTATCATTATTTGCACATGCGATGCTCCCCTACATGAAAGACCCCAAAACTCCAGCCAAACACTCATCAGTAAGAAATCCAGTACCATAGCATGATACAAAATCAACATTAAAAATCAACAGCATTCCTGTATATCAATGAGAAATTCTGCAAGAAAGAAATTAGGCAAACAGTAACTTATATAGGAAGATCATAAAAATTAAATCCTTAGGAATTTATATAACCAAGGGAACAAAAGACCTTTACTGTCAAATGTATCCTAGTCTGAAAAGGCAATTGAAACTTATCTCACAAATTGCAAAGATATCTCATGTTCCTACATGGTCAGAAACAATACAGACAAAATGGCAATAATTTGAAAGCTGTTATTCAGATTTAATGCAATGGCAATCCAAATACCAATACCATTCCACCAACAACTACAGGAAACAATCCTAGAATTGATTTGGAACCAAAAGAGGTCCAGGACAGCAAAAGCAACCTTGTGGAACAACAGCAAGGGAAGGGATATCAAACTCCCGGACTTCAAGTCATACAACTGAGCTATCTTGATGAACACAGCAGGATCCTGGCAATAACTCAGACTTGTGGATCAACCGAATAGAATGCAGCATGCAGAAACCACACAAAGCAGCACAACTCTCTTTCTTTTGAGAAAAGGAGCAAATACTTTCACAAGAACAAATGTAGCTTCTTGGCGCCCAGGCAGCGAGTTCTCCGGGAGTGGCAGG
>NW_004955498.1:2459078-2480582 GCF_000276665.1 Chinchilla lanigera | reverse complement strand
AAAAAAAAAAGAAAGAAACAAATGTAGCTTCTTTAACAAATGATGCTGGGAAAATTGGCTATCCACATGCTGAAGGCTGAACCCAAACCCTTACCTCTCCTCAAGTACTACAGTAAAATCAAAATCAATCACAGATCTTAATATTACTATGGAAATACAAATAATGTAAAACTCTGGAAGACTTATGAGTAAACAGCAACTTTCAGAAGACAAATAATGTAAAACTCTGGAAGACTTATGAGTAAACAGCAACTTTCAGAAGAAAAAAGCAGTTGTACAAGAAATATTACCAAGAAAGAACAAATGGGATCAAATGAAGTTAAAAAATACTTCTGCACAGCAAAAGAAATGCTCAGCAGAGTGAAGGGACAACCAGTGGAAATGAAAAAATTTTTCCCATCTACTCCTCAGAAAAGTATGTACTAGTATCTAAAACATACCAAGAAAGAAAAAATATAGCCCCCCTAAATTAAAAGATCCAATCCAGATATGGTTATCTAAATGAATAAATGAATAGACAGTTCTGAGGTAAAGAAGTACAGACACCCAATAAATCCATGAAAACTGGTCAGCATTGCTGGTCATTCATAAAATGCAAATGAAAACAACACTGACATTCCCCCTTACTCGACAAAGAATGGCTAATTTCAAAAAAATCAAACAGTAGCCAATGCCAGTAGCCTGCGAGGGAAAAGAAGCCCTTCTTCACTCCTGGTGGGAGTGTAAACTGGTACAACCAATTTGAAATTCAGTCAGAAGATTCTTTAGGGAACAACACTAGAATTTACATTCAATTCTGACATTCAACTTCTAGTTATCTTCCTGAAGGAACTAAGCACATATTGAGGGAGGGATATATATTGATGTTTAGGATAGCACAACTCACAATAGCAAAAACTCAGAAGTGGCTTACATTTCCATAAACAGATAAATGGATAAGGAAAATGTAGTAGTCATATACAATGGAGTACTACTGTGCCATAAAAAGGTAAACTTGAGTCATATGTAGGAAAATGAGTGAATCTTGAGACTATAATATTAAGTGAAATAAATTACAACACAAATTTAAATATTGCAAGGTATCTCTTATAGGGGAAAATCAAAATGTGAATAAAGAGCAACATAAAAGACGTATAAAATCAAATAGCTGGGTGCAATGTTGAACTCCTGTAATTAAGGCACTCGGGAGACTGAGGCAGGAGGATCATTGCAAGTTTGAAACCAGCCTGGGCTACAAAGTGAACTCAAGGTCAGCCTGAACTTTACAGTGAGACTGTCTCAAAAAGACAAAAAAAGAGCAAATAGGCAGACATATATTTAGTATATGGGAAGGTGAGATGGAAGGAAGGGGGATGGAGGGGAGGGAAATGGTTTTAAAATGTGGAATTGTGAAGTGCGCATATGCATAACATTTTTACAAAAATGTCATCATTATGTACTACAAACATGTATAAATATACATACATAATTATGGATGTCCATATTACCTGCATATGTAATAATTCCCATAATATACATGTATAAATATACAAAATATGTAAATTTATACGATATACATACAATGTATGTATAATATATGATATATTTTACATATATTTGTCTAAGAGATGCATGGGGGAGGCATGGGAGAGGGGATAAAAACATTTAAGATGTCATGTACCTATGCCAGCTCCCCATGATGCATGCAATCTCCTGCACCAAGTGGGGCAGGGCAGGCAAGACAGGCTTTTCTACATGGGTGGGACACCCTTGCTCTGGCTGGGGCTTCCTCAGTGTCCCCTGGAGTTCTCACCTTGGTCTAAGATGACCTAGGTCCTCTTTGCTCTTCTCAACTGAAGCTCCACCCTCAGAAAAAACGCTCTCAGAGCCAGGGATATAGCTCAGCGGCACAAGTGCCTGCCTGGCAAGTGCAAGGTCCTGTGTTCAATTCCTGGTACCAAAAAAAAAAAAGGAAGAAAAATGCTCTCAGACAAGGATGTGCTATGTATTTCAGGCTGGACTTGAGCTCACTATGTAGCCCAGCTGGCCTCAAACTTGGGGCTTTCCTCCTGCTTTACCTTCCTGTGTGCTACAATCACAGGCATGGGCCACTATCCCAAGCTCTAATTTATAATACACTTTGAACAGTTCACAAATATACAATGTTTGTCTCACAAATATTAAAAGTCAGTATTTGTAGTATATTTTATTTTCATTAATATGATATTTTGGATATATTCAGCTTTCTTCTCATGATATAAAGAACACCACGGTCAGGATTATCGAAAGAAGACAAATCTTATTTTGCTAAAATCATTTACTAGAAGCCAAACAAGGGGCCTGGGGATTTAGCTCAGCGGCACAGTGCCTGCCTGGCAAGGGCAAAGAAGTGAGTTCGATTCCTAGTTCCAGAAAACAAACAAACAAACAAAAATAGTAAAATAGAAGCCAAACAATAACTAATTACTTGGGTTTGAACCAATGGTTAATATGTGGGATAGAGTTGGAAAGAAAATTCTTCTTTGCTAATTGCTATGCTAAGAAGATTTTATGATGTATACTTACAATGTTCCAATAAACTTAGTTAATAAAAAAGTGCACACATAGACACACACAAAAAAGATTGTCTTTATACGTAAACATGAAAACATCAGGTGAAAAAAGTTCCATGGTTTGAGTGTCATAACCCTCTGGGAATATAACTCATAGGTTTCCAGAAGCCATTCCATAGATAGTCCTTTTGGGATAAAAGAGATTATAAAAATCATTCAATATGTTGATACAGGCTAAGAAAATTCGCTGCTCATATCAATATTTTCTGAGGAGTAGCTTGTTATAACTTAATGAATATAGATGCTATATTAGATATCTTGTAATTCCAATTTAAAAATTTCAATACCTATACACATGGAATGGCTAACAACACTGACGAAGTTAAACTCGGTTCCAAAGTTTCTTCACCTAGGAGGAATAGTGTCTTGTAGTTACTAGTAATGACTTAATGCGTGTAAAATCTCCTGAAACCGTGGATGCTAAATGGTGAACACATGATTTTTAGCTACTGCATACTCTTCCGCAGATACAGGGGATGACAGGTGACCTTTGTTTGCATCTTTAAACTTTTTGTTATTCTATACTTCTCTCCGTGAACAACCTTTTCTACTGCAGTGCAAAGTCGTGACTTTAATGCTGACTTCCAGCTCCGTATAGAAGCTGCAACCCATTACCTTGAAATAAACTGCGCTAACTTTTAGAATTAAAAGAAAGACTCTGACATCCTCTTGGTTCCCCTTGAGCTGAAAGGTGCACTCTCCTCGGAATTCTGCATCACGTGGTGCAGGACAGAGCATGGAGGCTTCTCTAGAATGTTCTGGGACCTCTCTCGGGGTGGGGATTCCCCCGTTGTCCCTCAGCCCTCATTCTGGCCTCAATCTGCCCAGTTCTTATCCACTCCTCCCCGCTGAAGCCCAGCACTCAGAACAGACTCTGACTCTGCACTCCAGGCCGCCTGAGGCCAGCGGTCCCCACCTGGGAATTCCTTCTCCATGAGCAAGGCTCACTACACACAGGGATCTGGATTGATGGGGGCCCTCTCTCTGCGGTGCGCTTCCGCACTCCCCACAGCCTGTCACACTGCACCCTAACCGAGCCCACCCACACAATTCTCCTCACCTGTGTTGGGCTTTCTCACACCCCCACAGCCTGTCACATTGTGCCCTAACTAAACCCACCCCCACAATTCTCCTGACCTGAACCCGGCGCCTCAGGAGCTCCGACTGGAAGCCACCTCCGCGGTCAGTGGACAGCACAGCCACCTTTGTGCCCAGGGCTCCCAGGGCTCACAGAGGGAGCGGAACCGAATTTCCAAGGTGCCCTCCTTCCTGATTGGAGGTTCAGCCGCTTGGTTCCTGGCAGAGTGGGAACCACCTTCCTCTACGGAGTTGATCCCATTCCCTTGATACTATGTATCTACCTCCCGGGATACACGAGCCTGAGACTCATTGTAACAATTCAGCCCCTGTGTGCTCCAGGGCTCGCCACAAGCTTAGATCTCAGTACTTTGCTGGACCTTCCTCCCGGGTAGGACTTTCTGACTCTTCTCACATCTCACCCTGAACCCCAACTGAGCCGGAGCTCTCTGCTCCCCTCCTCTGAGCGGAGGAACTCAGTAAACGCCGTCGCTCAGCTCTCACTCAATTACTCAGCAGTGAGTGCACAGCACATCCAGCAAGGTGTCAGCAGGTGCAGAAAATGGTTCTCTAGGTTCTTTCCATCCTCCTAGGTGTCATCTTCTTGGATCCTAGTGGATCCTGGACTGCTTTTGCTCAGAACCTCACTCTCTTCACCGAGACCAAAACCTGATGCCCAGTGATGCCCATCAGTCCCGTGATGCCGAAGGGAGACTCTTTGATTACACAGCATAATGCTATTACATGTTATTTATTCTTATACTTGCTATTCTACTTCTAGTGCGTGCTTCTTATTTTGTCAAAATAGTGATTGTTGTAGATGCCAATCCTCAGCAATTGGGGCGTGGGGGTGTGTCATTTCATTATTAGCTCAGTCTCTAAACCCATACTGTCTCCATTTTTCAGTTGTGCTGGTGTTTTCCCTGGACCACTGGCATGTGTGATGCGAGATACTGCTTCATATTATGCAGAAGAGGGGCTGGGGATTTAGCCCATCGGCAAAAGCACCTGCCTGGCAAGTGCAAGGTCCTGAGTTCGGTTCCCAGTACCGGAGAAAAACCCCAAAAAAAAAAAAAAAAACATATTATGCAGAAGAGTGAGGACTCATACAGAGATGGGCCACCTATAGGGTCTCAGTCCTCCACTGGCCTCCAGGCCCTACCCAAACACATGTACCACTTCAACAGGCTTCAGCTTCCTAGGGCCTCCTTATGTTTTGATGTTTACAATTATTTATTTATTTGACTGTGTGAGTTTACAACTCACTCTCTCTGTCCATGTCTCCCTCCATCTTTTCCCAGAGAACATTTGAGATGCAAAACATACTAGCACAAACTTTGTCATTTTTGAAGTGAAAGAAATATAAACAAATTGAGCAAATTTCATTATTGTGTTTCTCATCAATGACTATGTTATACTGCCTTTATTTCACAGTTAATTTCCCTGAAAATGTAAGTAGATTTTAATAGTTGTCTCTATAAAGCACTCAGACATTAGTTAGGCTTCCTTTTTGATATTTGTACATTTTGTCTACTACAATCTCAAACTTTAGACTGTAAAAAGGTTTTGTTAACTTCAGTTGCTTGTAAAAATCACTTGAACTGAAAATATAACAGTGAATACTAGAAATTGGGAAGGGTATATGGAAAAATACATAAAGTGTGGGTGGAATTGAGTAGGGTAAAGTGTATCCATGTTTTATAATATCATAGCATACTCTATTAATGTGTATATTTTGTACACATTAGGGAAAACTAAAGTGAAAATCATTAAGGTAAATGCAGTAATGTGATGAGAGTTTCTAACTTTTTGCCCTGCTGTAGAGACTCCAATGTGTTAGGTGGCACAATAGCATAACTCACTCTGTAAAATATATCTCTAGGATTTGATTTTTTGTGTAATATATTATTATTATTTAGATCTAAAATGTGTTTCAAAATTACCAATTGGAGGAAGATGCTGTTTACAAAAGGGGTCATTAAGTATCTGTGGAGGGTATATTCTCATCCCTGGCTCCTGCATTTCCTCTCATTTTCAAGTTGCAAAGCATAACCACCTTCCTTAGCTATGCCATTATGCCATGTCATTTCTATCTCTGAGCAGACCAACCATGGACTAAATCTATTGAGTTTGTGAGCCAGCATATACTGCTCCTCCCTAAATTAGCAAGTGTTCAGCATATTGTTCTAGTGATAGGAATGTAACTAATATGAAATCTTGGAGTCAGGACTAGAGTCATTATTATGACTGAACTCGACTCTGGTCAAAAAACTTTGGAGAGAGGAATTTGACAAGCTTTGGAGATGCAGTTTAGAAAAACCATAGACTATTGTGAGCAGGATTTTTTGTGCAAACTTCTAAGAGCTCAGAAAAAGAAAACTGACAGCAATGTGGAAACTAAAAGCCAAGCTCAGAAGCTTTCAGTTGGAAACAAGGGCCCCACTGGCAGTCGTACTAGACGCCATGTCATATGAGTTAAACTCTAGCACAGACTTTGTCTGCATTTTCCTGGGTCCTGAAATTTTGTGGGAGACCAAGAGTGATGGCCCTGGAGAATTTAATTTGGTGCTGAAAATTACAATGCCAGCGAATGCTCAGTTAATGTCACATTTGTTGCAGAATTGCAGTAGGAAAATCTACAGTGAGTTCCATGAGGAAATGGCAGAGATGAAGTAATTGCAAACTCTGATTCACCGGAAAGAAGTACCTGGAATGCTGGAGAATGAAGTAGTGATTGGTAAAAGAATAGCATTAAAAGGAAGGAAAGTACTTTATATACGACCAAGAAGCAAAATGTCTTAAAGGATATAAAAAACCAACAATTTGACATCCATTATAGGATCAAGGTCTAAAATTAAATCTTTCACTTGAAGGCATTCTTTGGATTCCTCCTGTGTCAAACAGACCTGGCTTCTGCACAAGATGGTCAAGAGCACTTTTGTTGTTCAAATGGTGCTGGTTGTATAGGCATCCAGAAAGTAAGAGATGTGAAGTTTGCAGGAAAATTTTTACAAAGTTTGGAGATGCAGTCTAGTGAAGCACCAGAATGCTGTGAACTTGCTTAATATGTAAACTGGTCAGAGTTCAGAGGAATAAATAGTTGAGAGACATTTTTACAGTAAGGGCCAAGCTCAGGAATTTTCACTTGGGAACAAGTATTCATCGGTAGTGGGACTTGATGCCAAATATGTTATACTATAGTAGAAAATTGGCCTACAATTCCCCCATTTGCTGAAATTTTATGGTGGACTGAGACTAATGGTCATGGATTAATCCATTTAGTGATGGAAATTACAAGATCAGATAATGTTCCAGTTATGTCACATTTGTTGTAAAATTGCAGTAGCAAAATCTACAGGAAGTTTCATGAGGCAATTGTTGTGTTGAATAATTTGAAATCTTAGTGTTTTACAAGAAAGAGGCCCCTGCAAAGTTGTGGCCAGGAGATAATGATTGCTAGACAATTAGCATTAGAAAGAAACCGGGGATCAAGAGGAAAAATGCCTTGAAGGCGGAGAAAAAATCGATGAGTCATCATCCATTCCCCAATCAGGGGTATAGCACTGTATAACATTCACCAAATTTGTAGTCAGGATGCCAGGAATTTACAGGTGCCAAGTTCAGTACATGAGTTTTCATTTGACAGAAACCAAAGAACTGAGTGGAGCCAGCCCAAGCAAAAGGCCTTGTGGGCTGCAACCTGAATGTCTGTAGGGGCAGGCTTGCCGAGCAGTGTATAGTGCACATCTCACCACACCCTGCCCTGGCTGCTGGACGTGGACCAATGGGAGTTAGTGTGCGCCTCGCTGAGACTCCGTCTTGTATTGCTGTAATTCCAGTCTCTCCCCATTCCTCCCTTTTGCAATGGGAATGATGACCATGTGGCCCTGTATATTGGAAGCATTCTACCTTCTCTTTGGTTTTTGTGGGAGATCAGAATTAGCACGGGTTCTAATGGGGAAATTTTGCATTTGGAATTTTATACAAGCATGGAACTGTTCTACCTCTGGCCACTCATAGAGTGGACTATACATTTTGAGTAAAGAGATGCACATGACTTTCTTCGGGGTCAGGAGAGAAAGATATTGTATAAATTTGAAGATTACCTGGAATCATGCCGTTTGGTTGTGGGGCCTGGTAGGAAGGAGAAATGGTGTGTTCTCTTCTCTGACACCTGCTTCTCCCACCTTTTGCCATGTGTTGTACTACAGAGGCAAGAAAGCATCCACTAACCCCCCTGAGGCATAACGCACCTCTTCTCCTTTGAATGATAGCTGATTGCTATTTCCTTGCTGGCTCAGAATATCTGAAAAGGAAATACATATTACTAATTATTGGATAGAGACATTTGTAGATATGGTAAAAATTACTACTTACTTGTACACATAGGGCTGTTCACTTATTTCAGAACCAGTCTTTATGATACAGTCTCTTCTCTCCTACAGTCTTGGTTGAGCATTTGTGACTGCTCACTTTCCTCGGCAGAGCAACTCAGGAGGCCTTTGCTGAACTGAAAAATGTTCAGACACTTGCCTTGGAAAGAAAGCTACCAGGAAATCAAGTGACCATTGAACCACACAGGTCTACAACACAAGGAGAATTAGTGCACATTCCCTTTCTCAAAACCAGTTCATACAATGTGAAGAGAGCCACAGAAGGACTTCTTTTCTGTCCCTTGGCTCTCTGTGTAAGGCTCCTATCCTGACCTTACACTACACCCCTTCAAATGAAGTACCTTTCCCCATCCCTACCCATCTTCTTCCCTCAGCCAGTGCCATTCTGTGATCTTCCTTTCCTTTCAGGTGTCCACCAGGATGAGCACAGTGAAAAGACCCCTTCAAAGAGTCTCTTAAAAATAAACTTTCCCCCGGAAGCCCCTCCACCAAGCAAACCTAACAAAGGGGTAGGATCACCACAATTTTGCCACTTCCAACAGCTTGAAGGAAAAACACTATAAGAGTGGACCACAACAGAATGTGTGTTGTGTGACCTGAAGTCAAGTCATCAATAGACTGAGACATGAGCCCACAGAATTTAGGACTCTTCAGGGAATCTCCTGAGGTCAGGCCCTTGAGAAACTTGGAAAAAAAGTAGACCATGGATGTATTTCATGCAAGTCACATAAAACATAGTTTATGGGAATAGGAGGGGAACAAAAAGGTAAAAACTTAATGATAGCCATTCTTACAGGGGTGAGATGACATCTCAATATTGTTTTAATTTGTATTTCTCGAATGACTAATGATGTCGAACATTTTTTCGTGTATTTATTTAACATTTGTATATTTTTATCTGAGAGGTGTGTATTCATCTCAGCTGCCCATTTTTCAATTGGGTCCTTGAAATTGGGGGGCTGATGTTTTTTAATTCTTTATATGTTCTAGACAGAAAACCTTTGTCCGAGGGATGGTCAGCTAAAATTTTTTCCCAATTTGTGGGTTTTCTTTTTACTGGGCTGGTGATTTCTTTAGATGTGCAGAAAATTTTCAGAGGAATGAGATCCCAGTTGTTGATTCTTTGAAGTGTTTCACATGCAGTTTGGTTTTTGTTCATGAACTCTCTGTCTACCCCTATGACTTCAAGGTTTTACCTACTTTCTCTTCCAATAGATTTAGTGTGTCTGTTTTAAAATTGAGATCTGTGAGGCATTTTGACTTGAGTTTGGTGCATGGCGATAGACTTGGGTCTACTTTTAGTCTTTGGCAGGTGGCAAGCCAATTTTTCCAGCACCATTTATTAAAGAGGCTATCGTTCTTCCAGTGAGTTTGTTTGGACCCTTTATCAAAGATTAGGTGGCTGAATGTGTTTGTGGTTGTGTACGTGTCTTCCAGTCTGTTCCATTGAGCTTCTGGTCTGTTTTTTAGCCAGTATCAGGTTGATTTTATTACAGTAGTTATGTAGTATAATTTAGGTCAGGGATTGTGATTCCATCTGACTTGTCCTTGTTGCCCAGGATTGCTTTTGCTATTCTTGGTCTCTTCTGGTTCCAGATGAATTTAAGGAATGTTTTCTCTAGATCTGTGAGGTATGCTAATAGTAGTTTAGTGGGAATTGCATTGCATCTGTACAACAATTTTGGTAGCATGGCCATTTTCTCAATGTTGGTTCTTCCAATCCATGTGCAAGAAATATTTTTACATTTACTGATGTCCCCTTCAATCACCTTTTTCAGAATACTGTAGTTTTCATTGAATAGATCTTTTACTTCTTTTGTTAGATTGATTCCTAAATATTTCAATTTCTTGGATGCTATTATGAAAGGCGTGGTTTCTTTAATTTCTCTCTCAGTCTGTTTGTTGTTTGTGTATAGGAATGCTATTGATTTTTGGGTGTTGACTTTGTATTCAGTTACACTGCTGAATTTGTTGATTAATTTAAGGAGTCTTCTTGTGAGCGTTTTGGGGTCTTCCATGTAAAGTATCATGTTATCTGCAAATACTGATAATTTTACTTCTTTCTTTCCTATCCTTATTCCTTGTGTGTCTCTTTCTTGTCTAATTGCTGTAGCTAATGGTTCCAGAACTATGTTGAATAGGAGTGGTGACAGTGGACATCCTTGTCTCATTCTTGATTTTAAAGTAAAAGCTTTCAGTTTTTGCTTTGTCATAGATGACTTTGATCAGGTTGAGGTAACTGCCACCTATTCGTATTTTCTGTAGAGTTTTTATCATGAATGCATGTTGGACTGTGTTGAAGGATTTTTCTACACCTATTGAGAAGATCATGTGGTTTTTGTCTTTGGCTGTATTGATATGGCATATAACGTTTATTGATTTGTGAATATAGAACCATCCTTGCATTCTTGGATTAAGTCCAACTTCATTGTGGTGTATGATTTTCTTGATGATTTGCTGCATTCTGTTTGCTAGTATTTTATTGAGTACCTTTGCATGTATATTCATTAGGGAGATTGATTTGTAGTTCTCTTTCTTGGTTGGGTGTTTCTGTGGTTTTTGTGTCAGTTTAATACTTGCCTTCAGAAATGAATTAGGGAGAATTGCTTCCTTTTCAATTTCATGGAAGAGTTTGAAGAGTGTTGGTGTTAAATCTTCTCTGAAAAGAAAAAGGTAAAAACTTACTCGTATGGCTGTGGGAAAGTGTAGAAAACACTCTATGTCTCTGACTGACAACGCAGAAAATTAAGGCTTTGCAAGATGAACAGCATGGGCGGGTCAGTTAGGAAGTCTACTTAGGAGTGAAAAGAAAATCCTTTTTTCAACCAGACCATCTATAGCTTCCCAAGAGACCCCAATTCCCAATGGTGTATACCAGGGAGGACATGGGATATATTAGCCCCTGCTCCCAGGACAAGATGGGCTTGGGGTGTGAATTCATGACCCAAAAAACAACAAGGGATTGGCACTCAGTTTCCTGGGAGACATATGTAAAAATGTTCAGGAGACTTTGGTAAGGTCATTAGGAGCCTTAGATATTTCAGGGATGGAAGGAAAATCACCAGTTGCTGCAATAGATATTTAGCTACCCTGAGGAACACAAGTGGCTACTAAATTCAAGACCTGGTCCACACACAAAGCGCATACCCCACATAAGCACCCTCGGTTGGTCCCCAGGAGTCCTCCCACTAAGACTCCTCCCCTAATCTCAGACCATGCCCTACTCATGCAGCCTCTTTTCCCATCATTTCATCACATTATTTCCCCAAGCCTATGCCCTCCTGTGACCTCTCTGTGTCACTTCCGGTGCACAACAGAATAAGGAAACTCCAAAGTCCCTACACATGGGGCTGAGGAAAACGTCCTGCCCCAGAGCACACATCTCTTCAAACAATCCTGAAGAATAGAGACTGACAGCATGTTCCAGCCATTACAGCAGCTGAAGGGGAAACGCAGTCAAGATGACCCAGACCAAGACCAACAGAGTTTGGGGAACTGCACCCTCTGGAGGAAAGACATACACAACCAGACACGTCAGTGAGGCCAGAGACCTTACAACACTCCATGCAGTTTCAACAGGTCAGGCTGTTGGGACATGGTCAACTGTACAGACAGTAAATTTTATCCTTGCTGTCACATAAGTGTGAGGAAAATAAAATCAACAGCAAGAGATATCTTTGTATCTCTTCCTTCCTTGTGGCAAGGAGGGGAAGGGAAGTGGTGTGTCTGAGAAGTGAGAGACCTACTAGTAGGTAATGCAAGTAGAAGTTCCAAATGTAAGTCCTATGGACACAGATGTGACAGATAAAGACTGCCTCAGGCCTGAAAACAGAAGAAAAAATTCTCCATCAAATTTTGTACCTTAGGCTAAGAGGCGATTGTGTTTCTCTGTGTGTGCAGGGTCTTTAAGAGAACTTAAGGGTGGGGTGCAAGAGCCCCTCCCGGAAAAAGCACAGACTGTAATTCCTTCTTCACCCACATCATGGTGCTATTTGTTGCCTCCAACTTATGATGCAGGCAACTAAAGGCCTTCAGAATAACTAAACCTTTCCTACCAAATACAGCAACAGGACTCCGAAGCACTAAAATAATGGTAACTGGCCTCAAAAACACAACACTTCCTCAAATGTGGTGAGGGATAGGACAGGGCAGTGGGAGTGATTCATCCTTGCTTCGCACAAGAAAGGGGATCATTATTTCTAAACAAGGGTTGTGACTCAACTTTTCATTTAAAGAATTCTATATTTACATGAAGTTGTGAGAAATGATTTTATAAGAACCATTAGCCCCACTCTCAGTGGTTGAATATTGAAATATCACTGTGGTCCAGTATCTCAAATGGATATCAATACTGATGCAGCCAAAATGTCTCCTACTTCCAGAAATTTAAGGATCCCCACTACTTCTATTTGGAGAGAGATGACTTTCTTCTCATCCATACCCTTCTCATACTTGGAAACCATAAGTCTGTTGTGCATGCACATAATTAGATCATTTCAGTGATGATATACAATGGATCCACAAGGTTTTGTTAGGTTTGCTTTTCAAAATGACAATTTTCTGGAGATTTATGAATTGTTCTCTATATATGAAGCATCTACTCCTTTGGTATTCTCAGTAGCATTCCAACAGATGGATATACCAAGGATTTTGTTCCTTTTTTAGCCATTATTCCATCTAAGGACCTCTAGACTATTTGCTTCCTGTCTCTTGCTGTTAGAAATGAAGCTGTACCAAATACTCTCACAGTGATTTAGGGAAAACACAACTTGTTGCTTCTCTAGGATAAATGCACAGTGTCCTACTTGCTGGATTGTACAATGATTGTAGATTTTATTTTATTTTAAAATGACATTATTATTAGAAAAATTGAGAAGTATACAAAATTGAGCAGGTAGCATACAATTCCTCTATAGAGCATACCCCTACACAAATTTTCCTACATAATTAATGTCTTGCATGAATCTGATATCATTTTAGAATTTATACTTGCCTTAAGGATCATCCAATTAAAGAGGTCTCCTAAATATCAATACTGACACAGTGTTTTTAAATAACATGTACAGTTTACATTGAGATCAAGTCTTTCTGATGTGTGGCTAGTTCTATGGGTTTTGACAAATATGTAACTCTGTGCATTCACTACTACAGTATTACACAGAACAGTTGCAAGGCTTTAACTGCCCCTCTACTTAACTTGAAACTTGAAAGTTAAAAATTATGCATCCCTCTCCTCCTGTTGCCAAAGCCATCCATTGGTCTTCTTCTCTACAGTTTCCCCTTTTCAGGATGCTTCACTGTTGAAATCACAAAGGGTGTAGGTCATGCACACTCACTTCTTCATGCAGGAGACATGCACTCTTTCTACCACTTGATGCATCCTTTCTTCATATTGAACATATTTCTTTGTATAGAAAAACTTAGATTGTGAACTCATTCATTCCTGGAAGACTGCTTCATGGCATCCAGATCATGACAATTATGAATAAAGTGATTACAACTCTAAGAATAGGCTTCCTAGCAGGGAGGGATGCAGCTCAGGAAAAAGTGCTCTCTCCTTCTCATTCATGTGGCACCAGAGGCTAAAAAGAAATGAGGGCTGAGGGCACCAGAGCTCTGGGGTGGGGATGATGTATTTTGGAGAACATTAGGGGGCACATGAGAGCATTGTGCAGTGATGGACCAAAGTCAAGGATCTCTTCATTTTCTTCCAGCTGGATATGCTTAGCCAGAGCACATAGAAACCCTCTCCTCTCCTGCCCAGAGTACTTTGCTGAAGTTGCAGTCTCCAAGCCTCATGCCATCTTTCTGTGTATGAAAAATAGAAGGACTGCTCTAATGAGCTTGTTAAGAACATGAGAGGACTATGATGTTTCCTCCCTTTAACCACTGAGCATCCCAGAAACATTCTCTTTATATGAGAATAAACTATGTATTCATGAAATCATACTTTGATCGTTCACTACTTTCCCACATATACAACATCCCTAGCAGAAAACTAGGGTGAGAGGTGAATATACATCTGACCATGGTTCAGATGCAGAAAGCCTGTGTGAAGCCAGCATCAGGGTAGAACGAGTAAATGGTAATTGATGAATTGTTAGAGACTCGGTGTGGGAAACTTGAGAGTTAAACATTACCTTTATCTGCATTTGATCTTTGATCCACTTTAACTTTTGTTATCCGTGCTTTTTAGGACTTGTCCATGAAAGCCTTTGCCTGTTCCAGTGTCCTCAAGCATTTTCCATCTATCTTCTTTCACTCGTTCTATAGTTTCTGGTGCAGTTTTAGGATTTCATGTATTTTAAGCTGATAATTAGTAAATCTAGCAAGTAGGAGGCTCCGTTTATTCACCTGCATCTGCAAGTACAATTTGCCCAAACTATATATTAAAAATCCTGTCCTATTTTCCCTGTTCAGTGTTACAAGGAAAGAAAATCTTATCATAGTGAAACATAAGAAAGAAGGGTTCAGTTTTGTTCAGACTTTCTGAGGTTTCAACCCATGGTCAGTAGGCATAGCTTCAGTGCCTGTGCTGAGCCAGTATATCAGGGTGGGGGCATGTTCTGGATGGAGTTCTTCACCTCACAGCCACTGGGAAGCAGGGAGAGACACAAAGAGATGAGTGCCCCACAGTCTCCTGCAAGGACTCTCCTCCAGTGACCTAAGACGTAGAGTAGCTCCCATCTCTGAAGTTTCTATGGCTGTCTATGACCCCATAGATTGCACACCATGCTTTGAATGCATTGGCCTGTGGAGACATTTGTGCAAACCATAGCAGAGGGGTTGATGGAATTAGAAGGCAAGCCAAAAACATTGTTATTTTGACTCCTCCTCGGTTAAAATTGGATAAGAAAGCCTCAGTCAGCAGAAATTCTACGCAGAGGAAGAGAGTGGCACAATGTAGAAGCGTTCTCTTTTATGGACAAGAAGAAAAACCGAAGGTCATAATGCAAGTTAAATTTTGGAGAGTGGAAATGCATTGGAAAGGTGTTTGCAGTTCCACAATGAATTAGAATGCACTATTGAGACAAGCCGAATGGAGGGAACAGGTATTTTTATGAAACTATGGGAGAAGATAATAAAGATAAAGAAAACTGTACTGCATTTTAATGTACAGAAGAAAATTCATGAGGGAGACACACTGAACAATCAAGACAGGATGAGCAGGGGCTGGGGATTTAGCTCAGCGGCAAAAGCGCCTGCCTGACAAGCACAAGGTCGTGAGTTCGGTTCCCGGTACCAGAGAAAAACCAAAAAAAAAAAAAGACAGGATGAGCAGAGTGGTTGATTCCCGCCAGGCTCTGTCACTGACAGCATCAGTGTTACACAGTGGCCTGAGGTGTGGAGCAGCCATGGTGGAAGGAATGCAGGGTCTGTATGAGGTCACCAGCATGGGATCGCAGTCATCAAGGCTAATCCAGTTACTGCTGCTGCAAAATGGTTACCCTGCCAGGCACAAGGACCACTGATAAACTCCTAATATGACAGCAATCCTCATGATGGCAACCCAGCCGTATTTGTATGAATATATCCCCTTGCAAAGCCTTTTCCTGACTGCACATTGTACATGTGTACATATGCGTTTGACTCCTTTGTAGTGCTTCAATGGGCACCACGAACAGAATTCTTCAAAGGAGCAGGTTTATGAATTCAGGATATTTTGTGTGATCTCATGAGCCCCAGCACCAAATAGGGCATAGCAAGTCCCCAGGGGGCACAGGATAGAACATCCAAAGTTGCTGTCTCACACCTGACCACAGAGGAGCTGCTGATCCTCATGAGCAATGGTGTAACTACTTCAAGGAGAAAATAGGCTGGTAATAAAAAAACTGATGACTTTTACTGTGATCTTCCTCAGTCAAATACAAACTAGATGTATAATCTTCACTTGCCAGCAATAAGTAGAAGACAGGATACAGTAATCTAGGTTTGGGGTGACCCCACTTCTTATCACTCCCTGTGTCTTCCATGGGGGTTTGAACCTCCTGCCCCACAGGTTTATATTTGGAACTTCTCCACCTGTGCTTTGAAAGAAGATTTAACTATTGGAAAATATATGATGTCTACAAATTATATGTAAAATGAAATTAAAATTGTAGCTCCTCAGTAACATTACATACATTTCTGTATTAAATGGCAACATATGGTGGCTGAGCCCCATATTGGACAGTGCTAGATAAAAGCATTTACTGCTTAAGAATCCTTCCACCTAGAGAGACACTGAGATTCCTAGTGAGCTTTATGCTTTAGCGCTCACCTAAGCGCATCTTTTCAGTGTGCTGATGAATCCGTAGAACAGTGAACACAGCACATGCAAGACCAACGCTGCTGGAAGGAGCTGCCTTCTCAAACTTCACCTGTCGGTTTTCTAGTCCTTCTGGTTTGTTTCCCGATGGAACATACAGGAGTCACAATCCTGTGAAATAAACGACCTGCTCCTTCATGAGAAGGCAGTGAAGCTCTTATATACTAGGAAGAGAGAGATATCCAGATGATTTCCTTGAATATATCTTGGCAATCCCCTGCCTGTTTTCCATGGTACATGGGCAGAGTCACTTTTCATAGCCTGGAGAAAGCATACATATCCATGGCTCAAAATCCTGAGGCAGAAAGGTCTGCGTTACACCAATCTGTGAGCTACTGTGACTTACAATGACAAAAGACACAATACAATTTACTATTTTTTTAGTTTTAGAGATAAGGAACTTATCTACACTTCTTCTCCCTTTGTTCATAACAAATACTCCTTCCTGTCTTCAGCCCAAAAGAAGTGCCAGAACATGCAGATACCAGCAGTCCCATGAGACTGGACTCCAGCTTAGAGGAGGATAGGGTGAAGAATGCTGGAAGTGATACGGCAGATGTGGAGATCCGCATCATCTGCCTGTGCCTTCCCTCCCCTCTGTTCCTACTTATGAAAAACCCTTACCTCCCTGTATGAGGTGAGATGGGCCTTTGAGGCAAATTCATCCTTTCTTCTCCCCGGAGGTAGCTTGAGATATATTCTTTTTTCCTTATTGCTCAAATATAAAGTCTCCTTTGATTCAGTCATCCTCAAATGAACCTCAGTGTAGTAACTTTCGTCCCCTTTAGCACTACAAAGAACGTCACAGGGGCCGGCTGAGAATGAGGGCTCCCTGGAAGGGCAGTAGACTAAGCTTGTGCTCTATGAACCAAAGACAATAGAGGGCACAGTATGTGTACATTATCCTTTCTCATGAGATCTGCTCTAGGAAAAAACAACTACAATCAATGAGGAGCAGTCCTCTGAGGATGTGAACTTTCTTGCTATGAAGTGAGCAGTTGGAAATTCACAGAAGCATCTGTCAATCAAGGCTCATATCTGCACTGTTTGCCCATGCAGTCCCTGCTCTCAGCTCAGTTTTGAAAACTGAGTCTGTTTATGAGAAGCATGTTCATTATATGTTTCGGTTGGATAAACATCTGTACTGCTCTGAAATCATGCAGTAAAAACTCCCTAAAAATATTTGCAGGGCTCTGCAGATAGGGATTCTGCATGTTACCAAGAGCACTGTGTCCTGTCTTTGGCTGAGCAGGTGTTGGTAAGTACATAGAGCACACAAGGCTTCAAATTGGACAGGTGGATGATGGACCAATGGAGCATAGAAATAGGACAAGGATACCTCAGTCAGCACAGGAATTTGGGTGATTTGGGTCCCCATCTACCATTCACCCTGGCGAGGACATTACAACTGTCATGATATTGACAGGTAAATCTCAGCAGCCTTAAGAGTGTGGGTGATATGAAGGAAACCCTGCAGTCAGTTCTGTGAGGTGACTTCTGCCAAGGCCTTTAAGGTCAGAATCACCTTGCTCTTGTCAAAGATATCAAACTTAAATGCTTCAACCTCCTCAGCATGGATGCAGAGAGATCTGTGTGCTGTGTGGCCAAGGTGTGTTATTCCAGGACTCCTCCAGCATCTCCTATGGACGTGCTGCACTGAATAATCAATGGGTCTTCTAGTGTTTCACATTCATTGAGGAGTAGTCTACAAGAATGTGAACTTTTCTGCTATGAAATGAGCAGTTTGAGCTTCTTCTTCTTAGCAGAATGATCATCTATTGACCCTTCCTAATTACAAGCAGGCTATGATGCTCACCTGTATAAAAGAGCAGGGAAGACAAGTGGTGTATGGAGGACCTGTAGTGTCAGTGTACGTGATCACTTACTGGGCACTCAACCACTAGCAACAACTAGGATTTTTAAGATAAATTTCTTATCCCCTATCAGAGGAGTTTCTCAGAAGTTGTGATACTTGTGGAAATTCTCCAGCTGTTTGGAGTGTCACCTACTATTGGACAGATGCTTCAGATAAATCAATCTCATTTCCATATCATTCTAAAAATATTAGCAGAAGGGGTTCTTGCTCTTCACTCATTAATATTTGCTTTTCTTCCCTTCACAATAATCTGCAGTCATAGCAGGATGAGAAATTTCTCCTGTCTTTGGATTCACAGACGTCTTCTACCTGTGTGTAGATCCTACACCCAACATGACTGTCATTTTCTGAATATCAGAACTAGTGCCATTCAGTATACTGAAAACCACTACTTCCCTGTGGGGAGGGACACAGACCAGAGACTGCAGAAGGAAGGTGTTTTTTATTTTATTTTCAGATCAACAACAAAGCATTTAGAACATACTCTGGGAACTTCAGAATTTGGAAGAATTCAGCCCTGGCAGGTGTTTTTTTTTTCTTTCTTTCTTTCTTTCTGCCTCACCCACTGCTTGTGAGGGAGCTGTGGGTTTTGACCAACATCATAAGTTCATGCACCTGCACCTACATTCTGTAGACATGTTCTAGTAACTTATTCCATTTGAATCCACCAAAAATGTCCACATTGTCTCAAAAACCATCCTAGTTTACCTACTGATACAAGGAATAGATTATGCTGCATGTCAAAGTACTTCTCAACCCTTTGGGGAAGTTTGAGAATGAGTTATTTTGCTGCTCTGGCAGCCAGCATGACATCTAAACATGGCACTCCAAAGTTTTCTTTCATGTCAGAAAGGCTGTTTCCAGGTTTAGCAAATTGACAGCCAGGGCCTTCTACATGACATGGTCCAGGACAGGTGATTGTGAGCAGTTCCACTGGGAGTAGATGCAGACATTGCCTGCTCAGTTTTGAATTATTTTTATTTATTTTTTTTTCTTTTCCTTTTTTTTTTTTTTTTTTTTTTTGTACTGGGACTTGAACTCATAAAGTAACACTTGCCAGGCAGGCTCTACGCCACTGAGCTAAATCCCCTGCCCCTCGAATTCTTAATTCAGGACAGAATTCAGTGACTTGGACATAGTGTATTTCTACACTCTGGGAGATATTATTTTTATTTTTCTGTCTATAGAACTAAATTCAGAATCAGAGTTGTGTTCAGTTTGGGACAAAATGGAACTGGGTGTCCTCACATTAAGTCTAGTCTTGACCTTCTCATTTACCACACAAGGATCCTGAGAATTTCCCTTATTAGGCCTCACCTTCATCTATAAAATTGGTTTAACACATGTTTTTGATTATAGGTCCAGTGGAATATAACAAATATATTAAAATGCCTAGCTGGATTTCGGATATATATTGAATAATGGGTGATAGGCAGGTAGTTTTACCATAACCTCAGTGCTATTGCTTGCCTATAGATGTCCCACCAAAGCCTCAGTTAAAGGTGGGGTTTTTCCAGAGGTGGCTGGATCTAGAATGTGTGATGCTGGAACTGATGCATAGTACAATGCTAAGTAGTTTCATGGGCATTAGGATTAAGGGTGTGAGTTATTCACCCTAAGAAGTCTGGATAAGATAAAAGTGACAGACAGACACTGTTTAAGCCCATTACTGCTTTTCCTTTTCTTTGCCTGCTATGAACTGTTTCTCCTCTGCAATGCCCCTCTGCCGTGTGCCACTCTGTCTTGGAGCCAACTAACTGTAGACTGAAACCTACATAAAATGTGAGGAGATAAATCTTTCCTCCTTCAGCTTGTGGGTGTAGGTATTTTGTCTCAGCAAGGACAAAATTAAAACACAATTTGATAGGAGAGGAGTGGAGTCATTGCTATGGCTGTACCTAACCATGTTTAGAAACCTTTGGAGGTGATATGTGGGAAAGGAAAGAGTTTGGAAAGGTGCAGGTTGCAAATGTAGAGCTCAAACACCTTAGCTGGTACTTGATGGGATATTATGGTCAGAGCTCAGAAGACCAGAAGGGTGATAGAAATGCTACTGGTAAAGACCAGGCCCAGGAGGTTTCTGCTGGGAAGGACTGCATTGGCTGTTGGACTCCAGAAAATGTGTGTTATGCCTTGGCATAGTTTCTTTATTTTTTGCTCCTGTCCTGACACCTTGCCTGAGTCTGAAATTAGATGGACAGACTAATTAATCTGGCAGAAGAAATTCCATGGCGGTCTAATGTTGAGGCCATAGCATGGCTACTGTTGTGGGCTTTTAGCCAGATTTACATTGAGGTTCAAGACCAAAATGTCAGCAGAATGATTTAAAACATTTGAGTTTGGCCAGAAAGGAAGCTCCGTTTCTTTTTCTTTTTTTCCTTTTTTTTTTTTTTTTTTGTTTTTGATTTTTCTCCGGTACCAGGAACTTCATTAATTTTTAAGCGCTTTTAGTTGGAGGTAATTTTAAGGCTATATATACACACACTACCATGTGAACAACTACATCTCTCAGTTTGGAGAGGCTGTGTGTTGGTTTTTGTTGTTGTTTTTGAGACATGGTCTCACTATGCAGTTGAGGCAGGCCTTGAGCTCATTATGTAGCCCAGGCTGGTCTCCAACTCACAAGGATCCTCCTGCCTCAGCCTCCCGAGCACTGGGAATATATAATTTTCTTTTAAAAGCTGTCATTTAACAACAGCTTAACTATGAAACAGCAGGCAAAAGAAAATGAGGTGACATGCCATATTAATTAAAACATTGCAGCTGGGCTTGGTGGCACATGCCTGTAATCCCAGCACTTGGGAGGCTGAGGCAGGCAGATCATTGTGAGTTGGAGACCAGCCAGGGCAACAAAGTGAGTTCAAGGCCAGCCTGAACTGCATAGCAGAACCCTGTCTCAAAAAGACAAAGAAAAAAAAATGTAAGATAAAAGTAAGTACAATATTTGAAAATAAATTCAGTACTATAGATATTTTTAAATGTATAATTATTAAAAATCGAATAAAAAGTTCTTGAAAACAAATACATTTTGAGACAATATTTTATAGACTTTGAAAAAATAAGCATAGTTCAAATAACTTGAAGTACCATTTACAGATTTCATAGTCTCTTAAAATTGTTTACTTCAATGCTGTTTGCTTTCAAGTTGTACTCAGTAACTGCTCTTTATGCTGAAATAAAACTCTGTTTGTTCATTAGTTTTCTGTATGCCCCATCTGGCTTTTACTTTATTTTATTTTATTTTATTTTTCTTTCTTT
>NW_004955498.1:2456588-2458978 GCF_000276665.1 Chinchilla lanigera | reverse complement strand
AGTAGCAGCATACCAGTATCACAAATATAAACAAATCAAAGCAAGAACATTCAAAGTGATACAGAGCATCAAAACAAAGAATACAAATCGTCAGCGGTTGTTACATTGTATATCGCTATTCTCAACTATGTTGCTCAGATTAACCGATGTAAGAATGGAAGACTGCTCAAAGCATTATAGGGAATAAGACAATAATTCTTCAATAAAACAGTAGAGATAATATAGAGTTTCACCAGACAAAATGGTAGGAGCTCACCATTTTAATTCCATTGCATATTATTACCTTCAAATCAGTTCCTCAGACCACCATACACAGGCATGCACAATCGATCAGAACATAAAAAATTGTAATTATTAACTGTTCATTCCAATACACCATCAGACATCAGCAATACAGTTACCTCAGCTATTCCCCATCTGGCTTTGAAAGCAGCTCTTCCTGTTTCCCATGTTCAACAATTCTTCCCTGGTCAAGCATAGCCACAGGGTGGGCGTTCTTCATGGTAGACAGGGGGTGGGCGATAATAAGCACTGTTCTGACCTCTTCAGTAGATTGAGAGCCTCCTGCAGCAGGTGCTCATTCTCGGCATCCACCGCGCTGGTTGCTTCATATTGTAAAAGAATTTTAGGACTCTTAAGCAATGCCCAGGCAATTGCAATCCACTATTTCTGTCCACCTGACAGAAGTGTAGCCTTCTCCCCAACCACGGTGTCGAAGACCTGGGGAAAACTCTGGATGAAGCCTGCTGCATTGGCCACCTCCGCTGCTCTCTGCACCTGCTCTGCGGTCACCAAGGACAGGCTGTCCAAACCGTCAGTGATGTTCTCAGAGATGAAACAAGAGAACAAAATCGGATTCTGATTGACAGTCCCAATCTTGGATCATCTCATCATTCCTGAAGTTATGCTGGTAGCCATTGAATTTGCCATATTTTCTACCAGTGATGTGAATTTGGTATTGTCTCAAGAAAATATGCTTTCCTAACATTGATGTTGCCAGAAGCTGAGAAGTTATCTGGGTACAGTTAAAGGGGCATCTTCTCACACCCTAAGTGTTCACTGGTACCTGATTTTACTGGAGAAACAAACAACTGTGTCATGAGGAATGTGGAGTGTAGTACTTCATCCTACATAAGGGAACTTACAGGTAAATGAACTGCATTCAGTGAATGAGTGAATGTAGTATTGTTTCAATTAATAAACAGTACATCTATGCCAAACATTTTAACAAGCTTTACATGTGTTCTTTACATAGTTTGTTATCATAGTGTGATTCTCAGAAGGCAAACAAAGCACGATATAAAGTCAGATATGAAGGAACCTCTTTGTTCCACAAAAATATTTATAAAATGGAATTTAATCACTATACTTTGTTTTTTAATGTGTCTTTAAAAATTTATATCATAGACTAAAATTTATAGTAAACTTTGAAAAAAAAAAAAAAGTAAGCTCCGTAAAGCTGTAAACTGCAAAGACAGAGCAGAGGCGATCCTGATTGTGGAGAAAGGAGAGAATAGGAAAGATGGCTTGAGCACATCACAAGAAGAAGCAGGACTCCACCCTCTGCAGCCTCAAAATTGCAAAAGTGAAAGCGTGCTTTGAGAGGACAGCCCCAGGCTTTCCAGCCCTTCTCTCCTCCTCCCCTCCAGCTCTCCAGGTCCCCAGCTCCGGGCGCAGCGGAGGCGGATGGGGATGTGGCAGGACTCTTTGTGCACTGCGGCAGGATACACATTCCAGCGCCAGGACGGGGCGGCGCTCAGTGATCTCCTCTGAGAAGCTGCAGCCATGCTGGAGGTTTGAGACTTAAACCGCGGTGAGGTCAGGACCTGTAAGCAGCCGCGGGGGCAGCAACCTGGGGATCTGACCAGCCTGCAGCGGCGGCGGCGGCGGCGGCGGCTCTCCAGGCTCTGGGGCTCCACTTCCAACCGCGCCACCCCGTCTGGGAGTCTCCGGAGAGGGGAGGTGTAAGTCGAGGGCTCGGGCGGGAATAGGAGGAGAATCAGCGGCGGCGGCGGCGTCTGCGCTCCCGGAGCGGGTGAGCAGCGGCAGCGGGGAGGGGGCCGGAGTCCCTGCGGCCGTTTCCAGGGCTGGGTCACCGCGGAGCCGGTCTCTCCCCTTCCCCTGCCTCCATCAGGGCGGCGGCGGCTGCAGCGGCGGCAGCGGGGCACCTGTAGGACCCACCCCACTCTGAGCCTCCCCTCCGCCCCGCCGCGTCCCCCGCCCGGGCTCCGAGGCCGCTGCGGGAGGCTGCCCTTCCCAGGACGCTCCTGCTGTCCCCTCCCTGGCTCCGCGGCCGCTGCGAGAGGCTGCCCTTCCCAGGACGCTCCTGCTCTCCCCTCCCTGGCTCCGCGGCCGCTGCGGGAGGCGGCCCTTCCCAGGACGCTCCTGCT
>NW_004955498.1:2441937-2456385 GCF_000276665.1 Chinchilla lanigera | reverse complement strand
AGAAGAGCACGCCCGTCGCTGCAGCCGTCCAGCAGCCGCCGCAGCAGCCCTTTCCCGGCCGCGATCCACACCCCGGCGGCGGCAGAGCCAGGAACATCTGAGACCAAGGGCGGGGCCAGCTCCATCCTGCAGAAGCAGCCCCGCCGGCCGCTGAGAGGAGCACGCCCGTCGCTGCAGCCGTCCAGCAGCCGCCGCAGCAGCCCTTACCGGCTGCGACAAACAACCCGGCGGCGGCGGCAGAGCCAGGGACATCGGAGACAGGGCGGGGCCAGCTCCATCCTGCAGAAGCAGCCCCGCGCCTGCCAGCTCTCTCCTCCTTCTTCTTCACCCACAGGCTCCCGGACATGACAGCCATCATCAAAGAGATCGTTAGCAAAAACAAAAGGAGATATCAAGAGGATGGATTCGACTTAGACTTGACCTACATTTATCCAAACATTATTGCTATGGGATTTCCTGCAGAAAAACTTGAGGGCGTCTACAGGAACAATATTGATGATGTGGTAAGGTTTTTGGATTCCAAGCATAAAAACCAGTACAAGATATACAACCTATGTGCTGAAAGGCATTATGACCCTGCCAAATTTAACTGCAGAGTGGCACAGTATCCCTTTGAGGACCATAACCCACCGCAGCTAGAACTTATCAAAGCTTTTTGTGAGGATCTGGACCAGTGGCTGAGCGAAGATGACAATCATGTTGCAGCAGTTCACTGTAAAGCTGGAAAGGGACGGACTGGAGTAATGATTTGTGCATATTTATTGCATCGGGGCAAATTTTTAAGGGCACAAGAGGCCCTTGACTTCTATGGAGAGGTAAGGACCAGAGACAAAAAGGGAGTAACTATTCCCAGTCAGAGGCGCTATGTGTATTATTACAGCTACCTGTTAAAGAATCGTCTGGAGTATAGGCCAGTGGCACTGTTGTTTCACAAGATGATGTTTGAAACTATTCCAATGTTCAGTGGAGGAACTTGCAATCCTCAATTTGTGGTTTGCCAGCTAAAGGTGAAGATATATTCCTCCAACTCAGGACCCACGAGACAGGACGACAAGTTCATGTACTTTGAGTTTCCTCAGCCCTTGCCCGTGTGTGGTGACATCAAAGTAGAGTTCTTCCACAAACAGAACAAGATGCTAAGAAAGGACAAAATGTTTCACTTTTGGGTAAATACGTTCTTCATCCCAGGACCAGAGGAAACCTCAGAAAAACTAGAAAGTGGAAGTCTATGTGATCCAGAAATCGATAGTATTTGCAGTATAGAGCGTGCAGATAATGATAAAGAATATCTAGTACTTACTTTAACAAAAAATGATCTCGACAAAGCAAATAAAGATAATGCACACCGACATTTTTCTCCAAATTTTAAGGTGAAGCTGTACTTCACGAAAACATTAGAGGAGCCGTCAAATCCAGAGGCTAGCAGTTCAACTTCTGTAACGCCGGATGTTAGTGACAATGAACCTGATCATTACAGATATTCTGACACCACTGACTCTGACCTAGAGAACGAGCCTTTTGATGAAGATCAGCACACACAAATTACAAGAGTCTGACTTTTTTTATCAAGAGGATTTAAAAACCATGAAAAGAAGTTTGAATAAACTGGAAATGGACCTTGTATTTTTTCTAATCCCAGTAGGACATTGTGCCAGGTTACCAGTTATAGGAACAATTCTCTTTTCCTGACCAATCTTTTTTTACCCTATACATCCACAGGGTTTTGACACTTGTTACCCAGGTGAAAAAAGGTTGTGTAGCTGTGTTGTGTATATATCTCTTTGTGTCAAAAGGGCATTTAAAATTTAATTTGGATATATAAAAATGGCACTTTCCCATTTTATTCCAGTTTTCTAAAAATTGGAGACAGACTGATGTGTATACTTGGGATTTTTTCCAATTTATGCTCCGTCACAAATTGAAGTGGCTAAAGAGCTTTGCGAATTACAGGTTCACATTGTACCCCTTTGCACTTGTGGCAACAGCGAAGTTCACAGTTGGCTAAGAGACATTTCCAAAGGATTTTTGCTACATCCTAGTGCATGTATTTGAGTTCAGCAAATGAAGGGAATGCTCAGAGAAGAATGTATTTTATGCTGAACTCTAGACCGTAGACCATCTCCAGCTATTTACATGCACCTTTCTTTGGTGTGCTACAATTACCAATCTGGACATTTGAGGAATAGGCCACTCTTACTGCTTGTTGCTTGTGCATTTTTAAAAAATGCATATTGGTGCTAGAAAAGGCAGCTAAAGAGAGTGAGTACATATTGTGGTACAACAATGAACCATCTGCAACATCTTAAGAATCCACAAATGAAGGGAAATAAAAATGATGAGGTCATAGATAAGAAACGATGATGTAACCATATAAATGTGGAGGCTATCAACAAAGAATGGACTTGAAATGTTATAAAGATTGACAATGATTTATTAAATGTGTTTTCTCAGTTGTAATGACTGCTCCATCTCCTGTGGAATCAAGACCAGTGCTAAAAGTCAGATGCTGTTAGTACCTACATCAGTCAACAATTTATTAGGTTTCAGTCATATACCTGCTGTGGATGCCTCATGTGCGGCATGCAGGCTTCTTTTTACTCACTAAATATAAAATATATTATAATGCTGCACAGGAAATTTCCAGATTCTACAGTAAGTGTTTTTTTTTTCTTTAAAGATTTATGATGCACTTATTCAATCTAGCAGCTGTCACCCGTTCCACCCTTTTGACCATTGTCACTCTCTGACAATGATATGCCCTGACTGCGTGTGAATTTAAGCAGAGTATAGCTACTATTGTAAAACTAATGTGAAGATACTGTTAAAAAGACTTTTCCCCCAGAAATGCAATGTCTTTAAAATTATACCTTGACCTTGACATTTGAATACCCAGCCATTATATTTCCTATTGGTGTAAAATCCCATTTTGAATAACTTATTGGTGCTGAAATTGTTCACTAGCTGTGGTCTGATCTAGTTAATTCACAAACGCAAGTTGCATAGAACTTATTAGAGCAGCATTTATAGAGTTTAATGGTAAATAGATTAGGCACAACTTCATCTAAAATATTCTTGGTAAATAATGTTGACATGTTTTCCATACCTCTTCAGTTTCATTCATCAAGCAAAGTTTTTAAATTTTTAGCAAAGCTGTTAGGATTTACACATTTGTATTTAAACATCGATCATACAGAGTATTCGCTGACTGGTCGTTAAGTTAAATTGGTAAAGTCAGAGACTATTCCACAGACCTCCACACTGAAATTAATGTGTCATTTTGTCTTTCATAAAAGCTGAAAATTGACTATAATGAAAATCAACTATTTACGTTTTGGAGATACTTATTAATATTGGCTTTTGTTGCCGTTTTGGACACAGTATATTAAAACATAATTTGCATTGTTTCAATATGTAATATGAAATACCAGGTTATAAATAATTATATTATAATGGGCTTTTGCACTGTTGTTATTTTTCTTTTGGAATATGAAGGTCTGAATGAGGGTTTTGATTTTGAATGTTTCAGTGTTTTTGAGAAGACTTGCTTACATTTCATGATGTAGTCATTGGAAATGGAAAAATGGCAACATATATAATATGTATAATATATAATATATATAATTTATATAATATATATATTATACATGCTCTTTTATTTCAGTTGCCACCCCCATAGAATTTGATAAGAATTGCTATGACTGAAAGATTTTCAAGTCCTAATTAAAACTTTTATTTATGACAGTGTTCATAATTAGCCTGAAATGCATTCCATAGTAATTTCTCCCAAGTTTTTGGAATGTGTTTTTAGACTTTTTCTATGTGCAGCAGTTTACATGTCTGAAGTTACTTGAAGGCACCACTTCTAAGAAAGCTTACAATTGGGCCCTGTACCATCCGAAATCCTCTGTTGGATACTTTTGCCATAATTATTGAAGGGTAGTTGAATAGCATCATGATTCTTTGCTGTGGCACATGTTATAAACTTAAGTGGAATTCACCAGCAGCATCAAATGTTTCAGCTTTAAAAAATAAATGTAAAGTGCAGTTACATGTTTAATTCTAGAAAATTCGTGCAATATGTTCATAACAATGGCTGTGGTTGCCACAAAGTGCCTCGTTTACCTTTAAATACTGTTAATGTGTCGTGCATGCAGATGGAAGGGGTGGAACTGTGCACTCAAGTGGGGGCTTTTACTCTATTATTTCATAGAGTTGCCTTCTACCTGCCAGTTCAAAAGTTCATTCTTTTCATATAGATCATATATACTAAACATTTTCCATGTGTTAAACAGCCTTACTCTGATGCAGCCTCTTCAGATATTATTGTGCAGCAGTGGCTCTATGTGTAAATGCTATGCACTGAGGATACATACACACACACACACACACACACACACACATACACACACACACACAAAAGGATGTGTACAGGATAATGCCTCATACCAATCAGATGCATATTTGTTACTGTGTTTGTTAATAACCCTTTATCTCTTCATGTTATATTCTCCACTTAAAACTGCTTAAAGTCTCATTCTTAGAGAGAGAGAGGGAGAGAGAGAGAGACAGATAGACAGAGAGAGAGAGAGAGAGAGAGAGAGAGAAGACAGCCCCAGTGTACCATGTTCCAGAATGGTCCTGGCCTAGACAATTTGTTCCTTGGGATTTGGTTCATAGGCAAATGACCCCTACAGGTAAGAGAGAAGAAAGCCTGTTGACTGCTAAGTTGGTGGAAGACCTTGACATCATTTAGTTGGTGCAGGTTTTAAATGTATGCAGAGTGGAAGAGTTGTGTGTTCAGAAAGCCCTGTACCCATATTTCAGTAAAAGGCCTGGGAGGAGAAGCAGTGTGCCCCTGGGAGGGCATTTTGTGAAGCAGTGAGTGTGAAGGCAAAGGTAAAAGCAGAGTAGAGATCTCAGAAGTTTGGGGAAGCCAGGAGCATGGATCACCTGAGGAAAACAGCAAGAAGAGAGCAGAGCTAGCCCCAGAGAAAACCCCCGGCAACTCAAACCACTGGCTTTGCCATAAGGGTAAAACCACCCAAGCCTTATGCAATTCACAACTTGCCACAGATTACCAGGGGTGCTGGAAGTGGAACTGTGGGGATTAATGTTTTCCCTGCTGGATTTTGGTCTTGCATAGGTCCCATTCCTTTATATCCCCCTATTTGTAACTTTTGGAATGGGAATGTCTACCTTATGCCATTGAATGTTGGCAGTTTTTAACTTTCTTTTCTTTTGTACAGGGTATTACAGCTAAAAATTTGTCACAAATCTCAGAGGAGTCTTGGGTGTTGGACTTTTCAGCAGTGCTCAAACTCTTAAGACTTTCGTAACTTTTGAAGATGGACTAAATGATTTTATGCCTAAAAGGATACACATGTATCTTGTGGGGGCCACAGGCAGAATGTTATGCCTTGTGGTTAGTTGTCCCCCCAAAGTCTAATGTGGTCATAACTGTGGCTTTTTCAGATGTGGTTGGATCTAGAGTGTGTGACACAGGAATAGATTCATGGTGCAATGCTAGCCTCAATGGCACTAAGATTAAACTTATGAGTTCTAACTGCTCTAAGTAGTCTGTTTAAAGTAAAAGGGGCAGAAACATGCTGTTAAGGTCTCTTGTTCCTTTGCTACCTTTGTGCACTATAAACAGTTTCTCCCCTGTAATACCTATCTGCTATGCCACTCTACCTTGCCTCCACCTGTTTGTAGCCTGATTCTTGTACAAACTGTGAGCTAAGGGTCCTTTCTCCCTTTAACCTTCGGTGATGAGTATTTTCTGTCAGCAACGAGAAAAGTAATTATGACTCTCAGGCACTAAATTACTTTTTCCACAAGATTTGTTGACTTTTTTCCAGGGATGTTAGGTCATTAGGAAATTAAATAGAGGGCTGGGGATATAGATCAGTGGCAAAAGCACCTGTCTGGCAAGTGCAAGGTCCTGCGTTTATTCTACAAAAAAAAAAAAAAGAAAGAAAGAAAGAAAGAAAGAAAGAAAGAAAGAAAGAAAGAAAGAAAGAAAGAAAGAAATTAAATAGAAAACCAGGCAAAAATCCTACTCAATAAATATTTACCCAGTATATTCTCTCTAAAAACATGTATTAGTTGATTTGATAATGGGAAATCTGCCCTGTTTGGACAACTAAATTACAGTTCCTGGTACAGCATGTGGGTAAATAACCGTATTCCACTCCCTTCCAGCTCTTCTTCCAATGGAACAACTGTTTTCAATCATGTCATCCTCACCAAAACTTTTGCCTTTGGGCTCAGGAGGCCTCTATGACAATGAGGTATAATATCTTGGCCAATCTAGTGACAAGGACAGCTGAAGACAGATTCAGCTCCAAGAAATGCCAAGCAAAATTATATGCTCTGACAACAGTAGCATAAACTTCTTTCCAAAAGAAAATAGTTGAAAACTGGCCCAGATTTACTCCCGGTATAAGACAAACTGAAGACACTTGTTAATAATGAGGAGCATCTGTGGAGGGAGACATATTTGGTCAGGTGGTCACTGGACCACTTGCGTAATGGCCAGTGCAACTGGACAGATCCTAATGTTCATCTTCTAAGGGTATTGATGCAAACCCTATACATGAGGAGAAGTTGACCACAGAGAGACCAGTCGACTGGGCACTGTAAGACCCTCGAAAGTGCACACTCACAGAAGACAGCAGAGCATTTGGCAGGGACATTAGGGCCTCACTTCACCTGGGAATAACCCTTGTCTCATAAGAAATCCTTCCTGATGTGGGGTTTCAAAGCCTGTTGACTGCTGGTTCCTACGCTGTGTAGGACCTCTTTTATAGCTGTCACACATGGAGAATCCACTCAGCTTCAGCCACCACCCAAAAGCACTGCTCAGAGCAGTGTTCCATCTTCTCAGGCTGTCAGGCCAAAGGCACCTCAACTGTGGGTGTAGTTTGGGCCATCTTGCAAGTGCATTAAAATCACCTCCTGCAGAAGGAACTGTACTTATTCCAAACCACACAGTACTGCAGCTCAGGACTCACCCATGGCTGCTCTCTGCTAGACTCTACCTGCTCTGTGCTCTGTTACCTGCACTTCAGGTCCTTGAGACCATCTCTCTATCTCTTGACATTGGTGGTCCTCCTGCACTCCACCACCCCATGGGGTAGGTTTGTATTGCTCAGTCTAGAGTACTCATATCCCCAGTGCACACACAGGGCCTGCCAAGAGCACACATGCAATGAAGTTTTGGGGACAGTGAGCCTGTGAGCAGATGGTGTCCCTGATAGACAGTAAACTTCCCTTCTATAATGGAAAAAACAAACATCTTCAGGTATGCACATATTTTAATACTATAGTTCAACATGAGAAAAGAAATAAGCCATGAATTGAGTTTTACTTTTATGTTTATTTCTTATCTCCATGTAAAGTGCAATATGAAGATTCCAAGTTACTTTCACAAAAGACCAAAGACTTGACATGTGGAATGGAAGAGCAAAATTCGTGTGTGATCAGTATGACATTCACATTAACCATCAATATCAGAAACCCAATATACATGCGAGAGCAATATCATCCATCAAATAAGATGTGCAAGCTACTTCAGTCTTACAAAAATGCAACAAAATTTCAACATTATAAAGAAGACACATCAATTTCCAAAGAACTCAAATAGAACAGCTATCAAGATAGTATTTTCCCCTCCTAACCTTGTTTGCAACTCTTGGAAAACTGCCTGCTCTCCAGAGACACACACTGAGGACTGGGCCTTATTTCACATGAGGCAAAAGCTAAGCTAGTCATAGGGCTGTGAATAAGCCCTGTCCCTGGCATGCAGCTCGCCCCTTTGATGGCCCACACCTCATACATGGGCAGCCTCCTGTTCCTCTCTCACAGCCTGTGCATGTAGACCTGGACATGACTTGGGATCTCCCCTATAAATCATGGCCAAGTGCTCTAGGAATTTCACCTTACTGGTTTCAGTAAGGGTCCTTGGACTCCATAGGAACTCAGTGAGCAGGATCAGTTTTGGGCGCTTGCTGACACTTTTGAAACCCTTCCTGTACCAAATCCTCTGTGATGAATTTTCAAGGCTCTCGAGTAACAAGCGCTCCCCCTGAGGTAACATTTCCCTCATTCTCAGTACTTCCCTTATGTCCTCCTCATTGGCACCTTTGCCCTTCAAGGAGATGATAGGATTAGTATCAGGAGTTTGATGTTGGAATGATCTTCTCATCATCCCCCAGCATCCCACTACAAGGGAGGCCCCAGACCAGGGCAATAGGATATGTTTGCCCAAGGGGATACCTTTCCCACACATCAATGTCAAAGCACATGCAGATGCACTCACAAAGTTCCCTGAAGATCTGAGGGAAGCACTTGTTGCCATTGTGGTCCACAGTGTGTAGCAATTCTGCCTTAGTGGTCATCTGCTTCTTCATCAAAAGAAGGAGTAGAATCTGCAGGAATTCAGAGATGATGTAATCTAATGACACATGGTGGAGGATATGGTAAAGTGGCATCTCCTGTGAGGTGCATGGATTCTGCTCTTTTCGCATGCTGGTGCCCTCACTGGATTGGCTTTTTTAAGGGGAGGCCATTGTAGTAGGACAGAGAAGACACCCTGAGGATTCAGGTGATGTGTTTGTTTCCCAGCCTGAGGACTCTTTTGGAGTAGTCCAGATTTCAGGAGAGGAGGAAAGAAAACCTAAGAAGTAGTGACTACTATTTCTTCTCTTTTTCCTTTAACACAATGAGGTGCAGTCAGTAGACCCTTATGCCAGCAACATGCCTCGGGTCCAACAGAAGGAGAGAAAAGGGGAGTCTCCTCCTCGCAACCTCTCTAGGAATCATTATATTGGTTCCTGGTGAAGCCTGGACTCCTATCTTCTGTGGACCTCAATCTGTTCCCTTCAGACCAGTAACCTGACTTTCAAGCTCCCCTAAGTGGCAAAGTGGGCTCACTTGAACATCCTGCCTGACAGTGCAAGGATGACAAAACAGCATGTCTGGATTTTTTGGTGACACTCTTTCTGGGACAGGGAGTCCACACTCCCACTCCAGCTCTGACCTCAAGCCCCACCAGAGCTTGTCCCCTGCCCTCTACCCTCAGTTGAAATGCACACCTCAGAGCAAGGCCATCTCTCTGACCAAAGAGGCAACAGTGAGTAGCTATGACATTCATCGTTGGGCCTGGGTTGTGACAGGAGAGGAGGAACTGGATTCTCTGCATCACGTTTGTCCTTCCTAGGTCATAGCTTTGGTGCTTGACACAGCCTAGACCCCTGTCTTCTATGGACCTGAGAGCGTTGAACTCAAAAGAAGACACTGATTCCCAGGGCTCCCTGGGGCAGAATGGTGGAGACTCAGATTTCATCATAGAATAACTATGGCTACTACACATGCTTCATTGCTATACTTTCTTTTCTATTTCTCTTGCTTTATTTCTCTTTTATTAAATTTTCATTGTTTTTTGAAAGCCAGTCCTCACCCACCAGCCTGCGTGCAAGTGGTTATTAGCACAATTTCTGGAGCCATACTCTTTCCACTTTCCTGCTGTCCTTATTTTTTCCATGGACCACTGACATCTCTGGGATGAGGTGTTGCCTCATACTGTGCAGTGTTGTGGAGCCAAGAGTTTTAAAACTTTCTTCCAATTTATGCTATCTTGAGCTGTCTATGCAGGCCTCAGCACAGACCCCCATCTGCTCTGCCCCATCCAGACTCAAGTCCCAGTTTAATAATCTTCAGTTTCATCCCGACATTCTTCATGTTGTTATACTCAGTTTTAGTTGCTCTTGTGCGTTCCCTGTACTGTCTGTGTTCAGTTTTAATTGCTCTTGTGAGTTCCCTGTACTTTCTATTGCCTCTCTCTTCTATTTTCCCATGTTAATTCCGGAGCACAAGTCAGTAGTCTAACTTATTTGTGCAAGTGTAAGGCACTTGCTTATAAGGAATTTAAAGAAAATTGAGAATTTGGTCATATTCTACTTTTTAAGTGAATAGCACATACTGCTGTACTTTATATCAGAATCTTTGGCCTATATCTTTCTAGAGAGTTTTATATCTGCCTGTAAAAATGTATACTTTTTGTTAGACTTCTTTTTAGATAGTTTTACTATTTACATTCTGTAAATTAAAACTTTGAGTTTTTGTAAAATGTAGTTCCTGGAAATTGGGATAATTATTTAAAATGAAATAAGCCGGGCCCATAACAGCAAGCACACCCTGTTCACCCTCATATGTAGAAGCCTCAGAACAGTCAATTGGAATGTCCAGTACTGAGTTCCAGAGGTTGCAAAGGATGTGGTGAATGTGGATAAAGCAAGGCTGGGATTGATGAGCGTGCACTGTATCTGTGTGATGAAGAATCACAGTAAATTGGGGCTGGGGATTTAGCTCAGCGGCAAAGTGCCGGCCTGGCAAGCGCAAGGTCGTGAGTTCGGTTCCTGGTACCGGAGAAAAACAAAACAAACAAACAAAAAAAAAAACAAAGAATCACAGTAAATCTTTCCAATAATACATATAATTTATACACATTCATCAAAAGTAAAGTAACATTTTAAGAAATATAAATACAGGGGCTGGGGATTTAGCTCAGCGGCAAAGCGCCTGCCTGGCAAGCGCAACGTCGTGAGTTCGGTTCCTGGTACCGGAGAAAAACAAAAAAAAAAAAAAAAAGAAATATAAATACTGTAGATGTGGCTGTGCAAGGTGCTTGCCTGCTCACAGAATTCAAATGTGACACATGACATTCTCACAGAATTGAATTTTTGCAATGCTCCTGTTTCTCACTGGGGAGATAAATTTTTATGCTTCACATCTAAAATGTCCCCCATAGTGTCCCACTTGAAGTTGGGCCCTGCTGACAAGCATGGGTCCTTTGAAGCAACACTGGAAGTGTGTATTTGCTTCATTTTGTCTCTTTCTTTCTTAGCTGAAAATCATAGGCCAGAATAAACCTTTCCTCCTTTCAATTGTGGTGCCTGGTATTTTCTCCCAGCCTTTAGAAATCTAATAAAGAAATGTCTGCTAGTATTCATATAAATAGGTATTGATAAAGATACAGTATCTCTATTTAGATTTACACTCTCTTCTTTGCAATATATTATATTTCAAAATTTACAGAATCATTTGTCTTTTGTGAAGCAAACCTTTTTTTCATACTTTCTAATCTTACTTTAAGTCATACCACTCTATATCAATTTTCAATTTTTTTTCCCCCTAGTACCAGGGATCAAACACACGACCTTGCACTTGCCGGGCAGGCGCTGTGCTGCTTACCTAAATCCCCAGCCCCAGTTTTCAATTCTTTATGCTCAGTATAAAAAGAGAGTAGAAAGATCTTGTATCCAGTGACATACCTAAACTCAGTCATTAGCTCTAAAGGACTTTTGATGGCAGAAGTTTATGCTTAAATTTTCTTATTTTCTGCAAATAGTTTTACTTCTCCCTTTTCAATGTGGAGGCCTTTGTACAAATCTTATTCCTTTGAATAGATGTTGAACAATCTCCCCAACCTTATCCTACTCTTCATTCTTTATTTCGTATTAGCCAGGCCCTGTGGAAAGCAATATGGCAGTTCATCAAAATGTTTCCCTATATGCACTCATCCCACATACTTCTGGCACATGACTACCTACTTCATCTCTCCTATACTGTTAAAACTGAAGCCTGGGTACTGCTGCTGAAAGAAGCAAGCCCACAGATAGTAAACAAGGCTAGGGTACCCACTAGAACTTGTTTATTTGCAGTAATAACAAAGTGAAGCCAGTAATTTCAAACATCAGCACCCCAAACTAGTGGATGCTAAGGGAACACTGGGAAGAGAAGGTGAGACAGACGTATTTCCTAGTAGTACCCAACAGGAGAATGGATTTCCAGGTGCACAGATGAATCTGTAGGAGAAGTGTGGGGTGATCCACATCTCTGAGTTAGCATGGACAGATTTCAGGCACCAACTTACAAACTAGGTGATGGTAGAAGGCAGAACACAAGGTACTAATGTACATTTTCTATCTGAAATGTATGGAGGAAGCACCCTATCTTTCATGTCATCCACAGTGCTGAAGCTTGGGGAGATGAGAAGGTATGGATGGTCAGTGAGCAAGGCTCTTTTGGGGTCTTTAAAAATTTCTACTTATACCTGAGTAATACTCCACTGCATAAAAATACCACATCCTTTTATCCATTACTCAGTTGAAGGGCATTTGGGCTGTTTCCAAGATTTAGCTATAACAAATTGTGCTGCTATAAATACGGGTGCACATATATCACTGTAGTATGATGTTTTTAATTCTCCTGAGAAGATAGCCAGAGGGGAATATCTGCATTCGTAGGACCTGGAATCCTAGTTTTGTCAGAAATCTCCACACTGATGATGTCCACAGTGGTTTCACCAATCTATACTCCCAGCAGCACTGGTGAATGGTTCTTTTCTCCCACAGCATCTCCAGCATTTGTTATTGGTTGATTTCTTAATGGATGGGAAAGGGAAAGAAATTGCTCAAAAGAGGAAGCAACTGGGATTAGGGAAAGGAGAAAAGAAATAAAACAAGGAAGGGAAAAATATATATGTATACAGAAGGATAGCTGGAATAACGGCCCTGCTGATGTCTAATGGTTTATTGAAAGCAACAGTTAATGCTTTATTTATTTATTTATTTTTGACCAATTACGCATGCGTATATCTGGTAATCTGAACAACTAATTTGAAGACAACAATATGCAACATAACAACCATTGCTGAATTCCTATCATCCTGTTTGGTGAAACTATCAGTTATATTTTTTTCATTTTTTATTCTCTCTCGTGGTTTGATTAACCTGGCATTCTTACATCTGGTAATCTGACCAACTTCGATGAAGATAAAAATACATAATATAACAACCACTGTTAATCCCTATCATTTTGTTCCAAAACCCTGTATCATTCTTATTGTTTATGCTTTGTTTTGTGTCTATGTTGTTCATATTTTGCTACTGTTCCTTTTTTAAAAATTCTCTTTAAAATACATTTTAAAAATTCCTTCATTATCTAACCAGAGCAGCTTGGCCTCCTCATCAGAACCCCATTAGTCATGGGCCTGTCTGTGTGGTACTCTGTGATGTCTAAGCACCTGCACCTCAGGGAGGAATGTGCTGGGGGTGAGGCTTATTGACCCAACAAAGCGTATGCTGTGGGCCATTAGCATCCTGGGTAAGGGTTTTGAAGGAGAGACCAGGATGCCTGCTGTAGACCACTGGGATGTGCAGAAACTATGAAGATGTGCAGAGAACCATCCAAAACTAGTAGGGATACTGAGGAAATAGAGGGCCCCTTCTCAACCCAGGTGCAAATACAATGTGAGTAGACCCACCCAAGCTCTTTCGTGAATCCTCCCATCAAGCATCCTTCCCTCTCCTGAGGCAAATTTCTCTATAATTGTATGGTGAGGCTTCAGGTTTGGTTTCTTTATTCATAGGAGCCTAGTACAACTTCACCATTTTGCAGTAACTGGATTCTGTCAAGGGCTCTTACATCACTACAGTAATTTCTCATTTGAGTGAACGAAGCAAAAAGTGCTGCTATCATCCATTTTCAAGACGGTTTCCTGTAAACATGAGAACTAAACAAGAAGAAACAAGAATAGAACCTGTCTCCCTCAACACAATGAATAAAGCTTGGGTATGTTCTGAGTACTAAGGATTAATTTGTGCCTTAACAGTTTCTGCAGTCAGTAGTGAAAAGGCATTGAGGTGTTGCAGCTGTCTGTAGGGTGCGGGAGTGGAGCAACAACATGAGGGTGTATGTTGCCAGAGCTTAGGTGGGATGAGGTGCTTGGGGGAGTGTGTCACACACCAAGAAAGGCCTAGAAACATCATTTGTAGGAGATATTCTTCATTGTGATGCTTCCTGCATCCTGACTTGTACTGTAATCAACTGAAGTCCCACCAAAGGACTAAAGGCAACACCCTACTAAAAGTTGTCAGTGCTACCAGGAAATGAAATAATGATATCTAGAAGCTACATACCCAGCACTAATTAGCTAATTTTCTTGGTAAAATGGTTTTGGATGGACAGTTGATTATCAATGGTAGGGATGGGAATGGTTTGCCCCTAGTGTTTTGGGTGACATTTTGTAACACCTAATGTTTCTCTTTTTTTGTTTGTTTGTTTGTTTTGTTTTTCTCCGGTACCAGGAACCGAACTCACGACCTTGTGCTTGCCAGGCAGGCGCTTTTGCCACTGAGCTAAATCCCCAGCCCCACATCTAATGTTTCTTTAGGAAAACCTCACATTCATGAGATTCACCAGCTTTTACCTCAGGAAAGTACAATCATAGAAGAAGGTTTATATAAGACAAGCCGAATGCAGAACTAAAGAAATAAGAATGATAATAGCAGAAAACTTGGAAGTTGAATATAAAAAGATAGGAAATAACAATGAAGGAAGAAAGCTCTTTCTATCTAAAATTGTTAACAGGTCTAAGTCTCTTAC
>NW_004955498.1:2438334-2440742 GCF_000276665.1 Chinchilla lanigera | reverse complement strand
TCCTTTACTTTACTTTTTTAGTGATAAGTATTGAACCCAGGGCCTCACAAATGCTGAACATGCTATCTACCACTGAGATACACTTTTAGCTCCAGGCTATCTCAAATTATATACATAAATTAGCTCATAATGAATAAATGATCTAAGTGAAAAATGTAAAACTAAGAAATTTGGTTCATTGCTCAGGAAAATGATCTGTGTTGCATCAGAATAGGAGATTTTTAAAGATACAATACAAAAATCATGGTTTCTAATATAGAATTGCAATGCTTTGAGGTTGACATAATTTTAAAACAGTCCCTAGTGCTGGGGATATAGCTCAGTGGCATAAATGCCTGCCTGTCAAGTGCAAGGTCCTAAGTTCGATTCCTGGTACCAAAAAAACAAAAAAACAAAAAAGACTAAAACAATCCGCATAAAACACAATATTTTAATAATAAAAATGTAAACCATAGACTTAAATTTGCAAAATACATATCTAATATCTTTTGAGAATGTGTTAAGTACTCCCAAGTTCAGCAATAAAACAGTCTCTTTAGAATAGTTGATAGAACATTTGAACAGACACTTCAACACAGAGTCACGATGGACAAACAAGATATAGAAGACCTGTAGAGTAAGCCAAGCAAGCACACAGGAAGGCACCCAGCAGCATTAGCTATTCTAGAGATGCAACTTTAAGCACAATAGAAAGGCTAGGGTAGAGTTCAGTGGTAGAGCATTTGCATGGCGTGCCCTGGACTCAATCCCCACCACCAGAAGAAAAAAGGAAAGACCTGATGGTGCAACATGATGTATCTATTACAAAAACTAATATTCAAAAATTAACAACAAAGGAAAACCAGATAAACCAAGTGCTGGTGAGATTGTGCAACTACTGGAAACCTCATACAGGGGTGAGGAGAAAGCTAAATAACACTGCCATTTTGGAACGCACTTTGGCAGGGGTTTCAATAGACTTAAGCATGCTTCTCAGATGGCCCAGCAATGCTGCTCCTAGGTATTTCCCATCTGAAATAAAAACACATGTTTACAGAACATGTGGGTGAATGCGTACAGCGGCTTTGCCATAAGTGCCAAACAGCAAATGGAGCAACTCTCAGCTGAAAAATGGGTGAATAATCTGTGACCCATCCATCTAAAGGAATGTCACTCAGCAAACTAAACACAAACTGCGGGTCTGCACAACAATATGGTTGCATCACAACTGCATCATGCTCAGGGCAAGCAGCCCCTCTGCAAGGGCCGTACACTGAGGCTTTCATTCCAATCAGCTGCTGACGATGGACAAGCTGTAAGGATGCAGAGCTGACCAGTGGTTGGCAGGTGTTATGTCTGGGTGGGGCAGGAAGTGTGGCTACAAGAGGTAGCATGGAAACACTGTATCTGGGGTAGTGATGGGTCTGTATATCAGAAGGGTGAATGTTTTTGAAGGTAAATAAAATTTGACTTGGAAAATAGTGAATGAAAAATTACTCTTGAGTTTGTGGTGTGTTAACGTGAGTCAGTGTTCTCATTTCTTTAAACAGAGAGCAGAATAAAAGGGCCAAGATGTGGAAGGACCATGACATGTTTGTTTATCTTGGGGCACTGGATCAAATTCTGAGTATGGGACCTCAATGGTGAGATGGCTGATAATGATCTGGGTGCTTCATTTGTTACCATAAGAGTGACACCGGACAATGTCTTTTTAGGACAGACTGTAGTCCTATTTCTTAAGCTGCTCGCCAAGTCTTGCTTTGACTTGGTTTGCCCTCAAATTCTTTAAACTTCACCAACTATGATACTTCAGAGTACAGAGGACACTTACAGCAACAAGATCCTTCCCTTGATCCTTGTCTTCTGGCTCAATATCTAGGTTCACCTCCTCTTTGCCAAAACAAGTTCATTCCTTAAAGAAGATGCAGGACTACCTTCCTTACCTCCGCACCAGTGAGCACAATTTAACACCTGATACCAGTCAGCCTGACATGTACTTGAAGCTTTATCATCATCTCCTGGTGGCCTCATGCTGTTCCAGGGGGACTGTTCACCCTTGCACGATAGCACAAATATCAGCAAAGCTGACATGTCTGCTTCTCCAGAACCCAGTCTGTGTCAGCAACGTCATCCTGCTAAGGTGCAGCTTTGAGCCACCTCAATACAAATATCTTTGTTCACTGCTGCTCTGACCACCTGGCATTTGGCTTTTGTAATCTCAGATTTAATGTTCTGCAAACCATGTCTGACTTTACAATAAGGCTCCTCAGGATCTCAGATGATTTTCTAACAAGGATTTAAGATGTTCATTTTGTGGGCAATCAGCTGCCTTGGTCCAGGTTTGAAAGCTGCCACCTGTAACAAGCTCCTTTATCCATTCCTGGAGGGTGAACAGATGATCATTTCCTTGTAAAGGGACAAAAAAAAAA
>NW_004955498.1:2422213-2437229 GCF_000276665.1 Chinchilla lanigera | reverse complement strand
ACAGAGCCATTTCTGGGTTGTTTGGGAATTCTCTGTGTGGCCAGGGGCTATGTAATGCTCCCTCAGTGTCTTGTCATCAACTGGAAAAGAGCAAAGGCACTGTTGGGTCTCTAGACTTGTAATGAGGACATCAAAACAAGACTGTGACTCTCAGGATAGCCAGGCATAGACCTGGGGGAGGGGTTGGTGTAAAGGGAGCTGTGAAAGAGGCAGATCTGGAGCACCTGTGGTTCCCCTACCTGGGGAGGGGTATCCTGGTCCCCACAAGCCCTCACCTTGAGCCTGGTGCTATATGTTGCTTCCACCTGAAGCAATAAGCTCATAGGAAGGGTCTGCTATCCTCTCAGTCTAAAAATGGTGATATCTTCAGGATTCTGCTGCTCAAGGTGCAAGGCAGGCAGCAGAGGTTTTCGAATGTTCTGGGACTCTCTGGTTGGGGCAGGGTTTCCTCAGTCCTCTGTCAGTGCCTGCCTTGACTCATAGGATCCCAGGTCCTCTCCACTCTACCTGCCTGAAGCCTGGGTTCAGAAAAATTCTCAGACTCTGCACTGGGGCTCCACTGAGGATAAAGAGGTCTCAAAGTGAAAATATTTCTTGGGAGTACAGTGATGACTACAAAGATAATCTGGATTGTTTCAGAATGCTCTCCCTGGGGAAGGGATTCCTCATGCCCCACAGCCCCTCAAAGTGACCCCTACCTGAGCCCAGCAGTCTGCTCCCATACTTGAAGCAGGGAACTCACAAGAGACCTCACACACCTCTCTGATTGCAAAGTAAGAAGTGATGACCTGAAAGATGGCTGTCATTTCCCTCAGCAGAACACAATCTGGATCTATTCCCCTCCCCTGCCAGCAGTAAGCAGAACCCAGGTTCCCTGGACTGAGATGGGCAGTGACCCCACTTCTCATCACTCCCTAAATCTTTTAGGGGAATTTGTACCTCTTGCCCCGCAGGTTTAGAATTTGAAGGTCTCCACCTGTACTGTCCAGTAAGTTTCACCTATTTGTGGTTTGAGGTATATAACACTGAGTTAAAGTTGTAGCTCTTCAGTAACACTAGTCACATCTCAGTACTTAATGTCCATGCGCAGTGGCTGGGTGCCATATGGAACAGGGCTGGCAAAATGTACTTATTTTTCAGGCCAGAGAAACAATGAAAGTCCCATTTGTTCGTTAGCTCCAACTTGCGCAATTGTCTTTCAGTGCTGGTGAAAGATCGATCGTACCCTGGAATCTGAACCTGCCAGACCAGGGCAGCAGGACCTCACTACCCTCTCCGTTGCTCACCTTCAGGCCATGTGGTCCTTGCGGATTGGTACAACAGGCGCAGACAGGAGTCACAGTCTTGTAGTGTGTAAATGACCATGGTCATCAGAAGAAGACAGGGATGCTCTTCCACAATAGAATTAAGAGATCTCCCAGTGATCCCCTTGAATGTATATTGGTAATCCTTGGTCTGCTTACTGTGGTAAGTGGGTAAGGTCACACTTCATAGCCTGGAAAGGGCTCAGAACCTTGAGGAAGGATGTCTGTGTTACAACACCAAGTGTGCTCCTGTAACCTGCATGCAAAATGGAAATTCAAAAGTTTGAGATTTTCTTCCAGAGATAAACAACTGATCCAGACTTCTTCTTGCTAAGTACATATGGGGCACCTCCCCCCTTCTACAGGCCAAAAGAAGTGACAGAATATGCACATGTCACCAGCTCCAAGAACATGGAGCCTGGTATCCTTCCCTCAAGAAGGCGGAGAACAAGCCGAAGATGCCTGCAAATGACAAAGACAGCGTGGAGGTCTACATTGTCTTCCTGTGCACTCTGTCCGATCTGCTCCTAACAATAAAAAGCCCTTGCCCACCTGTGCAAAGTGAGCTGCTGATTCCAGGAAAATGAGCCATTGCACCTCCTCTGAGCTAGTTTTGAGTCAATATTTATTTTCTTTTTCCCAAAATTTATGGCCTCCTCCGACTTGGTCATCTGAAAACAAATGAACTTAAGCTTATGACCTTAAGTGGCCTGCACTACTACCACGCACAAAAGAGGTACTGGCTGGGATCAATGGCACCCTGGAATGGCAGGAGATTAGACTTGTGGTTTAGGAACCAATGGCAATAAACACCACAGTACTGATACACTATCATTTCTCCTGAGAACTGCTTTAGGAGAAGAACAACCAGATTCCTTGAGGAGTGCTTCTCGAAGGATGGGAACTTTGCTGCTATGGAATGAGCAGTTTGAATTTCCTCTAAGAAGAGTCTATTCAAATCAAGATTAATGTCTGAGATGATTGGCTGTGAGTGGCGTGCTTTCAGCGCAACTTTGAAACATGCTTCTTGTTTAATCCATCTCATGTGGAATGAGAAACTTGTGTGAATAATTTCTCTTGGTGTGAATAAATTGGTTCCTCTGCAACCACAAAGAACTCATTCACGTAATTCTTACCATGGATCTTCAGGCAGAGTTATTTGCCTGTTACAATCAGCACCTGGTCCTGGCCTGGCCTGAGCGGGTGGTAGTAGGGGCATAGAGAGCATAATGCTCTAAACTGGGCAGGCTGAGGCCAGGTCCAGGCGAGGGCGGGCCAATGGGGCACAGCAGCAGGAGGAGGAAACCTCCAGTCAGCACAGGCATTTGGGTGATTTGGGCCACACCTGCCCTTCACACTGGGGAGGACATCACAGCTGTCATGGCATTCACAGGTGTGCTCAGGAGCCTGAAGGCAGGGGGAGGCACGAAGGAAACTGCAGTCAGCACCTGTGAGGTGAGGCGGCTCCTGCTCAGAGGCTTCAAGGTACAGAATCAGCTCGCTCCTATGAGAGGGAACAGACATGCACAGCTGACCCTCCTAGGTGTGCAAATAGGGAGGTCTGGGTGCTGTGAGGCTATGGCATGAATATTATTCCAGGGTTCATGCACTACCTCCTACATATATGGCTGTAATGAATTAGATCTGCTAGTATATCAGAGGAAAAGGATAATCTAGTGAATATTCTTAAGGACAACTGGACCATAATTATCCCATGTCTTATAAAAGAGGGAAAGACAAGCTGTTGGGTGGTCAGGATTTGTAGTGTCACCATAAGTGGTTCATTGTAAGTGCATGACCAAAATCAAAACACAGATTTCTTATGATATTATTCTCTACCGTTTTGGGAAGAGTATTTTGAGAAAGTGAAAAGGGCCTGGGTGTTCTCCACTCTTCTCAAGTACCCACCTACTCTGTGAGAAATGCTTTGGATACAGAATAATTCTCATTTTGTATCATTCTGAAAATATTAGCAGGAGGGGATCTTGCTCTTCACTCACTAGCCCTTGTCTGTTCTTCTCTGCACGGTAACCTCCAGTCTTAACAGGCTGAGAATTTTCTCACGTCTTTTGATTCATGGCCAGTCTGTTAATGTGTGAACTGGTCCTACAGACAAATGGTGGTCATTGTCTGAATATCAGGTCTAGTGCCATCAGGCATACTGAAAAGCAGGACTTGCCAATGGAGAGAGGCACACGTGCGAGACCGGAAAAGGAATATTGTATTAATTAATTAATTATTTCATTAAATTATTTATTTATTTTTGCGATGAACACAAAGAACTTCCCACCTATGCAATGGACCCCAGGGTTTGGAGGAGTGCAGCTGCAGCAGGTGAATTTCTTTTCCTTGCTGTGCTGTGCATTGTCCTGCCTCCTACAGCTTATCAGGAATCATTGGGTTTTGAACACTTGTATAAGCTCAACCACATACCTAAGTGTTACATGGAACTTCTCTAGTAACTCATTGCATTAAAATCCAAAAAAAATGTCATGCTAGTTTCGAAAACCATACTAATGTACCTGGGAAGACAAGGAGTATATTATACTCCAAGGCAACATAATTCTCACCCACTTGGGAAAGTTGGAGAGTGTGGTATTTTGCTTTTCAGACACATAACCAGTGGCTGAAACATCATTGTCCAAAGTTACTTTCTGTGTGAAAAACGCTGTTGCTCTCAAAAGTTTTCCAGGGAGGACAAAATGACAGGCAAAGATTTGTACATGACATGGGTCAGGGCACGTGATTTTGGGCAATTCCCTTGGGAGAAGGCTACATCCATCACCTGCTCATTTTCAGAGTCTTAATGCCTACCAGATTTCAGGACCTTGGACTCAGTGTCTTTCTATACCCAGGAGATACGTTTTATTACCATGAGAACAGAAGTAGATTCAAAATCATATGGGATCACCTTGGAGGGAAGGAGAATAGGGTGGGCACTACATGACTTCACACTAGTAATTTAGTACTGGTCTTGCCATTTATCACACAGGCATCCTAAGACGATCCAGATCCCAGTAGGCCTCATGTTCTTCATCTGTAAAATGGGCTTGACACACTTATCTGATTGTAGGACTCATGGAATATAAAAAAATGTATGAAAACATCTAGCACAATTTCTGACACACTGTGTGTTGAATACTTGTTGATAAATTGGTCCTGGTATTGCTTAACCATGGAGGCCATCAAGCTTTTCCTATAAAATTTGTGTGGTTTTCCCAAATAGGCTTCAGGTTAATAGAAAAATGAAAACAATAAATTCCCCTAATGCATCATCTACTAGAGGATATGTTACCTGATTTGTTATAAGGGAGAAATTCTTTGCTGGGAATACCTAATTCCTGGCTTTAGGGTCTTGGGTGAAGAATCATATGTCCTTCCTTGCCAGCTTTTCTTCCACTGATAAAACTATTTTCAGTCCAATCACCTTCACCAAAACTCTACCTTTGGAGCTCACAAGGGCTCTCTGACAAAGAGAAATACAAGCCAGTCACTCCAGTGACAAGGCAAGTGTGTGGAGTGGCTCTGCTGGAGATCAACTACATATTAGGGAATAGAGCAAGATCAGCCCTCAGAACACAGAGCTGAAGAGCCTAGTCATGTAAACAAGCTGTTGGGAGTAGAGCAAGGCCAGTGCAGCAGGTGTCTGGCCTTGGTGTTCTTCCCTGTTAACTACAAGACAGATAGTTTTAAGAATGTTTCACTTTCAGTGTTCACAGCAAAACACAGCGACCTTGCATTCTTGGACCCATCACACGTTTCCCACCATTTTATCACATATAAATAAAGAGGCAGCCTATTGACTGGATTGTCCCTGCCTCTCAATCAGATAGGTCAGGTCCCACCCAGGCTTAGCTTTCCTTTTAGTGTGTGTCTAGTTTTTTCTTAATCTCCCTTAGCCCCTTTCTCAGGGACCTTTCTCTACCTGCTGGCTGCTGAGGTTGTGGCAGGCCAGCTCAGCACAGATGCAGTTCCATGGATCTTCAAGGCCAATTCCATACTGTAACAGCAAGAGCATAAACAATGTTCACAAGAAAAAGGGTGAAAACTGATCCAGATTTAGTTCTGCTATAAGACAGGGAGAAGGCTCTCTGAGAAGACTCTGAAAGCACAAGCCCTTGCTCAGGCAGTGATAGAATCAGTCTTAGAAGAGGCTCACACCACTGACCAGATTAAAAGAGCCACCTTGTAAGACAGTTCAGGCAAAGTGGACTCACATGGAGAAGTTGTCCCCCAGAAAACAGTCAAGTGGGCGCTGCCAGACCCTGGGAAGGGGACACTCCCAGCAGACATCCGAGCCTCTGCCGGGGGATTTCAGGGCCTCATTTCACCTGCAACTCACACTTGTCTCTCAGAAATTCTTGGAAGAGATCGGAGACAGGAGTTCTGTCTGTCTCCTGCATAGAAGAACTCTTCTCATAGCTGTCCCAAGTGAAGATTCCTCTCACTTCACTCAGTATCAAGAAGCATTGCTCAGAGCAGTCTTCCATTTTCTCAGGCTTTTAACTCAGACCCGGGACACCCGATCTGAGTGTGTGGCACTGGCCACTTTACAGCTGCATTCAAATCTACTCCTGCACAAGGAAATGCAGTTACACTAAGGCACAAACGGCCAGGGCTCAGTACTCACCCAGGGCTTCTCTCTGCTACATTCAGCCCCCTCAGTGTGCATTTTGATTCCTCTCAGGTCCTGGAGGCCTGGTCTCTATCTCCCAACTTTGGTGGTACTTTTGGACTCCACCATCTTACTGGGTAGGTTTGATCCTTCTGCATCTGGTGTCCTCACATCTCCATAAGAGACACAAGGCCTTCCAAAGATCATACATGCAATAAAGACTGAGAGTTAATGTGCCCATGAGAAGAAAGGATTCTTTATTGACATTACATTTCTCTCAGATAATTAAAGACACTTAGCATACTCTGTCATTCAGATATTTTAATAGTAAAGGACAAATCTAAAAGGAAATAAGAGACCAAGGATTTTTATCCCAATATCTATTCCTGTACTCCATTTAACTTGATGTAAACTTCTTTCACATTTCCATGGAAATTCTTATGTAAATCTGTGGAATGTTCTTGAAAATATAATGAAAACTTTCCAAGTTGGATTGACAAAATAGCAGACTCTTACATTTGAAAAGAACAGCAAAATTCCTGTGTGATCAATACCACACAAAATCACATTCACATCAGAAATCACAATGAATCTTCAGCACTCACTGGATTGGGTGCTCTGACTGGAGGCCATGTCTTTGGGGAGAGGACACACCCTGAGGATTCTGGGGAGAACTTGATGTCCTCACCCAACACACTTCACTTGATGCAGCAGGGATTTGGGTACTGGAGGAGGGGGAGCCAGAGGAAGTGGTGGGCCCTTTTGCCTTTCTGACAGCCTTCAACACCTGCACACTTACCAGGCCTCCTGACTCTCTTTTGACAAGGTGGCCTCCCCCGAGCATGCTGAGCTGTGTCTTCTGACCAGGAAGATGTGCTGTGTACCGTTAGGGACAGCAAGCACTTGGTGAAGAGGATTCAGATGTGTGGAGGAGAGAGACACAGTGTGAGTGTTCTCACCCAACAAGAGTTTACTTGTGAGCTCCCAGAAAGACCCATTATTGGTGTTCTCTTTGCATGGTATTCTCAGAGTCGTGTGATAGAGGCAGTGTCCCATAGAACTGGGTCAGGAAGTGAGACTGCTCCTCAGCCTGCAGCTTAACCTCAGAGAAGGCTCTAGGGCAGATAGCAGGGACACTTCAGCCTGGGCAAAATAATTCCCCCCTGTCCTTTTGTGGGTAGTGCCATAGATACACACTCAGTGCACGCCCCTTACCTTGACTCCTGGGCCTCCTCTGCTGTGTGATATGTAGACACTGCCTCAGACCAACACTTTCTACACCTGTTTCTTGGAGCTCCTGTAAAGGACATGGGGGACAGCTCAGGCTGCCGACCTTAGCGGAGTCCCTGTCTTCCAACCCTCATGGAAGGGGTTGGCTGGGCCCTGTGAGGTTCCGCTCTTCTGGGCAAATGGTCTTCTTTGTGCTCACTCAAAGTCATCAACTGTCTTGAGCAGGGCCTCGACATCAGCCTTTACTGGCCCGAGGCAAACTCCTAGGAAAAGTGTTTCCTGACTTGATAGTGAACAAAGGGCAGTAAAGAGCAACTCACAGGGCCAGAGCTCCTTGGGGAAACAGCTGGAGATGGAAAAGGTAATTGCAGCCCATGTGGTGTGGAAACAGGAACCTGATACTTTCTTATTTGAAGAAATGGTTCGGTTTGAGGTTCTCCCTTGGATGATCCAGGGCTTACTTCATGAAACTTAAACCCTTTATGTGGAGACACTTAAAGAAAAATGTGAGGAAGCCAGTATCCCTGTGTTTCCTGGGTCTGACAACAGATGGCACAGGGATAGGTGAGGTTAGGGTATGGTGTGTTCAGGAGAGTGGGTGACCTCTACCTCCCCTAGCCCCTTGACTATCTCTGGGATCCTACTTCAGCTGCCTGGATGTCAGCCCTCTTGTACCAAGACTTTGAGTTCTCTGAGACCAACGATTCAGAACTCAGAGAAAAGCCTCACCCTGACAGTCCAGCTCAGAATTCTGGGGGTGAACAAGGGCTCAGGAAAGATGTCTGTGCAGCACTCAACATGTGTGTCCTGGGCAGCATTACTGTCAGTCCTCCCGTAGGTTCCTCACCCGACTCTTGGCAGATCCTGACACTAGTGTCTCCTCACCAGATAGAGTTCCCTGTACATAACAGCTCAGAAAATGTTCCTCACTCCCCTTAAATCTCCAGGGTTCTCAGGAAATGTCAGCAGGCATCCACCATGTCATCCCATCATGAGGACTTCAGTGCTGAAAACAGGACCTGTGCCCATCTCCCTGTGATTCATGATCCATGTTACAGGTTAATCTAGATTTCACCCTAAAGGCCCATGGGGTCATAGGCAGAACCTTCAGAAGCTGAATGCCTATGGGGGCTCGCAGCTGACCTGCTCTAAGGAGGTGGGACCTTTTAGGATGAGCAGGCTCACTGAGTGTGATAATGCAGGCTGTATCTTTCTTCCTGGAGCCCCCCTACTTCACTATCTGCTTCCAGTAAGACTTGGGGTATATAGCTTTCCTCCCACTAGGCCCTTCCTCTCTGCTGTTCTGCCTTGGAGCTGGCTGACTGTGGACTGACAGCTCTATAAATTATGAGCCCCAGTCAACTTTTCCTCCACTGAGTTGCGGATGTCAGCTATGGTGTCTCAACAATGAGGTCACAAGTGAGGTGACCCCTCTGTGCTCCTCTAGTTTCTCCATCTTCCTCTTGGCCATACCTGCTCCTATCTCTGTGATGACTCTCCACCTTCCTGCCTGAGTTAGAAGTGAGCATGCTAGTTAGGGCCTCTGAATGCTGAGCCTGGGGACAAGCAGACCCCGTGGGTGTGTTGTTTCTGGATAGCAGACACCTCAAATCTTAAGGTAAAGGCCATATAGCATGGTTCTGCCAGCCCCCGGTTTCCACCATTTATGAAGCATATGTTGCTACCTCTATGGACTTCCGGTTGCCCCTTGGAGCAATATCCTCACTTTGTACCCTATAAAACCACGTTGCAGAATTGAAAGGAATACTGTGCAGACCCCTCACCAGGAACTCCAAGCTGATAATATGGGAAGATAGGATCCTCGGTGTCGCTTTGTTTATAGGTGTGGGTTACCTAATGAACCTTCAGTGCCATAAAAGACCTGAGTGGTTAATAATAGCAATTGAACCTATGCATTACTCAGAATTCAGAGTATGGATAATCTTAACTCAGTAAAAACAAGCAACAAAAAATCATAAAGACATAGAGGACCCCTACATAAATGTAAAGTAGCTTCCCAGGACTCCATAAGGAAATGACAGCAAAAGTAAAAACACCCAAGGAATAAAAATAAAACAAAAAAAACCCATGCTGCTTTTCAGAAAACAAATCAGTTCTCTGTGGCTTCTGTCTCATGAGAAAAGGAACGTCTGTAGAAATCTGAAGAACCAGACTGAAACCGAGGTCCTCAGGAAGTCCCAGGGAGGAAATGTGGTTCCATGGACTAGCAGGTGCCGTGATCTACAGGGCAGTGTGGACTTCTGCTCTCACAGAGTCCTTCCACAGGAAGCAGTGGGTTAGCGACCACTGTGTAGGTGCCAGCCATATCCTTGGAGAGTGCATGTGTTTGGGTTCCATTCTGTGGAAGGGTGGAGTGTTTGAACCAGGGACTCAGAACAGCCATGGCAAGACTTCAGGGTTCTCAGCATTACGCTACCACAGTGACTGGGTAAGAGGCAGTCTCAGGAAACCGTCCTGGACAGAGGAGGAGCTGGAAAGAGACACCATGAAGGGTCTGAGCTCAGGTGAGAAGAGCACAGGGCCCATCCTCTTTGACCATAGGCCAGGCCCAGACTGAATTGCTTTGGATTTGAAAGTCTTGGTTGATTATTGGAACCCTTGTCCTTTCCCTGTACTCAGCAGGGATCTAGTTCCTGGCTGCCCTCCTTAGCTACCACTGTGAGAAGGGACACCTCTTGATTTGGACATAGCTATAGCCTGGGAAAGAAAATGGGTGTCTGAGAAAATGGAGAATTTCTAGAGGCAAAAAGTGCAGACTGTGAAATGTTCACTTAAAGTCAGAAAGAACTATTTTCTTAAATTTTTCTAACATCTTCTTTTCCCCCTTCCTTTTCCTTTTAATTTTCCTGTTTTTATGCTTCATGTAACTTCTTCCTTTTCTCTGTTATCTTCAATTTACTATCCATACTTTCTGTTACTTTTATGTAATTCTATAAGCATTCTTGTAGTTCATAATAGAGTACTTTGTTCCAATTCCCTGTCTGCCTTCTCATATTATATAGTTAGAACTTTTATATTTTTCTTCTTGCATTTTCCGTTTCCCAGATCCTTATGTCTTTAACAGTATAAATATTAAGATTTATTAACATTTACAGTTATCTAGCACTTCAAAATCACTGTTGAGTATTTCTACACTTAGAGGAAATATCATTGTTTTATTTAACACATATTATGTGTATGTCAATATCTGGGTTTTTCATGTTTATACTATTATTGTGCATTTCTGCTTTATATGGGCAAGCATGGTACATTATTGTTTCCATTTGTATTTTAATATTCAATTTGTACTGCACAATGCTGCTATAGTTACTTTGCATGACATTGCCAGGGTCACATAATTGTTACCATCAATGGGTTTTCACTGTATGACAATTTCCAAATTCCCTTTATGACATTAACAAAGCCAGAATACATTGCTAGAGAACTTGGTGTTGAACCAATTGCACTGTATCCTCCCCTCCCAAATTATGAAAGGGGGCCGGATCTTAGACCAGAGGAAAAGGACCATTGTTAAGTATGCGAACTACATTGCTGAAAAGCAAACTAAATAAGCAGGTCTCTAAGGACAAAATGTCTTTCAACTCTGAGTGCTACAAACTTCAACACATATACTCCCCCCACCACACAGACGAAATGTGAGAAATTTCAAACTCCTCCAAATACAATCCAGGGCACTACAAAGGAGAGAATAGCTTAAGTCACATACCTGAATTACTTAGCCTGGTAACACAGGAGTTCAAAAAAAAGAACAATGATTATCACAGTAGAATCATAGAAGATAAAACAAAAGAGGCACTGAAGTAATTACACAGAGTAATTAAGGAGTTAACAAAGACATTAATTAAAAGTTAGTTGAGCTGGGTTAAATGATACAAAATGCAAAAGAACAATTTACAAAAAATTACAGTCCATGAAAACTTTCAATGAGAAATCCTGGAGACTAAATATTGTATTGAAAGTGTGGGCAGCAGAAGTGACCATCAACAAATAAAATTTCTGAATAATCCAATATTGGAGAATGAAGTTGAAGAATATGAAATAAGGAAATCTCAGGTACTGCAACATGCGCTCTTGAACAGTACAAGAACTTCAGAGAAGATCTAATGAAAGTACTCCTTAAAATTGTCAACAAAATTGAAAGAGAAACAGTATTCCCAAAATCATTCCTGCTAGTAGGCGACACCCTGGTAGCAAAAGTAGAAAAAGATCAATTCAGAAAAGCGAATAACGGATCAATCTCTTTGAGGAACATAAATACTGTAATCCTCAAGAAGGTATTGGCCAATAGAATGCACCAAATCAGCAAGCTCAAGAAGGATTCACTCAAATAAAAAAATGTAATGTGCTGCATAAAAAGAACTTAGAACAAAAATGAATGAATTTCAACCTTTGGTAAATTTTAGAATCTATGCATGAAAAAATTTTCTGAGGAAAACAGAGATAGAAGAAAATAATTGCTATCTGTTAAAACCATTTGTGAAAAACAATAGCAAATTTCTATTAAATGGGGAGAAGCTAAAAGACTTTCCTCTGAAATCAGGAAGGAGACAGTGATGTCATCTGTCACAACTCCTGTACAAAGTAATTCCAATCATATTTGTCAGAGTAATCAGGCAAGAGAAAGAAATTAAAGGCATATATGTAGGAGAGGAAGAATTAAATTACCACTATTTGTAGATAAGAAGATCCTCTACGTTGAAGATGACCCAAACACCACCAAAGCTCTCCTAGAGTTAATAACCAAATTCAGAAGCATAGCAGGTTACAAAGTCAACACACAAATATCAGTAGCATTCGTGTACACCAGGAATAAGCCCACTGGGGAAGAAATGAAGGAAGCAATACCTTTCACAACAGCAACAATAAAAATGCAATAGTTCGGAATTAACATGACCAAGGAAGTGAAAGACTGCTACAACAAAAATTACACCACTGTGAGAAAGGAGGTAGAAGAGGATATGAATAAATGGTAAGATAATCCCTGTGCCTGAAAAAGCAGAACCAACATAGTTAAAATGGTGATAATTCCAAACTGTTACACAGATGTTACACAAGCCCAATGGAAGTATGAGTAGCATTCTTCACAGAACTAGGAAAAACAATCCTAAAATTCATACAGGATCAAAAGAGACCTAGAATAGCAAAATTGATCCTGAGCAAAAACAGTGTTCCAGGAGGAATAACAGCCCCAGACCTCAAGTTAAATCACAAAGCTACAGTGATGAAAACAGCATGGTACTGGTGAAAATCAGATTTTCAGGTAGATAAAACAGAATAGAGGGAAGAGAAACAACACCAAGCAAACTCAGCTATGCTGTCATTGACAAGGGATCAAGTACTTTCCCTGGAGAAAAGACAGCCACTTTCACAAATGGAGCTGGGGAAACTTGCTATCCACAGGAGAAAGATCGAACCTGGACTGGTATCTCTCATCATGAACTAAATTAAAATCAAAATATTAAATCGGGATCATTCTGCTGGAAACAAAATAGATAATACTCTGGAAGACGTAGTCATAGTGATCGTCTTAATGAAGAGAATCCCAGGTTCACATTAAAGAATATCAAAAATCAACAACTAAGAAAGTGTGAAATTTAAGGACATCTGCAGAGCAAAGGAAGCAATCTGTTGCATGCATAAACAACCTTAAGAATGGGAAAATAATTGGCAGATGCTTCTCAGACTACAGATAAATATCTAGAGTATATAAATATGTCCAAAAATTAGTGCCCACAAATTCAAATATCCACTCAAGAAATGAGCTTCTGAAATGAATGACTCTCCGATGAAGAGGTACAAATAGCCAAAACACACATGGAAACATGTTGAGCACTGTTGGCCATTCAAATAATCTAAATTAATAAACAATAGGATTTCATGCCACTGCAAAAAGAATGGCTATGGCTATCTAACAATTGCAAATGCTGGTGAGTACGGTGGGTGGCTGTGGAGAGCAACCCTGTTCATTCTGGGAGTGTTAACTGGGACAAATGCTGTCGAAATCTGTATGCAGATTATTGAGAAAAGTATCACTAGAAATTGCCTTCAACTCAGGTATTCTCCTTCCAAACATCTTCCTGAGAGAATTAACGATATCATCATGCAGTGATGTATTCATACCCATGTTTCTAGTAACACAATTACTAATAGCTAAATCTTTGATGGAGCTTATATGTCCATCCGCAGATGAATGCATAAAGAAAATGTGGTATTTACGTACAAGGGAATACTATTCTCGCATAAAAACATAATCCTACTTCATTTATTAAAAACACGGATGTACCCCAGAACATAATGTTAAGTAAATAAAATCTGAAACCAAGCTTAAATATCATGCTTTTCTTATACATGAAATAAAAAATACAAACAAAGACTGAAAGGAAACATTGGATTGATCTTTAGCATGTGGGAGAAAGTCAAGAGATGAAAAGAATGGTGAAAGAGGGTTGGGACATAACATAAAAGGGGGAAACTCAGGGACTGTGATGCCTCCTGCCTTGCCTTTGTTGCAAGGACTGCTTTTGCTATTCTGTCTCTTCTGGTTCCAGATGAATTTTAGGAACATTCTCTCTAAGTCTGTGAGGTATACCAATGGTATTTTCATTGGAATTGCATTGAATCTGTACAACAATTTTGGGAGTAAGGTCATTTTCACAATGTTGGTTCTTCCTTTTAAAAATCCTTTTCAATTCCTTTATCAGATTAGTGTAATTTTCACTATATAGATAGATCTTTTACTTCTTTTGTTAGATTGGTTCTACGTATTTCAGTTTTTTGGATGCTATTGGAAAGGTATGATTTCCCTTATTTCTCTCTCAGTATGTTTGTTTTCTGTGTATAGGAGTGCTGCTGATTTTTGAGTGCTGACTTTATATCCACCTATGCTACTGAATTTGATGATTAATTCTAGGAGTCTTTTGCTGGAGATTTTGGGGTCTTCCATGTAGAATATTTTTATTTTTCTTATTTTGCGATTTGTTTTTACTTGTTACTGTCTTTCATTGTTTGATCAAGCTTACATTCTTATGTCTAGTGGACTAAGCAACTTCGCTGAAGATAACAGTATGTAATATAGTAACCATTGTGTATTCCTATCATTTTGTTTTCAGGTCATGTATCACTTTTGTTGTTTCTGTGTTGTTTTGATTTTGTCTCTATTGTTGTTTTGTCAGGTTTTTAATTTTTTAAATAAAAAAGGGAGAAACTGTACTTTTCCCATGGACCAAGTCCCTATGAGAAATGTGGTCATTATGAACTCCAAACACTTTACAGGTGCAAAATCACTATGATGAATATGATCAACATGTATATCTAAGTTGTACCAAAGCATTTAATAATAAAAATGGAAAGTGCCAAGGAGAGAGGAATGGGATAAAAAAGAATGAACATGTGTCATGCACTTGTAGCAACTTCCAAAGTTGAGTGTATTCATTATATACTACATAGATGAACCAATATCAACAACCTTCACTCCTCACCCAAGTTCCTCTACTAATTCCTGGCAGATCAGGGCCTACACCTTTTGCCAACAGGACATGTCTCCTCCTGTGACCTGGTTAAGATCCTCACAGCAAGGGTCACCTCCCTGAGACCAGGGAGACAATAGCTCTATCTCTTTCATGCATGTAGATGCAAAAATTCTCAATAAACTACCAGCAGTAAAAATGCACCAAATCATCCAGAAGATCATATATAGTGACCAAGTAGAACTCATTCCAGTGATATAGGTACGGTCAACCATAAAATACAGTGGTTCAAGCAAAAAATGTAATGCAATGCCTGCAAAGAAGCAAGGACAAAAGTACATGATCTTCTGAATAAACACAAACAAACATTTTGCAAAATC
>NW_004955498.1:2415794-2418058 GCF_000276665.1 Chinchilla lanigera | reverse complement strand
GGGTCCAGGACCAGCAACAGAGATGCATCTGGATTATTCAAAAACAGTCTTTCTGGGCTGGCGTTTCCTCACCACTCTCAGGCCCTCACCTGGACTTGAATCATGTTCTCTCTGCCTTCCTCGCATGAAGGACAAACATCAGAACAAGGCCCTTCCCTCTTTCTGAACTTATGGGCTGAAGTCAGCTGTTGTCACACATGTACCTTAACAGGGAAAAGGAAGGGAGAAAAGCAAAAGGAAAATTAAAGAAAAAAATAAACATACCATTTGTAAATAAGTAAGGGAAGAAGAGTTAACAGGAGGCGATGGCAATGGGAAAAAAAGAGGAAGCAAGATACAGCACATACACGTCCAAGTTCCCTATGATGAATGTGATCTTTATGTACATCTGAATTGCACCAATAAAAAGCATTTGTTTCAGGGACCCTCTCTTCTTCCTTAGACCTCTCCTTTGTCTCTCCCAAAGCCAGGACTCCTGTCTTATTTCAACCCACTGTGCTCTCCTTCTGACAAACTGTCTGACACTCAGCGATTTCTAAGGCAGAAAGGTCATTGTCAGCACTGAGAGTGGAAGTGGAGTGGCCTGGCAAGTGTGTGCCAGGTACAGGGCTGACAGCACAGCAGGTATGTATTATTTGGAGACCTGCTACCTGGCTCAGGGTTCCCACATTTTTGTCGGTCAGGGTTTTGCTAGAGAAACCGATATAACACAAGTTGTACAAATGTATAAGAAATTACAAGATTGGCTTCTGACGGTAAGCCAGAGAGTTGTATGAGGAAGCGTACACAGGGTGTCTGCACACTGAAGACCGAAGGAATCAGTCCAGGGTCTGGAGTTCACTGCACAGTTCTGTACAAATCCATACCAGTAGGTGGTTGAGTCCGCAATGGAAGGCTGAATGATCCAAGGCGGAAACCAGAGTCTGCACTGGAAACCCGGAGATGCAGTCCAACCTGAACGTAGAGACAAGCTCCTCCAAAAGGAATGGAAGTTTCCCTGTCCTTCCTCATCTCCCTTTATATCATCTATGTGATGATACACCCTAGGGTGTCTCCTCTACACCCTAGAGTGTAGAATTGCTGAGCCAATTGCTGAGCCAAGTTTAGTTAAGCTTCTAAACTTCTCAAGTTGACATAATCAATCAACCACTACAACATTTATGTCCCAGCTCCTCAACTTGACTTCGCTGAGTCCAGGTCCTTTGCCCTGCTCCCTCCTTAAGCCAGGTCTCAGAACCAGACTCTGAATTCCAGTGGCTCCCTGATCAAAAGGGGGTGCTCACCTGAGAATTCTCCACTGCACAGTGCAGGGCTGTCAGCATGGGCAGACATGGGTAATTTTCCCACTCTAAAACTGAGATGGGGCTTCCTCTCTCACCATCACCACCTGAACTTACTGTAAGTAATCTCTGGTACCACCATATCAGCCTACCTGAAAATTAGACCTCAGAACAAAGCTCTGACCCTAGGGTCCCCTATGACAGGTATTACCGAGGGGCTCCTCCTATCATATCTCCTCCTGTATGGTGCAGGACATATGTAACTCTCTGTCTGTAGAACAGAGGTAGAACTGGAGTAGTTGGGGAAAGTCTACATGAGCTGAGCCTTCAACAGGGGCCTACAGCTTCTCACCGTGGCCTAATTAAGCCCAGTGTTCTCTACTCCCTAGACCTGAAACACAGGTCTCATAACAAGGTTGTCTTTTTACTCTCCTGATGCTCAAATAAAAAGGGGGAGATGTCCTGAACACTATTTTGCCAGGAGTTTTGGGCTGCAACAGCGATGGAGCTGAGTTGTTTGGGCACCCTTGCCCTGGCTTGGGGCTTCTTCACTGTGCCCCCAGGGCTGTATCTTGAACTAAATTAGGCCAGGCCCCCTCTGCTCCTCCCACCTGAAGCTCAGTACTCACAACTAGGTTTGATTGGTGTGAGGTTGAAAAGGACGCTCCCCTGAGACATTTTTCCCCAGATGCAGGACTCCTTTGACCTGCTTGACCCCAGGCCTTTAGCTCCTCCTGCCTGAAGCACAGTCTTTAGAAAAAGGTATGAATTTCAGTCCCTACCGAGGAGAAAGAGGGCATTCTCCTAGAAATTCTGCACTGAGAAGTAAAGGTCCAGCAAACCAGCTTTTCTAGAACATCCTGAGATCTTCCCAATGGAGTATGGGTTCCTGAGAATGACCAACAGCCCCTCACCTGGACTTAACTGATCCCAGGCTCTCTCTACCCCTCTCACCTGAATCTCAGTCTCCAGAACAAGGCTCTG
>NW_004955498.1:2387482-2415633 GCF_000276665.1 Chinchilla lanigera | reverse complement strand
AGTTTTCCCCTAGCTTTCAAATTGCCTGAATGAACCCAGGTCCTCTCCACTCCTTCCTTCTGAAACCAGGACCACAGAATGAGGCTTTGACTCTACAATGGGTCCACTATGGCAGAAAAGGCCCCTCATCAAGGGATTCTTCCTAGGATGCATTGCTAACAACTGAATAAATCTGGTTTGTTTCAGATCACTCTCCATGGATTGGGGCTTTCTCATTCCCTGTACAACCCCTTAATGTGACGCCTACCCGGGCTCTGCCTCTTCTGCTATCCTCACCTGAAGTGCACAGCAAAGAATAGGGCCTCCTGTAGCTCTGACACAAAGCAGAAACAGGGAGTAGAGGTCACATGTAGCAATATGCATGGGGTCTCCCATGGCTGTCAGCAGGAATAGAAAAGAATTCCCAGGGCTGGGGATTTAGCTCAGCGGCAAAGTGCCTGCCTGGCAAGCGCAAGGTCGTGAGTTCGGTTCCCGGTACCGGAGAAAAACAAAAAACAAAACAAACAAACAAACAAACAAAAAAACAAAAAGAATTCCCAGGGCCCCTCACTGCTCCCTATGGATCAACACCTTGGGTCCTGGCACAGCCTGTTCCCCAGTGCTCTATGGACCTCATTCTGTTCCCAACTGTACAAGGGTCGATATGCTGGGCCCCCTGAGACTGAAGATCATTCTAACAAATTAGCCCCTACACTGTCTACAGCTGACAAGACAGGAAGATCTGCACAGTTTGGGACCCTCTCTCTGAGGTGGGACATCCTCACTCCCCCCACTGCCCTTCACCATGAAGCCTAACTGAGCCCTGCTCACTCCTCTCACCTGAAACCTGAACCTTGCTATAGTCCTTCTGCTTGCTCTGCCCCGATGAGGCGCAGTCAGTGGAGCCCACATCCAGTAAACTGCCTGGGGTCTCACAGCAGGGGTGACGGGTGAGTCTCTCCATCCCCCCACCCTCCCTAGAGGCTAGCACCTTGGTTCCTGGGGAACCATTATCTATGGACCTGAGTTCATAGCCCTCAGACCAAGAATCTGACTCTCAGCCTCCCCTGATCTCACTTGAAAATTATTCATTGTGGTGCAGGAATAAAATAACAATATATCCGGGTTGTTTTGTGATGTTCTTTCTGGGATGGGGCTTCCATATTCCTCCATCGGGTCACATTTGTGTAACTAAAAGTGCTAGGTTCCTCTGTACTCCCCTCATCTGAAGCACACACCTCAGAAGAAGACTGTCACACGTCTGATCCCAAGAGGTGGCACTCAGTGGGCATCCAAACCATCATTTCCCTGAACTCTGCACAGGAATAATTGGATGCTATGGGTCACCTTCGTCCTTCCTAGAGTTCGTCACTTTAGTTCTCAACAGAGCCTGGACCCCTGTCCTCCACGGACTTGAGAATGTTCACCTGACAGGGAGACTGACTCCCAGGGTTCCCTGGGGTGGAAGTGAGGAGACTCTCACTTGATCATAGAATACCTATGGTTACTACACATGATTTACTGCCATACTTTCCTTCCTATTTTTCTTACATTCTTTATGGTCTGTTGAATAGTCGTTTTTTGAAACCCAGTCTTCACCCAGCAGGGTGTTTTCAGGTGCTTATTAGAAGACTCTCGGCATCCGGACAGTCTCCAGTGTCCTGGTGTCCTGCTGTTACAAGTGGGTCATTGGAGTCTCTGGTATGAGGTGCTGCCTCAGACTGTGCCATGTTTTAGAGGCAGGAGTTTTCAAACTTTCTTCCAACTCATGCTGTCATGTGCCACCCATGCAGGCCTCAGTGCAGACCCTCTACCTCCCTGCCCATCCAGACAAAAGTCCCAGGTCAACAGTCTTCCACCTCCCCCAGGGTTTCCTCATGTTGTGAGGTTGACATTTGCTTGTGTGTTTGCTAGAATTTACTCTGTCTCTGTCTCTGTCTCTCTCTCTCTTCTATTGTTTTTCAGGGTTAATTCAGGAAGCACAAAGAAGTAGCCAAACTTGCTTGTCATTTTGTACTATAAGGATGAGGCACTGACTTACAAAGAATTTAAGAGAAGTTAAGATTTTTACCATATTTTGTTACTTTTAAACCCAGATGATATGGTTCTCTATTTTTATCAGAATCCTCTTACCTGAATATTTCTACAATGTTTTAAAGCTGTACTTAAAATGTATAATTCAGTTATACTTGTTTTTAGATATTTCTGTGATTTATCTGCTAAGAAATAAAACTTTAAACTTTGTGTAAAATATAGTTGCTGGCATTAGTGGTGATTATCTTAAGTGAAATAAGCTGGGCACATAAAGGCAAGTACTGCATGTTCTCTCTGAAATGGAGAAGCTTTGAAGCCATCAGCCTGAATATACACCAGGGATTAGCAAAGGTTGGAAAGGATGTGCAGGAGAGTGGGTAAAGCGAGGCTGGGTTGACTTAGTGTGCACTGCATCCATGTGCTGGAATACCACATTGAACTTCCTCGTGAATGTGTATTATTTATACATATTATTCAAAAGTAAAGTGATATATTTTTAAAAAAATAAATACTGGGTGTGTCAGCCTACACCACAGGGTTCACATGATATAGATGACACAATCTCAAGAATGAACTCCTCAAAATAGCCATGTTACTGTTTCTCTTTCTCTCTGGAGGGATGAATTCTTATGGTTTACATCTAAAGCGCCCCCCACATCTCTCATTTGGAGCTGGGGTTGGGTAAAAGGGATGGATGGCTGTAAATAACACTGAGAGGGTATATTCTCTCCCCTTGTCTCTTTGCTTCTTTGCTGAAAAGAGTGAGGCAAAATAAACCCCTTCTCTTTTTACTTGTGGTTGTCAGGTATTTTGTCTCACTGGACAAATCTACTAAAAAATACTGTTACTATTTATGTTAATAGATATAAAGACAGATGTAGCATGGATCCTGGTTTATTCTGTGAATATGGGTATGCAGTGCTTTAAGAATTGCTATAGAGATTAACCTAATCTTCATTTGCTTCTTTCCATAATTAGGCGTTTGTATGCACAGATACATGTGGATTTACTGCTGCACTTCATTCTGTGACACTGATGTATTTCTAGAATTGTTTTACTGTCTTATTTGTTGTTAGCGTATAATTTCTGACATGAACTAGGGTAAATCTTTTAACTTTTTTCTTTCTTAAATGTTCCCTTTGGCTGTTTTAGGTCCTTATATTTTTTATGAATGTTAGAATTACTATTTGGAGGCTTTTGAATTTATCAAGATATTTGGGAAGAACTGATTTGTATAATATTAAATCTTCTGCGTATTGATCAAGGCTTATATCTCTAATTAGATCTTCATTATCTTCCCTTTCCAATGTACTACATTTCTCAGTGTACACATATTCAGTTTTGTCAAATATGTCCCCTTTTTTTGGAATTGAACTCAGGACCTTGTGCTTGCCAGGCAGGAGCCGTGCCACTGAGCTATATCCCTAGCCCAGATTTCTCCCTTTTAATCCATGTTTTCTAATCTTATTTTAAATCATAGTATTCAATTTCAATTGCCTATTTCTCATTTTAATATAAAAATCAAAGCATAATTATCTTTTATCCAGTAACATTTTATCTCCATTATTATTTTTACAAATATTTTAATTGATAGAAATTTATGCATATACTTTTTTATAGTTTTACTTTTCCCTTTCCATCCTGGAGGTCATTGTAAAATACTGGCCACACTGAAAAATGTTGAACAGTTCCTACAGATAAACATCCTGCTCTGTGAATTCATCCTCCTTCACTGTTTATTAATATGGCCACTGTGGAAAACGGTGTGGAAGTTCATGAGCATGTTTTCCTATGTGCTAACATCCCACATACTTCTGGCACATGACTATTTACTTCATCTCTTCCACATTTTTTTTTTTTTTTGGTTTTTCGTTTTTCTCCGGTACCGGGAACCGAACTCACGACCTTGTGCTTGCCAGGCAGGCGCTTTGCCGCTGAGCTAAATCCCCAGCCCCTATCTCGTCCACATTTTAAATATCCAAGGCTGAAGAGTACACCTGCTGAGACATGCAGGCCACTCTGAGTGTAAATTTAAATTTAAAGTCTGAAAAATTGTAACCTCACCGGAGAATTCTTCCCAGGAGTGCAGGGCTTACAACAGGGTAAAATAGAATTGCCTCTAGTCCTGCTCTTTGCAGTGGCACATGCTCACTCACCACAAATCCCCTCAACAACACCCCTAACTGAGCCGCACCTTCTCTGTTCCCCTCACCTATAGAATCCAGCTCAGAACAGGACCTTCTGTTGCTCTGACCCAAAGCAGAGCCAGTGAGTGGATGTCACATCTTATAACATGCAAGGGGTCTCTGAGGCTTGACAGCAGTGTGAAAAGGAATTTCCTGGCTTCCTCTCCTCCCTAGGGATCAACACCTTGGCACCTGTGGACCTGATTCTGATCCCCACTCTCCAAAATTCTATCTCATGGGGACCCCTAAGGCTGAAACTCACTTTAACAAATCAGCCTCTATGTGGTCAAGGGTTGACAGGAGAATGTAGAAACGGGGATTCATAGCCATAAAAAAAGATTGCAATAGGTTCTCATTACGCTTGATTCAAAAAGCTAATAGGAAACGTTAACAAAGATAGCTTTTCTCTCTACAGTTAGACTCCTGCAATGAGAAAGACAGAAAGAGGACAGAGGGTGGGAGGGAGGGAAGAAGTGAGGGGGGGAGAGAGAGAGAGAGACAGAGAGAGAGAGAGACAGAGACAAAGACAGAAACAGAGACAGAGACAGAGAGAGAGAGCGACAGAGAGAGAAACCCAGAAGGTGCCAGGTAACACAAGTGACAGAATTTATTGAGAAGAGTGGACAGGCAAAAAAGGGATATCACCAGGAACATGAAAGCCCAGGGTAACTGCCACGTCCCATAAAATGCAACGGAGATAAGGAGCAGCCATCGAAAGGCTCTTATTTAATATCTAAAACTCACATGTCTCCTTTACTTAATCATGAACTCTAAATTACCTTTGTACAAGGTGCCCCCCCACTTTCCCATCACAGAGGGACAGGAAGAAATCAAAGTACCAGAAAGAATATAGATAGAACGTGCTCTAGTTAGGATCAAAGACAGCCAGAGAACCAATGAGATGACAAAACTTCGAGGTTCCGCCCTGGAGGGGGAGGAATCACTGTGCCAGAATAAAAAGGAGCTGAGGACAAAAATCCATGGTTACTTCACTTCTGATGACCCCTACTCTACTCCACCAGGTAGCTGACTACCTTTGTTCCTTTGCATCTTTTTTCAAAATACACCATTTACTTTTATTTACAACTCTGCCTCATCAATTCCTTAGTGAAGCTGAGAGTAAAATGCTTGGCAATTACATAGTGTTTCAGAGGAGAGGTGCATGCATCTCATTTCATCACAAGAGAAAGATCTGGGTAGCTTGGGGACACTCTGAATTGGTCAGTCTCTACTCTCCCCTCAGACCATCGCCTTGACCCCCCACTGAGCTGCACCTGCTCTACTCCTCTCCCCAGAAGCCTGTACCTCACAACAGGCCTTCTTGTCCTTCTAACCTAATGAGGCACAGTGAGGGGACCCCACTCCCAGCAAAGTACCTGGAATTTGATAGTAAGTTGGTAGCCGGGCCTCCCAGTCCCCTCACCTTCCCCTAGGGACCCTTACTCTTCCTAGTTAACCTCAACTTTTTCTAATGTATCACTAATATTTTTCACTGCTTTTTCATCTTTCATTATTTTTATTCTCCAATTTCTGTTATCTTCAATTCTTACATGCATTTTCATTAAATTTACCTAATTCCATAAACATTCTTCTAGTCTTGCATAGGATCATTCAACCTACTTCTCTCTCCTCCTTCTCATATCCTATAGCATAAGATTTTATATTTTTCTTTTTGCATTCTTCTTTCCCCAGCCCACCGTATCTTTAATAGCATTACCATTAAGCTGCATTAACTTTCATAAAGTTAGTTAATTCTATAAAAATACTGCTAAAATTTTTTCCACCATTAGCAAAGCTGTAGCTGCTAAATTTAGTTCATATTACCTATATGTCAATATCTGGGTTGTAGTAATGTGTCCACTAAAATTGTGCATTGCTATTCTTCTTTTGAGGATTGTACCTATTGTGATGTGCCTGTATATTAATATCTAATTTTTTTGTGATATCACTGTAGCTGATTTACTTGACACTTGCAGGTCCCATAACTGTTCTCACTTGTAGGTAGTCTCTACGCTGCTACTCAAATTACCACTGGTACAATAATATTACAATGGTACATTCCCAGACAATTTGATGTTGACCCAATTACACTGCATTATCCCCTTCCAAATTCACAGAGGTGTTCAGATCTTAGGATAAAACAGAAGACTATATTTATCTATGCCCAAAGTATATCTCTGAAAAGCAAACTAGCTAAGGAGATCTCTTTATAGTAACAATGTCTTTGAATCTAAGTATCAAAAATTTCAGAAGAAAATAAAATAAAGAAAAAATAAGAGAAATATGAAAGCAAAAGGCCAGTTAATTCTTCCCCAAACTCCCAACTCCCCCAAAGCCAATCCACTGGGCACTGGAGGAGAACAGCATAAGCCACATACCCAAATCAGTGGAAAGTTTACAGAAGAGGTTAGAAAATTCATCAAGATTGCCTGGCTAAATCACAGAATATGTAACTAATCAGGAAATGGAAGTAATAATGAAGTTGATCAAGGAGCTTTCAGAAGACTGTAACAAAAAAACTAGCTGAGTGAAACAAAGCCATACACAGTGTGGTGAACAATTTAGCAAAGAATTACAGTTCGTGGATAGATTTCAGCCAGAAAATCAAGAGACTGAAAACTGTACTGAAAGTGTGGCCTGAAGAAACAAACAGGACATGAAACTTTTGAAAGACCTAGTATCAGTCAATGTATTGAAGGATATGTATGTATGAGTATACATATACACACACATATACATATACCCAGGTAGATTTCTTGCAAAATGTGTCAAGAACTGTAGAGATAATTTAATGATAATGATCCTCAAATTTGTCAGCGATATTGAAAGGGAAGTGGTACTGCGAAAGTGATTCTTCAAAGCAAGCATTACCCTGATCCGAAACCAGAAAATGATACAGCCAAAAAAGAAAGCTATAGGCCAGTCTTTTTTAATGAACATAGATACAATTATCATCCATAAAACACCATCAAAAAGAATACGTCAAATTCTCTAGAAGATCATACATCATGATCCACTAGGATTCATTTCAGGTATGTAGGGATGGCTCAATATGTCCAAATCAAAAACATAATACAAACCATAAGCAGATGCAAATACCAAAAAATTCACAATCATAATAGTTGCATAACACATACTTGACAAAATAAAATGTCCATTCATGATGAGAATGCAGAAAAAAATAAGTATAGCAAAACCACATCTCAATCTCATAAATGTCATCTAGGAAAAACTAATGGTTAAATTCATACTAAATGGTGAGAAATGGAAGAATTTCCCTCTACAGTCAGGAACAAGACAACAATGTCCACTGTCACCATTCTAGTTTGATACAGATTTCAACATGTTAGTCAGAGCCTTACAGCAAATGAAAGAAATTTACAACATATTTATAGAAAAGGAAGAATAAAATTATCATTATATGGAGATGACATGATTCTCTAAATAGAAGACCCCCAAGAAAGCCACCAAAAAACTGAAAATTTATAGCCAAACTGAGTAATACATCAGGTTACAAAGTTAACATGCAAAAATCTTTAGGGTCCTGTGCACCAGCAATAAACTAATTGAGAAGGAAATGAGGGAAATAATACCTTTCACAACAAAAACAAGAAAAATGAAATTCTTCAGAGTTTATCTAACCTGGGAAGTAAAAGACTTGTGTAATGAAAATGACAGTATTCTTAAAAATGAGATGGAAGAAGCTACAAGAAAGTGAAAAGATATCCCTTTCCTGGACAGACAGAATGAATGTAGTCAAAAAAGTCATAAGTTCAAAACTACTACTGCACAAATTTAACACGATCCTAATGGAAATTGCAGTAACATTCCTCACAGAAGTATAACATAAAAACTGAAAATTCAAATGGAACCTGAAAACACCTAGAAAAAATGCAAATAGAAAAGAAAGCAATCCTGGGCAACAAGGACAAGGCAGGAAGCATCACAAAACTGGACTCCTATATATGAACAAAAAGAGCATGTTCTGGCTAAAACAGACTTCTGGATGAATGGAACACAGCACAGGATACCAAAACAACACCAAGCAGCCTCAGCTACCTGATCTTTGATAATGGGCCAATACTTTCCCTGTAGGAAGCTTGCCCCTTAGACAGTAGAGGCTGGAAAAATTGGCTATCTACATACAAAATTGGAAGCTAGACCCATATCACTCATCATGCACTATACTAACATCAAAATTTGACAGTAGCCCACTTCCTCTCACTGTGAGCTAACTGAGCCCAGTCCTCCCTGCTGCCTAAAGCTGAAGCACAGGTCTCAAAGCAAGGCTCTGTCTCTCCTCTCCTGGTGCCCTCTCACAAAAGGGGGTGATGTCCTAAAAATTGTTCCCCCTCAGGATGCTGTGTGGTAATAGAGAGGGATCTGGGTTCTTCGGGGACCCTCTTCCTGGCTTGGGGTTTCCTCAATGTGCCCTCAGGGGCTCATCTTGAGTTAACCTAGCTCAGGTCCCCTCTGCTCCTCCCACCTGAAACACAGTCCTCAGAGGTAGGTTCGGACCTACTCTCCTGGTGCCCTGAGAGGAAGGGGTGCTCCCCTGAGACATTTTTCCCCTGATGCAGGCCTCCTTCAACTACCTCACCCCAGAAATTTTGTTCCTCCTACATTCAGCAAAGTCCTTAGTTAAAAGCCTCTGACGCTCAGATCCCATTTAGAGGAAAGGTGGTGCTATCCAGAGAATTCTGCATTGTGAGGTGCTGGTCCAATAAGAGAGGCTTTTCTAGAACATTCTGTGATCATCTCAATTGGGTTGGAGATTCCTCAATGCCACCAACAGCTGCTCACTTGGACTTAAATGATCTGGGTTCACTCTGCTCCTCTAAACTACAGGACAGTCCTCAGGACAAGGCTCACAAATTCTCGCAAGGCACACTGAGGTGAAAGGACACACTCCTCTGACAATTCTGTACCTATTGATGCAAGACAGGCAACAAAGGAAATTCTACAATGTTCTGGGACTCTCTCTCTCTGGGCTGTCGCCTCCTCACTTTTCACACAGCATTCAACTGGACTTTACTGTGCCCAGGTCCTGTCCACTCCACCCTCTGGAAGCCAGGCCCTCAGCACAAGGCTCTGACTCTTACTTTCTATCCCTGAGGCAAAATCAAGATCTTACTGGAGAATCCTTCCCGGAAGTGCAAGGCTAACACTGGGTAAATCTAGATTCTTAAGAAAGCTCTCTCCATGGATTGGCATCATCAGTCCCCCCACCGCCCCTCCTTGTGACCTCTAATTGAGCTGGGCCTCTCTACATCCCTCACCTCAAAGCTCGCAGCTCAGAAGTGCACCTCCCTTCATTCTGACCCAGAGAAGTAGTACTTTGATTTGAAAAGCTGGAAAGAACATGGGGTCTCCTAGGGCTGACAGCAGGAGCAGAAAGGATTTCTTCAGGCTCCTTCTTCCACCTTAGAGGTCAACACACTTGTTTCTGCTAGAAGCTGTACCCCAGTGCCCCACTGACTTGATTCTGTTCCCCAATGTTCTAGGCTTCATCTCACAGGGAGCACTGAGGCTGAAGCTCATTGTAACAAATCGGCCCCTGTGAGGTCCAGGGCTGATAAGAGAGGATGATCCCAAATGCTTGAAGGACGTTTCTACGAGTTGGGACATCGCTATTCCACACATAGCCCATCACCCTTACCCATAAATGATACTCAACTGTTCTACTCCTCTAGCGTGAAGCCTGATTCTTAAAATGGGCTCTCCTGTTGCTCTAACCCAATGATGTGCAGTCAGTGTACCCCACATCCAGCAACATGCCTGGGCTCTGACAGAAGGGGTGGAAGGGGAATCTCCCTGTCCCTCCAACCTGCCTAGGGGATCATTAACTCGGTTCCAGGCAAATCCTGGACTCGAATCCTCTATGAACCTTAATCTGTTCCCCTCAGACCCAGAACCTGAATCTCAAGCTCCCCTGAGTGGCACTGTGGTCTCACTTGAAAATCTTTCCTGCAAGTGCAGGAATGACAGAACACCATGTCTGGATTGTTTAGTGACACTCTCTCTCTGGGATAGGGCTTCCACGCTCCCCATTCTGCTCTCCCTTTGACCTGTAATGGAGGTGGAGGCCTCTCTACTCCCATCATCTGATGCTCCCACATCAGAACAAGGCCATCGCTCTGACAACAAGAGGGAACGGGCAGTAGATATGACATTAACCACTGTGCCTGGGGTGTGACAAGAGGGGAAGGGCTGGATTCTCTAGGTCACTTTGTCCATCCCAGAAGTCTTCACTTTGGTTGTTGGCACAGCCTAGACCCCGGTGCTCCATACACCTAAGAATGTTCACCTCACAGGAAGAATCTGGCTTCCAGGGTTCCCTGGGGCAGAAGAAAATTGACTCATATTTGATCATAGAATAGCTATGGTTACAATGCATAATTCATGGCTATAACTTTCTTTTCTATTTCTCTTTCATTCTTTATGTTCTATTAAATAGCAGTTTCTTAAAAGCCAGTCCTCAGCCACCAGGGTGAGTGCCCGTGTTTATTAGCACAGTCCCTGGAACCATACTTTGTCCAATTTCCTGCTGGCCTCATGTTTCCCCTGGGCCAATGACATCTCTGGTATGAGGTGTTGCCTCAGACTGGGCAGTGCTGTACAGGCAGAAGATTTTAAACATTCCTCAAACTCATGCTGTTCTGAGCCATCTAGGCAGGCCTCAGCACAGAGCCCTGTTTGTCTACTCTGCTCCATCCCAGAACGAGTCCCAGGTCAACAGTCATCAGTCTCCTTCTGATGTTCAGGTTCTGATGTTCATATTTAGTTGCTCATGTGTGTTCACTAGACTTTACTGCCTCTCTCTTATATTGTTTCCAAGGTTAGTTCAGGAAGCATAAGGCAGTAGCTTAACTTGTCTATCATTTTGCACTCTAAGGGTAAGACACTGACTTACAAGGAATAAAAGGAAAATTGAGAATTTTGTCGTATTCTGTTTCTTTTCAAAGAATACCACATATGGGTATGTTTATGTCAGAATCCTTTTACCTGAATATTTCTAACTGTTTCTAATATATATATATATATTTCTTTTTCTAATATATATATAGTTTATATATACAGAGTTCTTTTTAGATATTTCTACGATTCATCTGCTGTAAGGTAAAAGATTTGAGTTTGTGTAAGTTGTAGTTAGTGGGAATAGGGGTCATACTTGAAATGAAATAAGCCAAGCACACAAGGGCAGGTACAGCATGTTCTCTCACATGGACAAGCTTCAAAAAAGTTGACCTGAATGTACAGCAGTGATTACCAGAGATTGGAAAGTGTGTGGGAAGAGTGGTTAAAGCGAAGCTGGGTTTGATGAGTGTGCGCTATATGCGTGTGATGAAATATCACACTGAACTTCCCCATTAATGTGCATAATTTACACACAGGATTCAAAGTAAGGTAGCATAGTTCAATAAAAATAAAGAGATGCTGTGGGAGTTTCCAACATGCTAGTTGGCTCACAGAATTGCAATGTGGAAGTGATGCAGTCACAGGATATAATTCTTCAAACTATCCCTGTTGATGTTTCTCTTGCTGTCTGGAGACATAAACAGTTACGCCTCACATTGAATGTGTCCCCTAATAGCTCCCATTTAGGGCAAGGCCTGGTGAATGGGTTGGTTCACTTGGAGCAACACTGGACAGTTATTGTCTCCAATTCTCTTTGTTTCTTGGTCGAGAACTCTGGGCCAGAGTGAGGCTCTCCTCCTCTCCCTGGTGGTTGTCAGGTGCTTTGTCCCAGTGAGAAGCTAAGGAAGAAACATCTATGTCCACACTAATGGATACAAATTGTAGCTCGAGCTTTCCTTTTTGAGTGCAGATATCCAATGGGTTTAGAACTGGTTGTTTGAGATGCTATCCACTCTCTCATGTAATCTTCAGCTACATCTTTCCCATAATTATTTGTTTCTATATATAGATACATATTGCTGTTCCTGGACTCCATTCTGTTACAATAATATACTTATAGAGTGATTTCACTGTTTTTTTTTTTCCTTTATAATTCCTGAAATGAAGAGGGTACTCATTCAAATTTGCTCTGTAAAGTTTTCTGTGAGTGTTCCTGGTCCTTTGAATTTTTGTGGATGTTTGAATTTCAGTTTCTGTTTGGAGGTCATTAGTTATATCAGTATATCTGGGAAGATTTGATTATTGTAGTAGTGTTAAATCATCTGGGCACTGAACAAGGCTTATACCTCCATTTATCTCTTCCATTCCATTTATTAATTTCCCAGTGTAGTGATGTTTTCCATCTTTTTCAGATTTATCCCTTTTAATTGTCACTTTCTAATCTTATTTTATATCACACTGTTCAAATTAAACTTCCAATTGCAAATATAATGTTTTACCCAGTGACATATCTAAGTGCTATTAGTAATAGAACATTTCTTAAAGGATAGAATTTTATGCATACAATTTCTTATTTCCTGTAGATAGTTTTGCTTCTCCTGCCCAATGTGGACACATTTGTAAAAACCTTTCTCTACCGTACAGATGTTGATCCATCCCACCTAACCCCATCCTACTCTGCGAATGCATCATTCTTCATTCCTTATTTGTTCAGACTCTATGAAAGTTCAGTGAAATGTTTCCCTATAGGTAAACATCCTAGATACTTGTGACATAGTACTACCTGTCTAATTTGTCGCATGTCCTTAAAAACCATGCCTGGATCCCAAACCTAGTGAGCAAACTAGGATCCTGAGATTGTGAAGGAGACTAGGACATGCAATAGGGTATGTTTATTCCCTAAAATCTTTTTTCCCTTTTTTTCTTCATTTTTCATAGAATTAAATTTTAGGCAATTAATATTTGGAAATGGATATTTTAGAACTTATACTGTGGTGTAATCTTGTTCAAAAACTGCAAATATTAAATGTAGGCAATTAGCTGTGTTTGGACATACCCGCACATGCACATATCCATCATGATCATCAAGATCATGATGTATTGCTTTAAAATGTTTCTTTGTATTGCACTGTGTCTTGGCTTTTACTTTGTTAGAAATCCATAGCATGAGAGCTATCTTCTTACCAATGTTTGAAATTCGCAGCCCCATACTCTTAACTGTAGGTATACCTTGCACAGCAGATCTCTAGATCTCACTCTCCTGCATCACTGAAACGTTATACTAAGCCAGCAACAGTGTCCCATTTCCTTCTCCTCCCACATCCAGACAACCACCACTCTGTTCTCTGCTTTTTTGGGTCGGACTGTTTTTGATACCACATGAATCATTCCTATGTACTCTTTTGTGCAGTATAGAAAGCAAGATTATTTACAGTACCCCCAATTACAGTATCCCCAGAACAATTAGGTATAAATATAACAAATTATTTGCGCTTTGCTATACTGATAAAAATAAAAGAAGACCTAATTTGTGAAAAGACACAATTATGAAAACTCAATATAATTAATGTCAATTTTCTATATCTATGGATATAATCCCATGAAAATCACAGCAGGCTTTATTTATTTACCCACTTATTTTCCCACACTAGGGATTAAACCTAGGGAATTCCCACTCAGTTATGACCAGAGAGTATTTTTTACTTTTCCTTGTGGCACAGGGTCTGTTTAAGTCACTAAATTGCCCAGCCTGTGCTAAAACTTGCAATCAATCCTCCTGCCTCAGCCTCCCAGAGATTACATACATATGCCACACACCCAGGTAACACTGCAGGATTTTTGTAGATATCAGGAAATTGATTGTGAGTCTTATATAAAGTTAATTTGAGATGAAATTGAAAGAAAATTTTGGAAAAGACAAAATTTGATAGTTGACACTCTTCCCAAGACTTCTTGTAAAGTTATAACAAACCAAATTTAAACAGCACAGTATTAGTGAATAGACAAGTACTTGGAAGAAAAGAAAAAGAGGACCTAGAAATAGATGTAAAGTGCATCAAAATCTAAATGAGAAATATAAAATCATAAAATGCAAGACAAAAGCATTGGACAAAATATGTGTGACTTCAGGATAAGCAAAAGCTTTTAGCTATAACAATAAAAAATATGATTTGTAAAACAAATTTAAAGTAAGTTGGGTTTTACATAGTTTAATGTATTCCCTATAAAAGATATAGTTAAAATAATGAAAATAGAAGCCATAATCTCTGAGAAAAGATTTAATATTTATACATTTTACTTCTATTCAGAGCATGTCAAGAAAATCTATACTCAACAATAAAATAAAATAATCTGTCTAGAGTAATGAATAAAACATATGAACAGACACTTCAACAGGGATACTTGATGGACACAGAAGATATAGAAGAACTGCTGATTAACACACAAGCACATAGGGAAGACACCCAGCTTTATTAGTTATTTTAGGGATGGAAATTTAAAGTCACAATGGAAGAGTTGGGGTGCAGCTCAGCCTGAACATATCATGACCTGGGTTTCATCCCAGCACCTTCCCTCAAAAAAAGACATGATGAGATGTCCTGACATACCCATTACAATGACTAACATTCAAAAATAAAGAAAAAGGAAGAATTGACAAACTAAGTGCTGGGGAGGTTGTGGAGCTACTGGAAGCCTCATTCAGTGGCGGTGAGAAGGGCAAGTGGTACTGGAACTTTGGAAGACATTTTGTCAGGGTTTTCAATAGCGTTAAGCATACTTGCCCTGTGGCCCAGCAGTGTTACTCCCAGGCATTCACTCAAGGGAAAAGAAAACACACAATCACAGGAAACCTGTGGGTGAACGCTTATAGCAGCTTTATATGTAAGAGTCAAACAAAAACTGCAACCAACTGAAATATATCTCAGCAGAGACATGGACAAATAAACTGTGACCCACCCATCCAAAGGAATGGTAAGCTGAAAAATACAGGACAAACTCTTGGTACACACAACAATATGTTGCATCACAAATGCCCCATGTCCAGGGCAAGCGGCCCCCCTGGAAAGGCCACACACTCCAGGCTTTTATTCCTGTCACCTACTGGAAAGGGAAAACCCTTAAGGACGCAGAACTGAGCAGTGGCCCTCCGGTGTTATATCTGGGTGAGACAGGAAGTTTGGCTACAAGAGGTGGCATGCAAACACTGTACTGGGGGTACTGATGAGCTTCAGCTGTGGTCGTATTGACTGTTCATTTTCAAAAGTCAGCAGTGTACACAAGATGAGCAAATATTTGAATATAAATAAAATTTGTATTAGAAAATCATTAAGGAAAGAAATAGTCTTCAATTTCCAGTGTTTTACTATGAGTCACTATTGCCATTTTTTAAAATTGGGGGCAAAATAAGAGGGCTAAGTCTAGGAGGAAGGAAATCTGTGTGATGTCTTGGGACACTGGAACAGATTCTGTGTTTGGGATGTCCAGGGAGAGATGGCTGGTAATGACTCAGGTAGCTCATTGGCTGCTGAGAGGGAGAAGTCAGAACTAGCGGTCAGTATCTGGGAGCCCATCAGGTTGTGTGGCATGGAGGTCCCACAGAACAAGAGCAGCACCAGGCAGTGCCTTTTCAGGACAGACTGTGATTTCATTTCCTTGCACTCTTCTCCAAGACTCCCTCTGACTTGTTTTGACAAACAAATTGCTTAAATTTCACCAACTATCTTATCTCAGATTCTGGAGGACATTTAAAACTGCAAGATTCTTTTCTAGATCCTGGGCCTCTGGCTGTATAACTGGTCTAGTCTTCTCTTGGCCAAAATCAGTTCAGTCCGTAGGGAAGATCTGGACCGCCTTGCTCACTACCACTCCACTGAGCACACAGATGCCAGTCAACCTTATGTGTGCCTCACCCTTCCTGCCCATCTCTTGGTGACCTTATGCTATTCCAGGGGAAACACTCACCATGAGGTGGCAGCCCATGTATCACTAAGGCTGACATGTTTGTTTCTCCAGACCTCAGGCAATGTCAGCAATGTCATCCCGCCAAGGTACGGCTTTGAGCCACCTAACCACACATGTCTGCTCACTGTTGCTCTAACCACCTGGTATTTAGCTTTGGTAACCTCAGGTTTACTGTTCTACAAGCATTGTCTGCCTTTTCATCAGGCTCCCCAGGCCCCCAGAAGATTTCCTAATAAGAAATTATGACTTCATTTTGCGGAAATCCAGCTCCCTTGGTCCAGGCTTGCAAGCTGCCGGCTCTAACAACCTCCATCAAAAATTCCTGGAGGGTGAAAGAAGGTAGCTGTTTCCTTATAGAGGGATGAAAAAACTCGGACTCTTCTGTCCATTAAGTGACATGGATTCCCCACTCCATGCCACATTATCCGCATGCCTGGGTTTAGGTCTGGAGTAAAATGCCACTCCAGCAGTACTCCCTGTAGAGACTCCTCTTGTTTTGGGACACTCTTTCTGGGATGGGGCTCATTATGCCTCCCAGCCCATCAGTGTGAACCTTCACTGAGCACAGCCATCTGCTCACATCTCTGCAGCAAGGAACTCACAAGGAACCCCACACCTCTCTGACTGCAGAACAACTTCTAAGTGGAGGTCACAGCCAACCATATCCTTGGGGTCTCCCAGGGTCGTCTAAAGGAGGGAATTGGTATTCTCGGTGCCCGCTCCTTCCACTTCAGTGGAGGAGCCAAAAACCCCATCTTCTATGGACCAGCGTCTATTCCCCTCAGCTAACAGCAATAACTGCCAAGGTCTCCTGAGTGTGAAGAGGTCAGATCTGGCTCATTAGGTGACACTCTCCTTGGATTGAGGCTTCCTGACAACACCCACAGCCCATCATCTTGACCTAACTGCGCTTGGGTCCCCTGTTACCCTCACCTGAAGAAAGGAATCGGGCCTAGGCCCTCAGGTAGATCTGTTCCAGAGGTCAGGGAGTCAGTGGAGGTCGCATCCCGTGCTGTGCCCTCTGTCTGACTGCAGGTGCAGAATGGGATTCTGCAGGTCTCCTGTGTCCTCCCTGTGGGTCATCAGCTTGGTTATCAGACTGATGAGCGCCTGGACCCAGTCCCTCCCATCCCAGTCAGCTCCCCTCAGTCTCCAGGAGTCCCCTGTGGTGACAGCCAGGGGAAGGGAGTTGTCAGGCTGATGTGGCTGCCTGGGTCTGCAGTGCTGACCTTAGTGTCCAAGCTGAGGATCTCATGATCGTGGTGACCTCGAAAGGACAACCTCCACCCCCTGTGGGCTCTCTCACCAACCAGCGACAGATCTCCCCACACTTTCTTTCTGAAAGATTGATGTTGCCAAGGAAGTAGGTGAGCAGAGGGTTGGGGCGAGCCCTGCCTCTGTGAAGAGATTAAACTATCCAGAGCAGGATTAGCTCCTTTCAAAGTGATTTAGAGTCACGAAGCTGTTTTACATATCTACCAGCTACATGTGTGCACTGCACATCAATAGAAAGAGGTGTATGAAGTGTACATCTGCACTGCACTTACATATAGGTAGATGCATGGATGTGTGCATGTATTATTTTATATTCTATTGTTAGCAAATGGATGTGTATTTTATGTCTATGTTTATACAAATACATTTTACATGGATGTAGGAACACTACATATGCTTACTTGATTATAGAATAACTACCATTACTGTGCATGACTCACTTTTTTACTGCTATTCTATTTCTAGTACATTCTTTATATTCCATTAAAATACTGATGATTCTGTAAGCAAGCCTTCACCCACTGGGGTGGCTTCAGGTGGTGTTTATCACATCCCTGGAGCTGTATTCTCTATCTCTTTTTTTCTGCAGTTCTGTGGTTAAAAGTAGATCGTTGACAGCTCTGGTATGAGGGGCTGCCTCAGCCCATGCAGTGATATAGAGGCAGGAATTTCAAACCTTTCCTCTGCCTCATGCTGTCATGTGTGTCCTAAGAAGCACTCAGCTTCCCTGCTTGAACCCACACTCAAGGACCAGCTCCACCCTGTTCAGTCTCCCCCAGGCCTTCCTCATATTTTGTCATTTAAATTGAGGCGTTTTGGTGTTTTTACTGTGTTTTTTCTCCTGCTCTTGTGCTCCTACCTGAAGTGAGGACATCGTAACAAGTGTCTGATGTTCTCTCAAGTCACAGAGGCATGAAACAGGGTCCTTTTCTTAGAATTTAGCACTTTGTTTTGCAGGGATCACCACAGAGACTTTTCTAGAATGTTCTGGGACCCTCTCTCTGAGGCCAGGCTTTCTCACTCCTCCCTCAGCCCTCACCTTGCCCTATCGGATCCCAGCTCCTCTCCACTTTACCCCACTCCCTGGAGACTGGGGCTCAGAACAAGTCTCAGATTCTGCAATCTTGGTTCCCTTATGACAAAGGGGTTCAGAGGTAAGAATTCCCTCTAGATATACAGGGCTCATGGCAAGGGTAAATCGGGATTGTTTGGGGAGCCTCTCCTTGGGACAGGACTTCTGTACTCCCCATATCTCCTGGATGTGAACCCTAACTGAACCCATCCCTCTCTTCATCCCTTATGCAAACCTTCATGGTTCTGAAGAGAGGAACTTAGAAGAGACCTCACACCTCGCTGACCTCATATGGATGCATCATTGGAGGTCAAAACTAGCAATATGCCTGGGGCATCCCCCGGCTGAGTGTTGGAGCAAAATAGGATACTTGTGGTCTTCTCATTAGTCCAAGGTGGGTGTCACCTTGATTTCCGCAGAGCCAGGTACTCCATCCTCTGTGGATCTGAAGCTGTTCCCCTCAGACCAAGGCAATAACTCCCATGGTCTATTGTGGAGAAAGAAGTCACACTGGAAAATCCTTCTAGGGTGCAGGGCTGACAGGCTAGGAAGACCTGGTTTGTTTGGGGACACTACCTTTGAGTTTGGGATTCCTTACAATATCTGCAGACCATTATCATGGCCCCCTAACTGAGTCAGGTGTTCCTCTTACCATCACCTGAAGAAGGGAATCAGAACAAGGCCCTCAGGAGGATCTGAACTCATGGAACAGGGAGTCAGTGGAAATCACATCCAGAGTTGTGTCCAGGGTCTGATGCAGGAGCAAAATGTGATTCTGAAGCTCACCTTTTCCTCCCTATTTTCATCACCTTGGCATCTAGCAGAGCCTTGGCCCTGTGTTACCCTGAGTCAGCTCCGCTCAGTCTCCCAGAGGCCTCTGTGGTGGCAGCCATGAGAAGGGAGGGGAGTATTCAGGTTGTCATTGCTGCTAGAGTTTCCAGGATTGATCTCTGGGATTAGGCTGAGGATCCCAGGGTTTTATGACCTTGTCAAGGGCAACCATGTTGTCCTATGAGGTCTCTTTACCAGTCACGGGCAATTTTCACACACTGTCATTCTAAAACTTTAATGGTGATGGGAAGACGGTTAGCCGCAGAAGGCTTGGGGTGAACCCTGTTCATGTGAGGTGATCGAAGTCTTCAAAATCCACAATGAGATTACACCTTCCAATGTTTATTTGGAGTCAGGAAGCTCTTTTATATCTCCTCTAAGTGTCTCTGTGGACTTTATATATAGAGAGAATGTATATAAAGTATCCATGTAGAGTATGTAAATGTATAGTATATATGTACATTATTATTACCTATATTATATATGTCAAATGTGTAAGTGTTTTATGTGCCCATTTGTAGAAATACATTTGCATAACCATGTAGGTACATTACATATCAATATTTGATGGAAGAATATCTGTTGTTACTAGACATGAATCAAATTTTATTTGCTATCCTGTTTCTTGTCCATTTCTCACATTCCATTAAAATAGTAATGGTTTTGAAAGCCAGTCCTCATATACTAGGGTGGTTTCAGATAGTCATTAGCTCAGCCTCTGAAGGCATAGTCTCCCTTGTGTTGATGTTACCCATCAGTCATTAGCATCTCTGGTATGAGGTGCTGCCTCAGTCCCTGCAGTGATATTGAGGCAGGAGTTGCAACACCGTTCCTCTGGCTGACTCTGTCCTGTGCTACCTGTGTAGCCCTCACTTTCCCTACCCCTACCCTCACTCAGGGACCAGCTCCACAGACTCAGTCCCCCCACGCCTTCCTCATGTTTTATTGTGTAACCTTGTGCTGCTTATGTGTGTTTCAGAGGTCTTCTCTTGCTTTTCTGCAGTTTTCCATGGTTAAATCAAGAAGCTCAAGACAGTAACCCAGACTTGTTTATTGTGTTACTCCCATAACAACCACAATGGTAAGAAAAAAGGATTAATTAGTTCACATTTATAGTCTATGATAGGCTGTTTCTGAGACAGAAAAAGAATGGGCCAAAATCTTAGAGATGCAAGCCTGCTAAATTCACGGTGCTATAAACCACATTTGTGAAAAATACCAGAGTGAAAGGAACCAGAGACCATATACATTACTGAAGTTCATGCTTCCATGAACCATCCCAACACATTCAAGAGCCTGCTTTCTTTAACTGCTAGGTTAACCATTTGGTCGCCTGTCAAGATTAATGATCAGAACTTTCCTCTGTGAATTTCACACACAAACACATCTTCCTAAGCAATATTTAATCTCATAATTTATCACAATATAATACAGCTATTGACTTCTGACTACAAACAAAATTAGCCATTCCCCAAAGCCTGAAACTTTCCCACATTTTCAAAAGCCAAAGTCCATGTTTCTTCTGAGACACAAGAAAAACTCTTAGCTTTGACATGATGCAGAATTCAAGAGATCAGAGTGACCAGTGGGAATAAAGAGGAGGATTTTATTAGCTGTACACCTGACTCTGCTTGAGCTTATGATATCCCGAAAGGCTGAGTGAGCCCTAAAGGGAAAGCTCTGGTTCTCCTAAATTTTGCTAAGGGGATTGTTCTTTCCAATGGAGAGAAATTGGGTGTGTGAGTGCAAGTGAGGGTACAAAAGCAAGACAAAGCATTTATTGTCAAGCCTTTTGTATCTTGTGAGAACAGGGTGTCATAAACTTTGTTCACAGGTCATAGTTGCCAATCTTTTCTGTACCAGAACAGGGAGTTACAGCCATAGGAAAGCACAATTTGAGAGTGACTGTTCAAGGATGAAAGCTAGTTTTTCTTTAAATTCTGCCTCATTCCCCCATGTGATGCTTTCTATGGCATGTTTTAATAGAAAGCATCACCATTATTATCATTTACACTATTATGGGGGATTGGTTCTCTATTGGGCAGAGGGAGAATTATAGCAAAAAGCAAAGGAGACTTACATTGTTTTTGTAACTCTATACTGATTCTGAAGCTTCAGGCTGTGAGTATGTGGGTCAGCTTCTGGAGTGATTAGAACAAGGATGCCATTTCCTCAGGCTTTGGCTGTGTGTACACTCATCAGTCTCTGGGGTGACTGAAGTGGGGCTGTTGTCCTTGGCATCAGCCTGATCTCACTGCAGGATCAGTTGGTTTGGATGGTTTGGGTCCTGCTGGCTGGTCCACTTGTCTTGGGCTGTCAGTTTCAGCCAACTGTGGATCTAAGCCACAATTACTGTAAATCTAACAGTAGTAGGGGTAGTACCGTCCATCCCATAATGGCCCCAGGATGGATGGTTTTCATTTCTAACCCAAACAAAGTCTTCAGGTTTGAATTAGTGTACTGGATCTGTCAAGTTTATGGACGTTTTCTCTTGTGCCCAGCCATGAATGTCTTACATGGCTATTCCCAAAGCTCGCATCTGTCTCCTTAATGTCAATTCTCCTAATTCACAGCCAGCCAAACAAGATTTTGTAAGGGGAATACCCAGTTTGTTTAATGAAGGTGCATCAGACTGAGAGAAAGGCCATGGGTAAGATTTGACCACATTTTAAGTAGGTTTCTTGAAAGTATTTTTAACAATTGAGTGTCTAATTTATATTTCCCTTTTCCTGAGTTCTATGGTCAGTAGGCTGTGTGTAGTTTTCATTTCCTCTTTAACATCTCAGCGAGCCACTGGACTATTTTGGCTATGAATATTGGTGCACTGTTTGACTCCAAGGGCAGAGGCTGTCCAAACTTGGAATGATATCTCTTAACAGTAGTTTTGTCACCTCCTGTGCCTTTTTTCTTAAGGTGGGGAAAGCTTTTATCCACCCAAAAATGTGCAGACAAACACTAACATATATTAATCACCTCCCATCTGAGGCAGTTCAAGCACGTGTTTCCAGGAGGTGGCACCTATTTTTGAATGCCCTGGGGCCAGGTGAGCCCTTGTCTTAGGCTCTTTTGGGCACAGGTGAGGCATTCTTTATGAACAGGTTGGGTGATGACCATGAGCCATGGCACATAGAAACAATGTCTCAGTATTATCTCTGATGGTGTTTTTCTCATGCAAATCCCTTCATAGAATTGTCTTACAAAGCTGTGAGCCATCATTTCAGGGATTGTCAGACTTCCATCAGAAAATTTTCTTTCTCCCCTGATATAACTTCCAGATTCTTTGGCAAACTATGCCTTTTCTTTTGGAGAGTAATTTGCTTTCTCCAGGAGAGAAGGTTTCAGATTGAAGAGGATAGCTATGCGCCCCTCTTTTCTGGGGCTGTCATAATATCCCACTTTGTCTGCTGTTTAGTTTCCCCTGGCTTCGAATGTTTCAGTCCTCTGTTGGCCCCTATAATGTATAATGACCACTGTTAGGGGGCCCATACTGATTCCAGAAGCTGTAAAATCTCTTTTTTGTACTTTATCTTTTTGCCCAGCCTTCAGGATTTCTCTCTCTCTCTCTCTCTCTCTCTCTCTCTCTATATATATATATGAACAAATGAATATTTAGAGTCAGTAAAGATATTGATTTTTTGTCCTTTGCCAGCAAAAGAGCCCTTGTAAAAGGGCTCTGACTTCTGGGTTGAGGTTCTGGTAGGCAGAGGCTGATCCTCTACTGTAGAGTCTAAAGTTAGCATTGCATATTCTCTTTGTTAGACTCCTTCTAGCACAAAACTACTTTCATCTGTGAAGTATTCAACAACTGGGTCCCATAGAGAGTGGTCAGTGAGATGCCGCCACCTCAAGAACATTTCATCCACTGTTTTAATATAGTCATGTAGGGGGCTCCCAGTTTGACTGAGAGCAAAGTAGCTGCACTAAGGGTGATTGTTGTCTCTAGAGTTATGTAGGGATTTGCATAAAAGTCCCTGATAATTGAGTCATCCTTGCATTTGACAATCAGTGGTGCCCTCTCTGGGCCATTAACGTTGTAACTGCATGTGATCAGTTGTCCCAAAGTCAGCTTGTCAACCACTGCACCAGCAGGGCAGGGACCCCAAGAGCCCTACAGCATGGAGGCTACGCTAGGGTAACAGAGTGTAACTGTTTTGACAAGTATGTCACTGGGCAATGCCAGAATGCCATGACTTGAGTTAGGACCCCTCTGGCCATTTCCTGTTGTTTGTGGACATAAAAGAAGAAAAGTTTGGCTATATCTGGCAGTTATAAGGCAGAAGCCTGAGTTTTAGGGCCTGTTTGATTTATTTGATGCCTTTTTCTGGTCTGTTTTCCAGAGAAGGGGCTCCTCCCCACCCTTAGTGGCTTTGTATAGGGTCTTAGCCATAAGTGAAACGTTTGGGATCCAAATATGGCAGAATCTCATTGTCCCTAAAGACTTATCTGGTGTAGAGTAGTTGGGGTTGGAAGGGCATAGACAGCCCATTTCTGTTTTATGTCCAGTTTGCATTCTCCCTGTGTCATTATGAAGCCCAGATATTTGACCTTTTGTTGGCATATTTGTGTCTTTTTCTTAGATCTCTTACATCCAGCCTTCTAAAGTAGATGAAAGAGTTCCTGAGTTCTTTGATATCAGTCCTCACAAGCCAGAGCTGTTAGAATGAAGTCATGTACATATTGCAGCAGGGAACAGTTGTCCTCTGCTGTGATGAAAGATTTGAGGTCAGTAGATAGAACCTCCCTAAAGACCATAGGGAAGTTTTTAAATTCCTGGAGAAGCCTAGACCAAGTGAAGTATTCCTTTATGCTTATAACAATACCGTCCCATTGAAATGAAAAGATAGACTGACAGACTGGTGAAAGGCAGAGACAAAAAAAGCACCTTTTAAGTCCAAGCAAGTAAACCAAGCAGCACTTGGAATGAGTACCAATAAGGTATATGGATTTGGAACAGTGGGATAGATAGTCTCAGTGGCCTGATTTGCAGCATGTAAGTCCTGAACCTGTCTACATTCATTAGTCTCTGATTTACACACCTGCAAGAGAGGGGTGTTCTAAGATGATTAAGATCTAGCTAAGATTTGAGGTTCCAAAAGCCATTTAAAATGTCCTTGAATTCCTTGTATGGCTTCTCATGGGAGGGGAAATTAGGGGAATCAATCTCATGTCACCCTTGGCTTTAGTGTCACTATCACAAGTACTTGATTTATAGCCAGTCCAGGTGCGTTATCCTCTGCTACCCACAGCCTGGAAACTTCATGTGTCAGCCCATGTAGCTCATCTATATCTGGCCTTGTTACTTATCTGATTTCAGTCTCCATTCTTCTGCTCATTGATAGTGAGTGTTAATATCATAGTCCTTGTTCAAGCCAGGCTTAAAGTCACATTTCATTGTGGTCCAAATGTAATAATCTGGGCCTGTAATTTTTGGAGCAGGTCCCCTTCCAGTGGGGGAATTGGATAGTTTGAAAGATAAATAAATTCATGCTGGACCTCTCATCTCCCTATGACACACCTTTTTGGCTGGCATAATGTCCTATGTTCTGGGACTCTGGTGGCTCCTCTGGTAGGCACATTTTTCTTGGATAGTAGCCTAATGGTTTGCATCACTGCCAAGTGCTCAGCTCCACTATTTATCATAAAGTCCATGAATTGGCCCCTATTTCATCCTTCAAAAAGGCTGTACCCAGACAGGATGAGTCTGGCACGTGTCTTAATTGTTGTCAGTCCTTAGTTATTGCCCCATGTACAATGCCAAATTGTTTTTGTGAATGTTGCCCCTGGCCAGCTATCAGACACCAAAGAGGTACAATGTGTTTCATGAAAAGAGCCAGGGATTTAGCCCAGTGTCACAGCACCTGCCTGGCAAGTGTGAGGTCCTGAGTTCAATTAGTAATATCACTCCCATAAAAAAAAAAATTATTTCATAAACTGTTCCCCACCTCTGGGAGCTTAACTTTAGTCCCCTGTAGAGTCTTTTGTAAAGTTCTTCAACACATATTCTAGTGGGGTGGACTCCAATGGTGCCCTCCCATGTTTACCCTGTTGCAACATAAATCACTCTGTCAAGAGCTTTTGCTTCAGGTTCATGAGATCGTTTCCTCCTGGGAGTTTTTTAGATGGAACAATCTAAACTCCAGAAAACTAAGACCCACATATATATCTTTTGATAAATTACTTCTACAGCTTTCCTCTGGCATATGTACTCTTTCCAGTTTTGTCATTATCTATCCTTTTTATCTCTTTAGCATGACAAAATTTCTACCATATGGAATACTCTCACATCAAAATTATAACTCTTATACTTATACCTTCTTAATATTTTTCTTCATTCCACTTATTATAAACTTTCTATAACACCCAGTAAGAATGGCTATCATTAAGAAATCAACCAATAACAAATGCTGGCGAGGCTGTGGAGAAATAGGAACCCTTCTCCACTGCTGGTGGGAATGCAGACTGGTGAAACCACTGTGGAAATCACTTTGGAGATTCCTCTGAAAACTAGGTCTAGAGGTCCCATTCAACCCAGCTATCCCCCTGCTGGGTATTTTCCCGGAAGATCTAAAAACATCATATCACAGTGATGTATGTGCACCTATGTTCATAACAGCACAATTTGTAATTGCTAAAAAATGGAAGCAACCCAAATGTCTATCCACTGAGGATTGGATCAGAAAATTGTGGTACTTTTATATAATGGAAGATTACTCAGCTGTAAAGAAAGATAAACTTGAAGCTTTTATAGGTAAATGGTCACAACTAGAGACCATACTCATAAGTGAAATAAATCAAACCTGCATGTGCAAGCGCTGCATTGTCTCAGTAGTGTAAAACCTGAAAGAGTTAATTTAAACTAGGAGGTATGATAGACATTGTGAAATGATAGGAAAGCACTCAAGGGTAAAGGGCAACTGGGATGTGGGAAAAGAGAAGGGAAAGAAGGAGAAATTTTGTATGTATATATATATACAGGATAGTTAACATAGTTGTTCTACTCTCTTCTATTTCTTTGCTGAAAGAAACTATCAATGAGTCCTTGACTGATCGATATTGCATGTCTCTATCTGTTTTCATGAAAAACCACTTTGAAGATATCAGTATGTAATACAACAAGCATTCTTAATTTCCTACCACTTTGTACCTCTGTATTGTCTGTACTGTTCTTTTGCTATTTTTTTAAAGGTTGTCTGTCTGTTAATGTTTCCCTGCTTTTATTTTTAAAATAAAAAAAACTTTCTGTAACAAACTTGGCTGCAGCTTGTAGGATTTTAAAGTGTCATTTTCTCTCTTTTTTTCCCTCAAATTGTTACATTTTATATGTGACTAAGTGCAAACAGACCTGAGTGATCTTGAATCAGTGTTCCTCTTGTAGAGACCTAACAACACAGCCTTCTTGTAACCGCCTTATCGGCATGCCTCATGGCTCAAGGGCATGGCTGACATGGGACAGAAGCGAGGCTAGATAAGTTTCAGGTTCCTGGAGCTTATTTCTGATAAGTTTCTGTTTCCCTGAAGTGAGCCTTAAAATCCCCCCCCACCACCCAAGGGATCAAACCTGATTGGCCTATAGCCATCAAACCTGATTGGCCTATAACCAAACTCATGTTTTAACCAGTCATACAACGAGTGTAGCTCTTTAACCAACGCAATTGGCTTCTGTAACCCCGCTTGCTAATCCTTCCAGACCCTATATAACCCCTGCCCTGGAAGCCCCCGGGGTCGTTCTCCTGCGTGAGAAGCAGACCCTATGCTGGCATAGAAATAAAAAAACCCCTTGCTTTTGCATGAGAGACCGTCTCTTGGAGGTTCTTTCCATCCTGCCGTGAGAGCCAGACCTTACATTTGGTGCGTTGGCCGGGAAGTCTCCGGCGGTCAGGAGGGAGCCTCCAACGGCCGCAAGGTGCCTCTCGGGGTGAGTACGGCCGTTTAATTCTTTGTTCCCCTCTTTCTGCGTCTGTGTGTCTTCCTCCGTCGTAGGTCCGTTCCGTTCGGTGGGTGACGACCCACGTTAGTTGGAAGAAGCATAACTCGCTTTTTCTGTTTGTCTGAGGAGATCGAGGAGTAATTCCTCGGTGACTCCCGTTTGGCCCAGGTGGGCATTTGTTATAATTTGGAACGGACCAGTTTTGTCCTTTTTTTTTTTTTGTTTCTTTGTCCCTTTCGGTTTCGTTTCATTCCCTCCGCGCAGCGTCACCTAGTTTTTGCCTTTGCAGCATGGGACAAGGACCATCTGGCCCTCTGGATCTCACCCTGGCCTGCTGGCCGGAGGTTTGTGAACGGGCTCACAATCTCTCTCTAGCAGTAAAGAAGCCCAAGTGGATTGTATTTTGCAGGTCAGAGTGGCCCACTTTTCAGGTTGGACGGCCACCACAAGGCTCTTTCCAGCTCTCCCTGATTCAGGCGGTTAAAGATGTCATCTTCAGGACGGGACCTTCTGGACACCCGGACCAACAGGCCTACATCTTGGTGTGGCAAGACCTCTGTGAAAACCTTCCCCCTTGGGTAAAATCTTTCCTCCCCCAGGAGCCTCCCCCAAAATCCTATAAGGCTCTACCCCTCCATCCGACCGCCCCACCCGTCCTACCCGAGTCACAGGCTGATTTTATCCATTTGGACATGGACCCTCCACCCACCTATGCCCCTTCACCCCAGTCTCCCCCAGCCATTCCGAGTCCCTCTCCTCCACCCTCAACTCCTCAAGGGTCAGATGATGAGGGACCAGGCCCCGCAGGGAATACAAGGGGGGTTCAACAGAGGAGGGCACAGGGCCCACCCGAGGCAGCCGTAACTTTACCCCTACGACCCTTCGGAAACCCCGTCCCCGACGGGAACGGGGGGGGGGAGATGCCAAGCCTACAATATTGGCCCTTCTCCACGTCTGATCTCTATAACTGGAGGAATAATAATCCTCCCTTCTCTGAGGATCCCACTAAACTAACAGGTCTGATGGA